>NC_088295.1:30882756-31224354 GCF_032854445.1 Liolophura sinensis
TCTACAATGCACAATGAAGGATACTGTTCCCAACTAGAGACACTAATCTGGAGATGGGTAACGGCTGGTTGTAAGCATATCTGGAGTTCAGGCATTCTGCTCTCATGAATTTACTGTAAAGGGAAACAATCATAATAGTACACTTATCGAAAGCAGACAACAATTCCATAATATCAACATAATATAAGTTCTGAAAATCAAATCACCAACATCAGCAGAATATAAGAAACCTGGAATAATGAAAAAAAAATTCCCCCATTTATCAGAAGTTGCAGGCAAAACACTTTGTCTGTTTTCTTCACAGGTTAAAATCCAATATATCTGAGCTGAAAGTCTTAGTTATAGATTTAGTGTCAGAACGATGGCAATGGTCATGGAATGATCACCTGAAGACTAACAATGTAGCCATGCATTCATCATCCAAAGGAGTAACATCAGCTGATAAAGTGCACCATCACTTTTTCAAATGAGTACAGCAGTATTTACAGTATTTAACAAAAGTTAAGGATTTATTTTGCCTAATGATAAAAACTGAGAGCTTACCTGAGAAAACCTAGCATCTGCTGTCAGTCCAGCAATGGCCACTCCCACATGTTCATCTATTGGTAAAATCTTTTTCTGGTGGGCAGACAATTCTGATGGGGCACGCTGATAAAAATAAAAAATATAGCACACATTTGTCTTACCCACCAATTATTCAACTTGCACTCACAAATTTCCATGCATTGAAATGGTCTAAATATTCTTTGATGCTGCAGGAGAGTCAAGTAACTTTCCTCAAAAAAGCAAGTAAATTGACAGGAAAAAATATATACCAAGCATTCATTATTACATGAGACAGAAGCAGTTTACAAAATTCAGGTATTAAACAATTTACTCATAAACAACATTACTACAAAAGTCCTTCTGGTCAACATTCTTATGTATTGAAAGAAATGTTTAATTGCGTATCAACCACTATAATGTGTTCATGAGCAAAAAAAAATGGACGAGTGAATGTATAAATCTCTTGAAAACAGCCGAATCTGCAAAAAGCACTCATGACACTAGCAATCCATCATACATCCAATACTGATCTAAGGATAGCATTGCTAAATACAGCAGTCAATATACATAGATCCTTAAGATTTTCACTTTCAAACATATTGCAGTGTTATACATGTAAACAAAAGCAGTCCAACACATACCTTCAAAGCTGCTAAAACAGCATGCTTCTTTGATTTGATTCCTACTGTGGCAGAGCCCTGTTTTACAGCCTCTAGCGCATATTCCAGCTGATGTATTCGTCCCTGTGGAATAGACAACAGCATCCTGTATTACAAAAATACCACTGTACCTCACATAACATCTCTGAAACGTAGGACCCTCAGTATGGGATTGTATCATACAAATACATGAGATGCTTTCTGAATTGTCAAATTTGTTTTGAGACGGTGGCATTAAAAATTTAAAACACTTATGATAAATGAATAACTGGTATATGTACAGCACAACATAAGAACTTCTAAATAGGAAAGCGGTTTGCATTTTTTTTTCTTTAATATTTTCTCTTCTGAACAATAGAATCTGAATTAAACTACCCTGGTAATGCATTTTATCTTCAGGTCAACTTTTTTTTCCATGAACTCAATTAACTTATACAAACAGATCTGTTGCAAAGCGATTATCCTCGAAAAGCCATACTTACCTGGGGACTCCATACTGTGACATCATTATCATACTGGTTCCTGAACTGTAAAAAAAAAAAAAAATTAAAACACTCGACCTTTATCACCATTCACGTCTAAATTTAAACTGAAAAAAAACAGACACTGTTTGTATTAATATTACAACTAAGCATCAGTTAACTAAATGGTATGTTGTTTAATTACATACTCTATTTTCAAATATATGACGGTGCTCAGGTTTATGGCTGGAGGAAACCATAGTCCCCGGTGTAAACCATAGTGTCCGATGTAATCCACTGACCTTGTTGCTGAAGAAACCTGTTCACATGTGAGGTAAAGCTTGCACATCATATTGATGGAAATATGAAGACAAGTGGTCTTCAGTTGTCAGCAAAAACGTACAGTGTTAAAACTGGCCAAATGGATTCACACATGAGCTCTGCTGTTTAATAACATTGTGACCAAGCCTCGGGAATAATGAGATGAACCAAAATTCATATGGACTTGGACATGATCATCCCTTATCTTACCAATAAGCCATAACATGTCCCTCAGTCACTGTGACCACAAGGCAGCCAGTTAATTGCTTTCATCGGTGAGGGTAGTTAAGTAAATTAAGAGGACAGTACTTGATGCGTTGCCGTGCATTCTTTGCAATGGGGACTTTTTGCAATGCTGATTGCTTCACTGATAAAAAATCATTCGCTGTGCATGACAAACGATAATTCCAAATGATGGCGAACATGGCCATCTACACAATGTTTTTGCTGGGTTGTGGACTAGAAATGCTTGATATGATTGTAATATATGTCCATTGTGCTCCAATAAAAGTGTAATTCCCTCAACTAATGATCGCTGAATAAGAAAATGTCAGGTAAGAAACACTATGGAAGCTTTACGTGCAGATAGGAAAATACCCAGCGTTTTGGTAAGGAACCTCTGTTAGACCTTATATTGTGAGCATACAAGGTCTAATTCAATAGGCTATAAATTACAAGGATAGTATTTGAGATTCCATCATGAAATTACATATAAATGAGCAGAGGAGGTAAGTTAGATTGCCATAAATGGGAAAGTGGTGGGAGTTTGATTTACTGATTTATTTATTTGATAGGTGTTATATGTTATACTCAAGATTATAGAGATGGAAGACTGAAATCCACACCAGGTTGTTGGAGAGGCGACGATGAACTCGATGGATGACAATGAATGTCAGAATTTTAAAACAGCACACTGACCGAGTTCATTTAGATGGAATATCTATGGGAATGCTAGTGTGTAAACTGGGTAAATCACGTGGCACAGGATGCATCAACAAAAAACAATGGGCAGCAACCTCTTTTTCACATCTCTGTGTAAGTATTTTAAATTAGCATACCGAGTCCATCTAGATGTAGTTTTAAAGTTTCTAAACTGACATATCATGTTGTTGTTGTTGCTGTTGTTTTAGCTGAGTGACTGGACAGCACTTAAGTTGTCACATAGGTAGCCCTACAAGTCAAACCATCAACGATTTGCAATACACTGGTAAGAAAAGGGTTCAGTTTGTCTTTTCTATGATATAATTACCATTCTTTGAAAGGTGAGAAACGCAAAACGTTATCCTTGTTTCCACCGGTGACAATGTGATTTTGCAGATTACACCTTTTATTACCTTCTTCCCCGTAAGAGCTCTTTTCAAGAACGACAACTCAGTTAAAGCTTCTCAATAATGTCAGCCTTTATTTTTTAATCTGTATTACGGATTTGAGTGGTCGTTTGCACTTTTGTAGCATTATAATTTATCAATCTCTCCTGGCACCGTACCCATACCCTTTCTTATCAGTAAAAGTCACGACCAAGTCAGTCGGCTGCATCAGTAAAGCCTTTAGAGCTCTACACCTTGTTACAATTTACAGGAGGGTACAATTACATGTACTGTCATCTATCAATCTGATGAACAGTTGCATGTAAGGCATTAGTTTCTAACATAAACTCACGTTTAAAAAAGCGTTACATGAGGAAAGAAAAAAAAATGGACAAAAAATTAAGAATTCAGGTTCTACCGAGATTTGAACTCGGATCGCTGGATTCAGAGTCCAGAGTGCTAACCATTACACCATAGAACCTCGGATGGCTTCCCTTGAAAAATGTTACTACAATTTCATGCGTAGTTTACTAGTGGACCATTTTCGCACCTGCAATCATAACGGTTTTAATTACACGACTATTCCTACTTTACGATTTTTAACAATAACCAGTAGAATATAAATCACGAACACCATCGATTTTACCGGCCGCTATTGGGGCGATAGATCCACGACCCGCCATTGACAGCGCGTACGTCGTTGATCTCTTACAACTTCACCCTCTTGAAGAAGTAAAAAATCAATATAGATTTTGAAGAAATGTTTTTATTCTTTCTAGTACACCTCAGGTCAAAACCAGTGAAAACCTGTCTTCCGGAGAAACCCCTCACAACAATCAGACAAAAATCACGTGCGAAGTTACGGTCAGTAGGAACGAGTTGTCTCCCTTTGACTGTAAACGCCCTGTGCGCGAAACTTTGTAACGTGACATCCTATAACTTTGTGTGACAAGTTTCGCATGCGCACGAAGGCCTACTTATATGTATATTGTATGCTTGCCTACTTAGGTGACTTGAAGTTGCTGTAACCGTTGGAGTTAAGCATCTTCCGTAGCCTTAAATGATTTGAGTGGAATTAACTGATTAATTGTTTGAGTCATATTGATTGAATGATTCACTGATGAGAAGAACAACTTGGGGTTTTCGGCCAACTTTGTTTATTTGTTTATATGATTCGTGTTTTTCGCCATTCTCAAGAATATTTCATTTATATGTTTACGATGGCGCCCAGCATTGTGGTGGAAGGAAACCGGACAGATCCCCGGGAAACCCACGACCATCGATCCGCAAATTGCTGTCAGACCTTCCTAGGTACGGCCGAATAGGAAATCAGCAAGAGCAAGCCTGCTTAATCGAACAGAATGAACTGAAATCAGTTCTTAATTGGACTACACGTATTTTTATGTCACATAAAATAACTTAACGTTGTTACAGAACTGTGACGGTGAGCTGTCACATACTTATGTTTATAGCGCCGCCTCACTAATTAAACACGCATAGGTATAGGCCCTAAAGTAGGCATGTACGGGCCTATTAAACCACACCAAAACTCTATCCATGTTAATACCTTGTTATGGAACAGATCAGTTCTACTTCGCTAGCCCCCTCCCTGTATGCAGTACCGTTTATCTTTTTGTTTTAGGGTTTTCTTTAATTTAACATTACTTAAAGGTAGCGGTACTACATCTTTCAAGGAATTTTACGTAGCAATATGCCTATATAGGCCTAATCACTAAAATTTAATCCGTTGAAAATACATGTTATGCTGGGTAGAATCGTCAAAATCAGTATCCCATTTAAGGTAGGCAATACAAGGACGTTAGGCCAGTTTATGCATAAGCCTATTATCTGAAATGCATCTTTTTCTATTTATAGGTATAAAAAAAATCATCCAAGCAAGCCAAATATGGAATTACACATCTATATGTTGTGAAATTCGTCGGAAACCGAAAACCGAAAAGAAATTCCAAGAAACCGTGTAATGTGTGACTACGGCAGCACCATACATGTACATGACATTAATTGTGCCTGCACATATAGTCTTCACCTGGTACACATGTACCATATACGAATTTAAGGATGTCGTGTGAGAGTTGTATATGATCAATTCGCCTATAATAGTTCCCAATTTACACCTAATCTAAAAAAATGAAATCGAATATGAATTTTGTCAGAGTGATGCTACAATATTTTCTGTAACTGCAGCGGATTATTCTGTTACTGCAGTTTTATGTCATAATAACGGAGTACATTCTAGACTCGCTAGGACATCAGACTGTTAACATTAACAGGCTATTCTTTTGCCAGAATTCCGTATATGTATTCACCTACTGACACATTTAATCTCCTGTTGTTTGCATGGACATGCACGGGTAAACTAGCTTACCCAAGTCACTGCCACCGTTTGATCTGAAATCAAATTTGTATCATTTCTACTAGTAAAGTTGTAGGCCTGCGTATACTTGGGAAAATGTGACAAAAGCTGTACATACATATTTACCCAGAAGAGTATATAGGCTAATGACCAGGTCGCGTGAGCAGTGCTGTTAATTGAAGTGATCGGCCTTACATGCTACAGCAGAGGATGCAATGAAGATTGAAGCTGGATCAATAACTTCTATATGTTATATATTTATTTATTTGATTGGTGTTTTACGCCATAGTCAAGAATATTTCACTTATACGACGGCGGCTAGCATTATGGTGGGAGGAAACCGGGCAGAGCCCGGGGGAAACCATATGTTATACATAGATCATAAGTAACCGTACAGGTCTCAAATGTGAACCACTCAAATCGTTTATAAACAGAAAAGTGATCACGTAAAATGTCTTTATAGCACTGAGGCGCCGCACAAATTATACCGCGTAGTCATTAGCTATCGTTTGGTATACTACAGGATTTTTTACTTGTACGACGCCAGCCAGTTTAATGGGTGGATGAAACAGGAACGATCTGCGTAAGCCATCGGACTTTGATGAACTCTCCAAGGGACCGTCATGTTTCATGTAACGCCGAATAAGAGCTAGAGCGCTACTACAAAGCAGAGTACGACATTTTTTTTAATCGCACATGTGTCATACGATATTTTGTACGTCCCTGTTAACGTACCATTGTCCTATAAGCACGACATCTTTATGCTAAATTGCTTCTTGCTACCAAGGCTCCGAGAACAATGGAAACCGAGGAATCCTGAAAAATCCCATTTACCGCTGTAATCTTGAGAAAATAAAAATTAATCATAGCATCTTCAGCCATTGGCCAGTGGACGTACGTCATTCGCGCGATAAAAGCGTGAACAATGGCGTCCTCAGCTGACGTTTAATTTCCGGTGTAGCGGAGCCAAACCGTTTAAGATTCAAGACAATGACAATCTGACCTGTGCAGATACAGCTAAGTCAGGGATGAGCTTCAGTACTAGGGATTAACGATTAAAGTTGGTTTATTTATATGAATTAATTTAATACTGGTATATTTATCTTACTAAACATTATTATAACTATATACGTTCGCACAAATCATAATATTTTATATACAGCTTTATAGACTGGGTACCTGAGTTCAATAATAAAAATAATTATACAATTATAAATATATAAATTTATTTTAAATAATAAGTCGAGGCGTCACCAGCTAAATGTAAAAGTTTTTGGCCCACTTGCCGGTATATTTGTCAAGTGGGCAGAAAGCTTGTGAAACATTTTATATTTACATGTACGTGGTGATATCTCCATTTCATTATTATTAAGCCAGATATATTTTGTCTCTTTATACCGGTTTGTGGGTGTTTTGTGGATGGCATGAGTACCAATGTCAAAGTCGTGTTTTTTTGTACTTTCCGAATATTTCAGATGTCATGCATGCTATACATGTTTTAGAAAGGTGCTGCACATGCCGTGGAGAATCCCGCACCCACCTTGTCTACATACAGATTTACTCTGGATTTGCCTAATTCCGCCTGTAAATCTGATAGCCTCCAAAAAAATGAAAATATTTGTGAGTAAATCCAAGAAAAAAAAAGAACAAAGTAAGTAAATAAGGCATGAACCAGTAAGGCCTTTCTGTATACATAGCCCTCTGTATATATAGTTACAATGGTTCAAATTTAAATCATCCCTCTTGGATTGGAAATATTTCTTTCACGAAATAGTTGGCGTTAGAGCAGCACCCATTCTGGCCACATAGTATACAGAAGGAAAAGTATATCCGATCGTACAGCTGGCTTCAGACTGAGGTATATTCCCCCGGGGGAATCCTGTCAAGCGCTCCTTTTGTAACACTGAACCTGGGGTTAGCCACAAAGGTAAATGGCCAGATATGAAATATCAGGTGCTGGACAGCAAGTCTTTAGGAAGGGGAATATGTCGCGTTAGCGACGTCCGGTTATGGACTTGTGGCATGCAAAGCGTTATATGAAACCCTGGAGTGAGCGAAGCTCATACAATATAAGTGAGTATAAGGCTTCCAGTGCTAAATTTCCGAGCGCCCACCGAGTGGCTGCACATCCCGAGCTCGGGCCTTTGAGAGAAGCTGTTGATAGGTCACACAGGCTTATTTATGATGTCAGTAATTTGGGTATTATCTGACATTACCAAAAGGTCATCTGGCTGCCTCGGGACAGAGACGACGCACTGAACCCACGGGTTGGCTTTAATTGGAAGCTCATGGAAATGTGCTAATGCAATTCAGTCTCCTCAGAAACACAAAAGCCCTGCAACCAGAAAACGGATAATTGTGACTATGCCGTGTAATGATTTACTGTTAGACGCTTCAGCACATACCAAGGCCACCGTGGTTATTAACATCGGTATATGTTGGGAGAATTCAGCAGGCAACTGAACCATTTGTATGGTATTGTAGGTAAAAATATACTTGTGTACATTTTATTACGCTTTTCCTTGCACCGGAACACATTACAGGGCCAATGTTTGCAGGAATTTTATTCACAAGGTGTAGAAAGAGAAGTGTGACGTCACTGACATTATCAAGCTGATCCATAAAACTCACCTTACAGTCCACAAACTTGATTCTGTAAGAAAATGTAAAGAAATGAATAATTAAATAAGTAAGGATATTTTCAGTTGTTTATATACCATGGTCGTTCTACCGAGTTTATTTCATGTTTTTTGTTATTTTGTAATTTATACACCGCCTTCTTTGCAACACTACCGGCCCGGATAGCACAGTTGGTAGAGCGGTAGATCCGGGATCAATCCTGGGTCAAGTCACACCTAAGACATTAAAAGAGGAAGTTGTAATTTCCTCGCTTGGTGTTCAGCATGAAAGGGATAGTGCAATGACTGGTTGACCTGTATCAGTATATACTTATTTACCTTCGGCAAGTCGTCTCATTGAAGCAGCACTAGATAAAAGAGCGGTGCATACACCCTAAGGGTTCCTTTGTCGTCATATGACTGAAAAATTGTTAAGCACGACGTTAAAACCCAAGCACTCACTCACTCACTCACTCTTTGCAACACAAATATACAGATACCCTTTGCCCGTGCACCTTGCAAATTTTTGCAACCTTTTAAATCCGTGATGTATAAAGGCTCGGCACTTGAGAAAGACTCTGGGAGCTCTTTGCATATACATATACCCATAAAAGTCCAGTATGGCTTCAGTGTAGCTTCGAGATTTGTGTAGACGACACAAAGATAGACTGACGTTCTACACTGTGGCAATCGATGTACACTGGAGAAAACACAACAGATGGGGCTTATACACTCTCTGGAAAACAGTAACAATAACAACAGTTAACAACGAAGAGTCCCCGGGCATAAGGTAGACAGGTCTAAAGATCACAACAAAATTTAGCCCTTACATGATATATATTAACAAAAATTGCTTATCTGTCAGGAATATAGAGTTAAAGGATACATGAAAAAGAACTATTTAAACAAAGATTATGTTTCCATGCCAAATGAAGAAAATCATGCCCCGGCATTTTTGTTAAAAAATTCATTTTAGAGGTATTTTTATACCTGTTAATTACCCCTTTATATTATGAATATTTTCCGTCAACGGTCGGATTTTTTCAGACATTACGTCATCGTTGATCTTGCTCGGAACTCTGTGAACACCTTTGAAGTGCCCCGAGCCCGGTGAAACGTGTGGCTGCAGTGTGAGCAAGGTGATATATACACAGATACGGCCTGGCTTCTTCGGGTAAGCGTAGTGTTCCCCTCGCGCCCCTACTAACGCCCCCATTCCGTGTGTTGGTTTAGCCTCGTTTCGCCTTCGTCTTGAATTTTAATTAGAAAATGCAGACAGGCGAAAGGAGACTCGATCTGCATTTCTTAAACCTTTCTTAGTAGTGGTAAGATTAACACAAGAATATAATATACACTGGTAAACTGTTTTTATGTATTTAAAATTTTAAGTAACATATTACAAGTAACATACAATACATATAGGCCTACACATCAAACACATGCTAGCCAAGGTTCACGACTAGGGAAGCACGGTCTGTAAGCTTCACAGCATCAATTTCCCAACTGTCATACCTCATCTTCAGTTGTCCTAAGAAGTCGTCCATGTTTCTGTACTTTCTTCTCTTGGGTTGCTGGCTTGCTCCATTTGATATCTCAGCCATCTTTACTTCGATTACGGCCTGTTCTCTTTGTAATGATCTGATGAATTCATACAATTTCGGGTGTGTTTTATCCATCAAAGTTTTCATTCGATTTTGCCATCCCGCTACATTATTTGTTGTTTTTGGCCCGGTTGTGTAGTAGTGGTTCCACACTTCTTTAATCCAGGTAAATGCCACGTAGCCCATGAATACCATTACCAGTCATGTACGTGTACCTCGATAAACGCCCGTCACTTGACCACTGGCCAAGAACAGATGCAGCATTCGATTTAAGAGTATAGTCGTGATGCCATGAACCCGAATACAATGTACAGTGACCATGAAATTTCCGTTCTAATAATCCCAGTCTACGTCAAACTCTGAATCTGTCTACTTTAACTCGAGGTCTATGTCGAGCATGTAATTACTAAAAATTACAATTTAATGTTTGCACAGTATTAAAATTCTTCACACTGTAATGCTAACCGACATGAAACGTCAGGTTATTACGAAAAACTCTTTGAAACCTTAATAAATTCTATAACCTGTGTCCATTTGCACGAGGATGCCCTTTATATTTTAAGCAATTATTCACACTATCAGAGTTATAAAATAAAATATGATTTCAAAAACGCCTATACAAGTAAATTTGATTTTCTCATCAATATTTTTAATCAAATACAGAACCATAAATGTGCGTCTTAAGCCCAGAAGTATATGTTACACATATAGTTTTCTACATATAGTTGTATAAATTCACTGCTATTTTTCTTTTAATTTCCTGCTAAACATGAAATTGTACAGAATTCTTCTTTTTCTTAGATCACATTGTCATCACTTTTTTGCTTTGAAGTCTTATATCAGACATGTACGCCTTTCCACTATTGTCGCCATTCCGGATGAACGTTTTCTATTAAGTAAACGCCTTTACCAGTGTAAAAATGCACGGTAGTTAGAAACGAATACAGGGTCCATAATTCTTAATTTAATGTTGAAGAAAAAATTATTGAACCGTTTTGTGATGTACGAATTAGTGTCAGGGAGCAGAAGTTTTTTGCCAAAGAGACACACACTGATTAATCCAGTTGAAGACATTTTTCTTCCGGGAGACTTGAAGGAAATCCAGTTTGGATCACGCAAGACGGTGAACCTTGAACGCCGCTGGGCATCCTGTGTAGACTGGAGATTTCTTGGTTTATACTGTTCTCTGTAAGTCCATGGGCCAAGGCCCAAAATTTCAGATATTGGTTCCATCTAGGGTGGCCAAATCTCTGCTACTTTTAAGTTTGTACATGTCTTTAGTCCGTGTTTTGATCTGATAGCCCTCACAGATAAGTAGCTTTCTACGGGTTACGACCCCTTTAAAAAAGGTATTTATTGTTAAATGTGCTAACTCTTGAATTGCCATCAGTCATACAATAAGAGAGGTATTTGAACCCCTAATCAACTAAGGAACAGGGTGTTTACCTTTACAAATATTTCCTTAACTAATACAAGCTATTCTTCTCAAACAATGGCAGATTTGCACATGAAAATGACATTTTAGCCCTCTCTTGGTTGGGAAAGGGGTAAGGCGAAAAGGACTTGAATCAGCAATTTTCTTTGCAGCCGGAAAACGACAGAAGATATAAACGTTATGTTTTTTAACATTTTAGAGCATTCTTTCATGGATGTGTTAACAATAAACAATAAATATGCAAATGGTAAATTCCAAATGGCACACAGTAGGAGTATTTCCATGACCCCAAACTCCACGCACCAAAACAAACTGCAAGAAATTTGATTCTTTAAGAGGGACTTTCACACTCTCATTTCTCTGTCAGCGGGTGCCATGGATGCTTAACTAACATCTTTCTCCTTAATTTAATGTCTTAATTGCATGGTGGCTTTAATTGCGGAACCCTGGGTGTTGACAGTCATTTTTTTGGTTGTTGTAAGGTCAAGCTGTCCAGATAGAGGAGAAGATTTTTCTTCTCATCCGCAAGACAAAGTAAAGTGATTCTGAAATATTGTCCTTTGTGGACGTTTTGACCTTGTTTAATCTGTCAAGCGCAGCACTTTTTGATTTAGAAGGCGAACATTCCTTATAAGAAGGACTTTTCATTGAATGCTTTCATTAACTTCTACACTGTGTCTCTGCACACCCCCCCCCCCCCTCCCCCCACCGCACTACTTCTGGGGAAATGAATAGTTATGGCTTAACGCCGCTATTTCTGTATGAAGACCCCGCTTTGTGAACAATCTAGAAGCTTCTAAAGCACACCTGTAGCACCGAGGCCCGTCTTGTGTGAGGCAAAGATGCATAGGTCAAGTTGTTGGATTGCTGCCATCTGCACCAAGCTAAGCAAACTGCTGAGGAAACACTACAAACCGTGTTTCGGAATAATTTAGTTCTTGATCTTAGTGTTTGGCGGAACTTTCAACTACCAGTATTCTTGGTGGAAAGTCAAAAAATCTGATCATAGGTTTACTCTGAAATTGCAGTTTTCAGACATATACATCAAAAGTAAGGATATGGCACGAGCGTTCACTTATCTGAGCTAATCAACCTTAACCCACCGTAATAATGGCGTAAATGAAAGTACACAGCTGGAAATATAAACCGTTGATTAACTGTAATTTACGCAATGCCTTTCAAGGTGAGTTTTTTTATTTTATCAAAATGTGTGATAAAGCTAACACTGTAGAAAGGCTATCATATCTTAATTTCCTTCCACTGACCATATACACATGTTAGTACCAATTAGATTTGGCCACCTCAGATGGTACCATCATATCTGGCACATAGACTGTGTAGTCATCGATTTGAAGGGAGCGTAGTTTGCGAAGAACATAGCTACATGCATAATATCAAATATGATGGCATGCAAAATGAGCCGAAAAATCTGAACGAGTATACAAGTGAGAGGATGATTCGTAAAGGATTTTAGAATGTGTTTTAATTTCTGACAGGATGATATTGATTTCAAGAGCTACTCTGTGGCGTTATTCTTGTTGAAATGGTCTCTTCATGTTATTGATTCATATAGGGTACATAATTTATTAGAATGCTCATACGTCGCAGTTTGTGACCATATATCGGTCATTTTATGCATTTATTCAATTCTAAGATGACTTTACTGACCATTTTGTATATTGTAACAAGTCTGACTGATGAGACAATTCTTCCTATGTGTAATATGTAATAATGCATGTGAAAAGTAGTTCATAAATACCTCGTTTACTTTAAAGCAGAGAACCCTGCTACATCGTTGGCGCTGAATTAACAGCATCAATAATAAAGAGAAGGCAATTACAAATGTTACACCAACTTTCCGGGATATTTCCACAACGGGATTTTTAAATACTAGCAGCTGACAAAAGTAAAAAAATAAAAAGTCACTGATAAGGATCAGCGAATGGGGATCAAAATCTCATGTAACATTTGAAATTTAAGTAGGGTAATGAAAATAATTTGATGCCGTTAATTAAGCGCCAACGACGTAACATGGGTTTTGTATTTACGGACTACCCCTCTTCGTTATTATCACAGAATTCACGTATACAATTATCCATGAGTCTGAAGTAAGCAGTATATAGCATAAATATGGTTCAAGCTACGCACCTAAGAATTCTAATAACTACATGCATTTAATTATATCTCACGGTATGTACATTAACTTGTGAATTCAGATACAGTAGTCATATACTATTAGTATATGACAGGAATACGGCAGAATTTCTACGACAGGTCGATTCTTAAGGCGTATTTCCGGTTCCTTTTCCCTAATGATGGAACCAGAACAGACTTTGAGCTAAATATGTAAGATCGAGCGGATCGGCTGAACAAACTGGGCTGACTATAACAATTAATGTTAATGATCAAGGCGAAACCCGGCGGAAACAGGACTCAGATCACTGCCAGGCATGCACACCGTGGATAGCCGCCTTAAGACACGGTTTGTAAGTACTTTGATCTTAAACATATCGCCTAGAATTGACAGCCGGTCATGTTATATCTTTGTCTTGACTACTCTATACTGATCGGAACGCAGAAATTGTATACTCTTTCCTTGGTCACGTTTATAGGCCTACTGTACGCACATATGTATATGCAAACTCAGGGTCTTCTGAATCTTCAATCACATGCTTTCCATTGCCGAGAATTTTCCTTCTGTTAACTTATATTCTTATCCACATAGGCTTGTGTCTTAGAACTGGAAACTCCTCTGCTTTTCTCGGCTTTGTATAGATCTGACTGGACGAGTCTATTTGACGTCACGAACAAAGCTGAGGGTTTGAACACCCGATACACAACTAGTCACATTCATACACAAGTATTTTACAATTTAAGTAAATTGCTAAATTTTAAGAAAATTAGTGGAAAACATCTTTAGATGATCGTTACTGATCGTTTCTGCACAATGTTTAATGTAAGTACTTTATTTTAAGCTCACGAAGTTACACGCAGATAGCACAAAGGCAGAACATTTTCTTTCAAACCTTTCGTATAAACTTTTCTTTCAATACATAAGCAACATTCCATCAGCGTACAAGCTTTAACCTGTAGGTTTGTTTCTAGGAACAACTCACATTTGTTAAGTGGTACCGAATGAGAAATTACCCCATGTAAGCTGCTTAAAGCAAAGCATCCAATTCAAGGCCTTATTTTAAATGTAAGTAGCCAGATATTTTAAGTGCAAATTTACTTTTTTTTTATATAAAACGCTATAAGATAAAGAGATATATGCAATGATGTTTGCGAGTTGAGCTGTAGAGAGAAGGATTTCGCAAAAGACAAAGTCAGTGTTCGCCACCATCGTCTTCATACCCTGCCTCTCTTATCACGTTTCGATGCTGATCCTCAGACAAATTCGAAATAATTGGCAGATCGCTGACGTCAGAAATACGTCATAAAATTCGACCGGGATTGTCGGCTGTTAAGTCACGCACGCGCTGGTGTGTACGAGGCTTATTTGATGTTGATTTAGCGCAGTCATGAGTCGTCGTAATCACATTACCGATGGAGTGGCGGGTAAATAGAACAAGTGTGCCAGCTCACTGAGTTAGTTACTAGTGAAAACACAGAAAGGCTTTTCCCAACACCCAACCTGCACATAACGTGAGGAATGCAAACAGAACAGCTTTGGATACGTAGTTGCAGTTTCTTGGAGAAAAGAATCCAGGCGTTCTAGGGTATTCTATTACACTGTTGTATTGCACATGTATATAAGGACAATTGTTATCGGAGTGTGCCCATGTGAATACCAATTATGTATTATATATTTATATTAATGTAAAGAATTATTGTATGATTTTACGTCCATATGCACATATGAAATAAGTGTGCATGCACATATCGTTATCGATTAAGTATTACATAAATATATTGATGTAAAGAATTGGTATGATTTTACATTTATTGGAACATGTGAATAAATTGTGGTATCAGTTAGATATTAGATGTATGTATTAAAGTAAAGAATTATTGTATGGTCATATGCGTATCAAGTGGCTATACACATATTAATTAATTGTGTATTTTATATACCAATAGGGGCCTCCGTGGCTCAGTCGGTTAGCGCGCTAGCGCAGCGTAGTGACCCAGAAGCCTCTCACCAATGCGGTCGCTGTGAGTTCAAGACCAGCTTATGCTGGCTTCCTCTCCGGCCGTACGTGGGAAGGTCTGCCAGCAACCTGCGGATGGTCGTGGGTTTCCCCCGGGCTCCGCCCGGTTTCCACCCACCATAATGCTGGCCGCCGTCGTATAAGTGAAATATTCTTGAGTACGGCGTAAAACACCAATTAAAAAAAAAAAAAAAAAAAAAAAAATTATATACCAATATGGTCTTATTTTTAACAATTAAGATGTAGGAATAAGTGTGTATTATTTTGTCATGCTAAATGCGTAAGACTTATTAATGATTTGTTAGGTACATTGTTGGAATCAGTGCAACCCTGCAGGCCTCGCCTTAATTTGGGTTTGTTTAATCATCAGTAGTCTGGTGGTTACCATGTCTAATCAGACGGTGATTAGAGATTAGGTCACCATAGGGAACATAACACAAGCGTAACCTGAAGGGACACGTCGTGGTTGACAACTGTACTGTGTCTTTATAAGGACAGCCAACACTTTACTCACAAACTGGACTGCCCAATAAAGAGAAGAACTAACGGTCAACACGGTATTTTCCCTTCAGGTAAGTTTGTAGCTCAGCGCGAAAATGATACCTATAATTATACCTCTGTGGTGTTAGATCTATTGACATAGACTTCGAGGATGCATGTATTTATACAACTCTATTATATATTTGATTCTGAACGTATTGTATGTAATATATTCTGTACTTGTAAAGACTCACTAACTGGACTGCCCAATAAAGAGAAGAACTAATGGTCAACACGATATTTTCCCTTCAGATTATTGTACGGAACACAACACCACCAATTTTTTATCAAAGTCATGTCACACTTAGCCAGTGTAAAACTGCTGCAACGAATTCAGGAATAGGGACAACTTGAGGCTAATTCTTTTAGACGAACCTGTTTGAATCGCAAGGACACACACGATGACGTTTCAACCCCGACCTCAGGCAAGGAATTCTCCCGGTACTTCTTGTCTTCGTTGCTCTGAGAGAGCGTTCATTATGTAGAGATCAGTTAACCTCGACTAACACGCATATATTTTTAACGAGAACTCTGATTGACAATCTTCATTACAGTCATATGAATTTGTGGGAAATTTCATCAGCTCGTATTTGGTTTCCATCACTAGTCACAACATTATGGTGTACGATCCTCAGCAAATAAATAAATATATACATTTTTTCAAAGGCATTTTTAAATGAGCAACATTTTTGTGGTTCATCCAACTTATTTTTACAATACACATTTAAAGTAAGCTTATAACATCGGTCGATATACAAATGCGTTTTATGCACTGATGTGAACAAATATACATGTAACTAAACATTAACCATTGTATGTGGGAATATCACGAAGAGGGTTTCAGTAGCGAAATTTATCATACTTTGATCACGATACTCCACCGCGAAATTTATTATACTTTAATCTGGTTACTCCACCTTCCATCCTGACGGGACCCTCAGTCACTGGTAGATTCGTTTTAAAGGTTATTTGACCGCAGCCCGTGAAACCTTACCAATAAAGTCGCAGGCTCTAATCCGGCTCTCGCTGCTTCCGATACGTCTTTAATTCTTCTTTTTTCTTTCAGGCATCTTGCAGTGTGCTCAGTTTTTCTTTGGTTTCCTACACCCACAAAACCAACTGCGCCCCAAAACCTGCCTTCCTTCGCAAAACATTCTACAACAAGTCACTAAATGCAAATGAAATAAATAAATTTCAGTCTCGCTCATCAAACGTCTTTATCTTGTCGTTGTCTATTTCCATGAAATGTTTGCGAAATTTTTATCAAGAAATTAAAAAGAAATGCCTGTTCAAGACAACATGATACAACGCGGTGCAGTGTATAACCTTGAAAGAAAAGCTAATATACGTCTATCACCACAGCCCGACTGCAATATCTACCGGGAATCACTGCCTATTAGTCAGACGATGCCTTATTAAGACAAATGCACTTTATAACCAGTGGAAGACAGTTCCGTCCGCGGTGTGTCATGTGACTGACGTTTCCTCTGAAATTATTGATTTTCTGTAACGGTCCCCAAATTGAAGATGTTCCGTTTACTATAAAATTTTTGTTTGCTGCTCGCCATACACTTTAATGACTGATTTCACATCTGGTTCCCCCCCCCCAGGGATAGCCCTGAGCCTGTACAGAGGAAACTTCTCTCTACACAGATATTTGTCTTCTGTGACATTTTACGCCGCTTGATTTCTCTTTTTCTAATGACGTCCCTAGGACATGTTCGTGTCTCTTTTGCATTTACTGTGAAAATCCCTTTTTTCTGCTGAATTCCTGGTGAACTGTCGATAACTTTGACTTTAAATCTTGGCATACGTTTTATTGACTTAAGTAACACAAAGATTTATAATCCTCTATAGAAACTTTGTCCTGTCATGTTGTTTTTTCATTTCAGCGATGGCTCCGATCCAGCCAGCTAAATGGCTCAGTGCCTGAGATAGGAGAGTCAGGATTCCGGAGTTCTAGACGTTTTCAACAATATAATATGTTTAAACAACAGCAATAATCTTTACAAAATGCTATGGTATTTGAAATTCACTGCAAAGTATTTTGTTGTTAAGAACATTTGGGTCACTTGGTAAATTAGGCAGAATATTTCACTTGAAAATCAAGTGAACGATTGTATTATTATAGGCCATCTCGACTATCTCTTCTAAAAACTCCACTGCCATAAAACTTTGTAAATCAGCTTTTCACCACCCGACCCGTTACGAGGCCAATGTGAGTGAGGTCTAGGCAACATGGAGATCATTGGATCTATGTATAGGTACGAGAACTTAGAAGTACATTAAAGTAAAAGAAAGCTAAAATATGAAGTAAGGTTCATCATACAGACAGCTGCAAACTATACATAAAAAAACTGTATTTTTGTTTTTTTAAGAGTGTTGAAAATATATATTCAAATATATAAATTCTATGGTGGACTTTATGAGCCATACTGACTGTATCTAGGAACTCCGACGTCACATCACCTTTTTTCCTGATGTTCACCAGAAGAAAGGACTTTTTGAGAACATTTTTTCAATATTCTCTTAGTCTTGGGTTAATGGAGTTACCAAGATTCAATGTCGTGAATATATTTGGACAAAACTTCTTGTGACGTCAGAGTTCCTAAACTCTGATAGTATGGCCCACAAAGCCCACCGCAGAATTCAAACGTTTTAACGACTTTAACTCTCCTCATAAAAATCTAAAAAAAAATTACATGAAAGTATACTTCTACACAGTTTTAAATGTTTTTTAAGTGATGCATACTTCGATTTTTAGAGGTCTTTTCCTTTAAAGCATATTACGGTGCATTAGTTCTCTTATGTCATTTACAACTTATTAACAGCTGTAGTGAACGTTAAATGGGGCAAATGGTGCAAATTTCAAGTTAAGATACAAAACGTTTGTACAAGGCGGTGTACATCTTGAGGATGCTTGTTGTTCAGTTGCTTTTAGAAATCACGGTGTTTGATTTGGACCACTGTATACCGCTACAATTACAATAGTAAAAGGAAAGTTATTTTCAGAAATGCTCTCGTTTCGATGTTCACTGTTCACCTAATGAGTAAAACACGCTCGTTAATAATTGACAGGACCACGCATGGTGCGCGTGGAAATTCTCAGCTCTGACGTTATTAATTAGTCTGAAGTACAACTGTGGAACCTCGACAACGGCAAGCATTGAGTAGCATTGAACAAAGTCTCTGGCAGAGAGTCACAACCATTTAGCTTATTTGTAAGGGGAAACTTCCGGAATCTTGTGGGATAATGGTGTTGACCGTCAGAAAAGTTTGCTTTATCGGCTTGAATCCCTAATTACGTCCCCAAAGGTCTTTGTTAGAACTTTTATCAGACTATATATAGCTTCAGTGCAGTCTGTGTCTATTTGCGATTCACGCCGCCAAATGGCAGAATGATGAAAACCAATAGTTAACAGATGTCGTCTCCTTCTCCCGACCCATCCGCGGGTGGTTAGTTTTGACATTACCAAGATACACACTTTACATACACTCTTCACACACTCCTCACACACACATGTCCGTACATTCATCGCACACTCTGTCCGTACACTAATCACACGCTCTGTCAGTACACTGATCACACACACTGCCCGTACACTCATCACACTCTATCCATACACTCATCACACACTCTCTGTCTAAACTCATTATATACCCTTTACATACACTCATCACGTACACACCCGGTACTCACATCACACATACGATCATGCACTCATCACACCCTTTGTAGGTAGACACATACGACCTACACTCATCAGACCTTCTCTACGTACACACATACGACCATACACTCATCACACCCTCTGTAGGCACACACACACGACCGTACACCCACCACACCCTCTGTGTGTACACACATAGGACCATACACTCACCACACCCTCTGTATGTACACACATACGACCATACACTCACCACACCCTCTCTATGTACACACACAGGGCCGTACACTCACCACACCCTCTCTATGTACACACATAGGGCCGTACACTCATCACACTCTCTCTATGTACACACATAGGACCGTACACTCACCACACCCTCTGTAGGTACACACATAGGACCGTACACTCATCACACCCTCTGTAGGTACACACATATGACCGTACACTCATCACACCCTCAGTAGGAACATCGACACATCGTACACTTTATCAGCGTACACATTACTCCGTCAACAGAACCTCATATGATCAGACAAGTACAGTATCTCTTCAATGAGAACCCCGGATAGATTGGACCACCAATTACACGGATTTACGACGGTAACCAGATGAATGTATTTCGGGCATCCCTGGCTAGAAATGATCCAGACAGACGTATTACATTGTGAATGTGGCAGATTTGTGTGACTGCCTTGGGAAATTGATCGTGGACAGAGACTAAAAATTGTGATATATACCACTACATGTACTATGTTTACTCCTTGTGGATAACATTATTTGGGATGCAGTAGCTTTTGTCAAGCTGTCCTGGGCTGGACTAACAATCATATATGCACTGGGAAAATTTCAAACATATAAACTTATTTATTTCAACATTAGCTGCACAATTATGGACTGATGAAACGTAATAACTTATTCATTCATTTACAAGGTAGAAATGATATGTGTATACGTCTTTGTGGCGGATGGGGAGTATGTAAAACAGTTGTCCATGTGCACAAGGGGACATCTGTTTATGCTTGACAGATCGCCAGACGCTGAACACCTTAAAGTTAATTGTAATCCATTGTACATTAGCATATATGCAGATTATTTCAAACTTTGTCTAAACGGACAACTTCCAGTGCTTTTTTCACTGAGTTTGCGAAAAAATTATGTCAGAGAAAGTATGTAAGAGCAATTGGCCATAAACATTTCAAACACCAGTGTTTTTCCTATAGCCAAGCTTTCAAATAAGCTCTGAATGTCTTGCAACACCCTCGACACCAAATTTGGTTCAATTGTTCCGAAATAATCTTGAAAATGCGGATTGTGCACCTCTGCTGGCACATAGCAAAACATCACTTTTTGTAGGTACTGCAGATTTTTTTTTTACACACAGATTTAAGCTTACATAACCTAAGTGTTTGTATCGTGTTACCTTTAATGTAATTAGACTCCATCACATGTCTTCCCTACTCTATCATATGTCTTCCTTACTCCATCACCCGTCTTCCCTACTCCTTCACACGCCCTCTCTACTCCATCACCCATCTTCCCTACTCCTTCACACGCCCTCTCTACTCCATCACCCGTCTTCCCTACTCCTTCACAAGCCCTCTCTACTCCATCACCCGTCTTCTCTACTCCTTCACACGCCCTCTCTACTCCATCACCCGTCTTCCCTACTCCTTCACACGCCCTCTCTACTCCATCACCCATCTTCCCTACTCCTTCACACGCCCTCTCTACTCCATCACCCGTCTTCCCTACTCCTTCACACGCCCTCTCTACTCCATCACCCGTCTTCCCTACTCCTTCACACGCCCTCTCTACTCCATCACCCATCTTCCCTACTCCTTCACACGCCCTCTCTACTCCATCACCCGTCTTCCCTACTCCTTCACACGCCCTCTCTACTCCATCACCCATCTTCCCTACTCCTTCACACGCCCTCTCTACTCCATCACCCGTCTTCCCTACTCCTTCACAAGCCCTCTCTACTCCATCACCCGTCTTCTCTACTCCTTCACACGCCCTCTCTACTCCATCACCCGTCTTCCCTACTCCTTCACACGCCCTCTCTACTCCATCACCCGTCTTTACTAGTTCTTATGATAAGTCTTTTCTGTAGATATTTTTTGAGGGAATATCTTGGAAATTGTGCTCTCCCACGATTACTGCATTCTGGTATCTAACTGGATGATGGTAATGGTTTTAGTCATTCGATCGTCTATTACCACATAAAAAGAATAAGCTTATCCATCAGGCTTTATTATTTTTAATCACTTTCTTATATCCAGTGTTATTAATGTTGACTGGGAAAGTATTCTGTCGGCTTTTCGTCTGAAGAGACTCTTAATTAGCTCTGTTGTGGACCTCATCTTGCTTTCCCACCATGACAAGGCTCATTTTTTCAAACCAACCACTACTCAGTCTCCTAACAGAGAGATAATCTATCTCTAGTTATTACCCAGCTAGTTTCTAGTTATCTCTCAGCGTGTTCAGTATCCTAAATACAACTGTCGCAACAAGCAGAATGACTGGGGGTCCTGACTATGCTTGCATTTTTTAAAGAGTTACAGCGTCAGATGACGTGACTCCAGCAAGGATATGCTATTAACATTCGTCTGTATACTCAGAAATAAAACATTTAAATTCTTCTCAATGGAATTTTCAGAAAGTCTTATCTGGATCATGAATTCGTAGATGAGAAGCGGTTAGCGCGATGTAAGTACCCCTCTTCTCCACTGTTTGGTCAATGTTAAATGAGTTTGACGTGACGTCTAAGAATTTCTATCTCATTAGGGCACTAATGGCTGAAGGAAGAAAGAAAAGAAATATTATGAATCTTGGTTATAGTTTTTAAAAAAAATCCACACCCCGAACAGGAACAGGAATGTGACAGTAACGGAACTGATTTCTGATTCTTGTGAACATATTTAAGGTTTTGTCGCTGGAGGCTGTAGTGTCAAGAATAATCGTGTTCCAATCCTTGACACGATATCTGGTGTTTTCATTTCTCATAGATTGCATCTTTTTTCAGATTTCGCAGCTTTTGTGAAACAAGAAAATCCTACATGTCAAAGTAAAGGTGAGAATAAATGAGTAGCCTCTCAGATATGCTCGAGTGTCATGATGATTAGACTTTTACTCTCTATCCTCTGTAAGTAATGCAAAAATGTAAATGCATATAACTGCTACAAAACACCTTTTGAAAAATAACAAAATGCATCACTCGTTTTAAATGTGACCCGTTGATGATCTGATAGTGTCACCCTGTTCGAAGAACAGCGTTGCGCTATTCGCCAATATTGAAGTTATTCAGGCAAATGGTACCTAAATATACCTAAAACATTTTAGGTCAATATTATCGTAAAGATGTACGAACGTAATACCCTCTGCATGCGTTGACGTCATTATGTAGTCTGGAAGACATGTTCAAACATAGCAAGACCCTTTTTTTCTAATAAAGCCCTGCTTTACAGTAAGCAAAGGCAGAACCCAGTAGGCTTACCTCATTTTACGCTTTAACTGTATCAATACGTTATAAACCGTTAAGCCAGTAAACGTCAGTACAATGCAAACCTTCAGTGTCTACTCTGCACTGAAGTGATTCAAGCGGGCTTATCAAGTGTCTTGCAGAGAGGTGCGAAAGGGTGAGACAAAGATCCAAGTCTCACGTTATTCCTGCGGAACCTAGGCGACACAAAGGTCCCTAAAGCATTATCGTTATCTACGATTTAGTTTACACTTTCTAGGTAGAGCACAGACGCTATCACTGAAACTGGCTGGTTTCGAACCTACGCTCTCAGAGTGGTTTCAGCCCATTTTCAGCACTAGAATTAATTCTATGTTCAGATTGTGTAAATCGCATATGTTATTTAAACCACTTTCAATATGGAATTTACCAATCCTAAATGTCCATATGTGCAATGTACTGTATTTCTACCTCACTTTGCTTAAGGAAGGTAATTTTAAACAGAGATCAAATCTTTGCCACATCGATTTGTGCTCTCGTGATCGGCAGTTCACTGTAAGCTGAAGGGTTGTCAGTAAGAGCTGTATACTATATATAGGCCTACCGTAAAACTCTGAAGGTCAGTCTATAGGCTGTCATAGCATCTGGATGAGCGCTACTGATTAAAAAATTGATGATAATTTCGTTTATTGTAGTGTCTTTACGGACCTTACGAACTAAAAACCGTCAGATGAAAATCATGATTCAGTGTGTATTATTTATTAAAAAAAACACCTGACGTGACTTCATCTAACATAGTCAGTAGCATTTTTACCGCATACTATTAAAGAGGAGAATGGTGTAAATTTTTCGACTTCAAACTGAACTTCAGCACTTTCAGAGAGTGTCATTATTCGCCGTAAGCCTATAAGCCTATAGCTCCGCTATTGCCTATTTAATTCCCTTAATGGTTTGAGCCCCGAATTATTGACATTGGCCACATTCACATGTAATCATAAATAGTGACGACTTTGTATTTTGTTATTAATGTACGCCTTTTATTTTCAAATAATGCATTTAGGAATATACTAGTTTTCTAAAACAAATAGGATTTACGTCACGTTTTGTCTGAACACACGATGCTGACAGTTAATTTTAGATCCTTGTCTCTCTTTGATGTATTGACACTCGTAAGGTTGTTCAAAGCAATACGTCTTTCCAAAAATCCGTTTAGATAAGTTATGTCTGAGATGTCTATATGTAACATACATGCCTGTCTAATAGAAAGGCCTGCGTTAGAACTGCTAATGTGAGTCCTGTCTCCAGTGTTGGATTTTTTTTTTTTTTTTTGATGTAAGCAGTAATCAAGAAACGATTCCTACGAAACTGAAAATTTGACATCGTAGAAGTGCACCATGAAAACAGGGTGTGGGAACATCGCTTTGAAATTCATAAAACCAATCTGTCCGCTTGCTGTAAAACGAAACGTCTCCGTATTGGATGGGTTTTATAATGGAAGCCGTATCGGTCTCCCCGTCTGAGAAATCGAGTGCGTTGACCGTTCTATTACCGGACAATAAGCCGCTTATACCCGCTGGCAAACTACCGTCTGTTGAAGATAAAGAGAGCAGTTTAAGGTTACACAAGCGCATTGCTTTTCACCACTGTTTTCGTAGTGAATTTGTCAAGTGTAACTAAAAAGTATGTGCCATCGGTGCTGGGGCCGCGACTATTCCATACCCCCATCAAGTGTAGCCTGTATTCTTCTCCACAAATTATATTTTGAAAAAATTAACCTAGAATTGCTTCTGTTTTTATGACTGTTGTCACTAGAAATGAGGTCATATCATTTTGTAACGAGAGGGATAGATAGTAGATCTGATCAGTGTTAGGCAGAAGAAGACAAAAACTCTGACACATTTTAACCGGGTACAAATAACAGCGTAGACATTTTTAGTGCCCCACCAGGCATGTGAGTTATATAACCAGTGCTTCAGCACTTACACAACCATTGTCGGGATTAAAACTTCGATTACCACACGAGGGCCAAATACATTCACAACACACAAATAATCTCTACCTAGATTTGATTCCCGAAGATACAGAAATATGCCAGTTTTGCTTCACATGTTGCTGAGAAATAGTTTGCTCTTGCCTCAGTTCAGATACCCCTGAGCCTTGATTTGCATAAATCAAGGGTATGCATAAAACGTCGAATCTGTAAAAGACAATTTTCGATTTTTTCATAAATGTTTTTCAATGTTGCTGTGGCTTTGCAGATCACAAGAAGTTTTTGTTTTCGTAATGCCGAAGAAATATCTTTAATACATGACCTCTTGAGACCAATTTTCTCTGGTGTTAACTTGACCCGTTAATGGGCTTCCGGAAATTTTACATTGTATTTGAACAAAGGTGGTAAATAATCCCCATAGGACACCTCTTATTGCTGTGAAATTGTTACAAGACAACAATTAGCAGATTCTGATATCTGCTTTCCTTTACCACAACGTGCTACCAGTTGTGCTGTATTTCCAAACAGCCTTCCATGTATACATGAATAATAAACCTTATCTCTCAGTCTTCAGTGTTGAAAATACAACACTGAAATTTCAAAAGAAAAATTTTACTCAGACAAAATCAACAGAATCCCGCAACTAGCGCACCTGTGCAGAAACTCTGGTATGCTTCTAACTCTCCTACATGGTCTGTGGTAAGTTAATTGCATAAACTCTCTACGCATTAGAAGAAAACGATTTAGATTCACTCGTAATTAGCTCCCAATGGACAACTGAAAGAGACAAGTTGTGATAAAGAGGCACCACCATTTGGTATCACATGCAGACAGACATAATTACTCTGCTTCTAACATGTCAGGGGGAACTGGCATCTGTGACAAGAGTTGAACATGGCAAAAATGACAGCTTTGAAGAGCGAAGACCGTCATTCCAATATACAGCAACTTATTTATTAGTAATTAATTATTATTATTTTAGACGCTGAATTCAACAGTATTCTTCGTTGGTGAGTCCATCTAGGTTGTATGGGTGGACATCGAGTAGAGAAGGGTAAATCGTAGGCGCTCACTAGGCTCCTGCCAGAACCCTTTGACCATGCAAACATGTGAAGGATTTTGAACACTCGACCACATCGGTCATCATCTGTCCAGAGAACACCTTAGACAACTCATCAGGAGAGCGACATCACAATGCTGTAACAGAGATCGTAATTATTATACGTCACATGCGTTTATACTTTAATATTAAGTTTCTATAACAGCTGACGTCATGTCTCAGTAAATCTTTCCCAATCGTGAATGTATGGCTAAATCTGGCATTGAGGAAATTTTGTACATGCTATTTTTTGTCCACAACACATCATACAGCTGAGAACATAACTGGATCATAACAGTTACAAGGAGGATTTTTCCATCTCTTCACAGCTAATGTATTCCCCACGAGACGGTCTCAGCAATTTCTTCTAAAACACCAGCAAAAATCAATGAAAGTGATAACTGAAGTCTTATTGCCGTCGCTTTTTTATTTGCCAAGACATGGTTATATGACTGCTTTGGCTATGATGTGAAGAAATTTATTTAAAAATAAATTGTTTTCTGTGTTGATGGATACTTACAGCAATGAGTTCCGGAGACGTGCCATGTATTTGTATAAATGTGCTCATGTTCGTGGGATATTTTTAGGTAAGGGCTATTTGTAATTAGCATTTCCAAGAAAATTCAACGCATCTGTAAAAACAAAACGTGTAAGAACAGAGAATATAAAACGTTCACTGACAAAGAACAAAATGTCAGATGGTTACAGGTTATGCATGACAAGAAGCCAATTCGCAAAATTTCGCTTCTGTTGTTCTCGACGTGCAGTCGATGTCGCTGCTTTTTGTGAAAACCGGGACGCAATAATTTTGACACATGTTTTCCCTTTTATGTGAGGAAAATTACATAATCTCTCCGAAATGCTAGGCTGCTTTTAGTTAGAATGAGTTCCGAATAGACTGATCAAAGGGTAAGATCGCGGTCAGCGAGAGACGTCCATTTGGCCCTCCATATGTGGGAGAGCTCTGGGGATATTTCGGCATAATAACTCTGATCTTGTGATAGTCGGAGTAGATGGCCAAGCCAAGGATGACGTCCCCAAAGGCCGTAATTGGATGTCACATCAAGCTATATATAGGGCTTTCGTGTCATTAAACCGTCATATTTATGTCATTTTCATCTGAGACTGACAGTTGTGTAAGTTAATTTTCATACCGGACAAACTTTTTGCGTATGATGCAAATTTCATTTCTATGAGATAAGCGTGCTAGATAAAATGTTTTATGGTCAACATATTTTGATTATTTCCTAAACAAATACAAGTTCAGTACAAATCTATTTTAGTTCCACTGAAGTGTTTATTTGGGATAAGAATTGCAATGTTGTCTATTTTCAAGAGAGTGTTGCACATATACCGGTCGTCAGTATTGCGCACACCGTACACAATGTCTAATACAAGTAGGAGAAGTACCAGGAAAAGAATAAAGTTCTTGTAGTCTAAATTATTTAGAAATTGTGAACAAAAACGATGTCAACGAGTGGAAAAAATAATTCTTCCCTAAGTGAATCCTTAACTACGTCACCAAAGGCGTTACCTGCATGAATGCTCTGGGAGGCAGAAAATAGACGTTGCTGAATTCTGCACGAAATAGTCGGTACAACGCGGAAGCATAACACTTGGTCTTGAAAGTATCGTACAGTATCAGTTTGAAGTTACTGAAAACTTTAAAAACGCGACACAGTGGATCACGGAAAGCTGCTGTAGAAAGTAACTTAATATTGCGACAACTGATAAGATCATTTTTGCCTTTTTACCGCTCCATTTAATGTAATATGCATAGTGCTATCTTTAGATGATCGAGAGTTTTAACAATTTCTGCATATTTTCGCCCGACCGTAAATATTAAAGATCAAAGGCCGATTCCACAAATGCTTTTCTGACTTTAGTCAAAATTTGAAATATGATTTTAGATCTTGTTATGTGCCTCTATAAATTAAGAGTCTGAACAACTCATAAACTGATCGGAAGACAAATGTTTAAAACCCCTTTTTTCCAATACAGAACACTAAGCGTTGTGAGGAGGGTTTACATTTTGACTTAAGTCAGAAACGGCTTTGTGGAATCGCCCACTGTGGTTTAATTACATGATTAAATTCCATGTAATTTCGAAGCAATTATTCTTCTGATATATGTTATCCTATTCAAACACCAGTTGTAAAGTAACGTGCGATAGTGTACCCATGACACAAACGCTTTCTCGTTGATCACCAGCCGTGACCTACCTGTATTTTACGTTCGCAAATTTTCCCATCGTCTTGGATACCTTTATGGAGTACATATAAATTGACAGTTTAGTCATATGAATTTTACCTTGGATCTAATTTTGAATTATCACCTCCACTCACCTGCATATTTGCACTAAACGCGAGATAATTCTGAAAACTGAAATTCAACATATCAGAACTTCAAAGACTCCATGCTAGATCTTGGTATTTTCTTTGGACGATGTTATTTGTTTATGCCTCCTTTTTCCATTATAATTATATCGATGGAGGACCACCCCATGCAGTTTCTGCTTATGTCACAGATGCAAATCGCCGTTGTTTGAGTGCATTTTTTAAATCTATTTTAGGAATGCCTAAACCGAAATAAGAGTTGGAAAAAAGTTCCAACATCAGCGCGATCATGTTGCGATTATCAGATATGCCATTGAAGGAAGCATTGTGGCTCTGTTAAAGGGAATCTTTTTTTTTATCACTTGTCCACTTTAGGCGCCGTAGTCTACATACCACTGTATGTAAATCAGCAAATTATCGTTACAAACCTCAACATAAAATGCTCCTAAGATTTTTTTTATTTATTTCACTGGTGTTTTACGCCGTACTCAAGACTATTTCACTTATACGATGACGGCCAGCATAATGGTGGGAGGAAACCGGACCGGTTGAAACTCACGACCATCCGCAGATTTGTGACAGACCGCAGAGGAAGGGTCATTTCAAAAGACGAGGAAGTGCTTGTATTATTGTAGGACTCTTTTACTTTAAAGATCTAACAGAAAGACAGAAGATGATTGAAATGGATAACTCTCACTTACGGCAACTAAACAACCTTCATACAACACATGTGGTGATGAAGAACGCATCTCTTTTGACAACAACAACCTCTCTTTACATCTGGTTTGCTAATTGTTACTTTTTTCCTCATTTCTAGAAGTGAAACTTAATGCTGCTTCTCTTAGTGCGTTTTTTATGTATGCAGTGTTCTATTTCAGTTGTGAAATCTCCATGAATTGCCTTTTGGAAAACCGCGCAGCTGCTAATTGCCCACGTTAGTCATCAACTTACGAGATATGGGCGTGACTAGAATATTATAGATAGTTCACATAAAGCACCGATATAAGAACCAAGATGGCTCTCTGTATTCTGTAAGTCGCAAGAAACAAATATAACCCTCTCATCTGGATTGAAAAACACGTATGAGTGCGTTTGAAAAACTCTAATTCTGGCCATAACGATTTCTAAAGGGGGATTTTCAAGACGTCTAATTACTCTCTCTTCGATTTATTCCCAACCAAGATCCGTACGTGACGGTATGCGTGCGCCCTGCATAAACGTCAATCAATTAAAAAAGATTCTCTCTTTTCAAGGCCTTAGCTTTTCAATCCGCCAAGACTGTGTCACATAACTGCTTTGGTTAGATTATAAAAGAATGATTTCTCTCACGTTATGGTTACATTAACTTACTGTCAGTATAAGCCAACTAAGGCGGCAATTCTATGTTTGCGAATAATACACTATATGAGCTCTGAAGCGAGCACATTTGGAACTTAATAACTTCATCCCATTAGCTTCAAACCCGAAAAACATCACCCGAAATTACTGAAGATTTTTCTCTTTTATAGTAAGACAAATGGAACCTTAGGATATTTTAACACAATCCACACAAATAAGACTGAAACTATTACTTTGCATATCCGTTCACCTTGTCATTAATATTCAGAATTGTCAGCTTCTAATTAAACATTTTCACACCACCAGTGAGCTATGACCACTCTATCCTGTTGTTTAGTATTTTCACCATTTCCTGTGAATCGCAAAATGCATTGTTATTATAGCTTACAACACATCTCTGCCAGTGATTATAAAAATCTCGGTAATGTGTAATGATCACTACAGTCACCTACTAGTTAGAATGCTAGAAGCCCAGATGGCACTCCAACCATATGAACTGTCGAGCGGTCGATCAATATTTAATGATACATATAGTCGTCAGGCAATCCACAAATCAACCAGAATAATTCTGAAACTAATAAGGTAAAAATTTAAGTTTTATTAAATATATTTATTTACGTGTTTCTTTTCGTTTACAATTCGTAAATTTTGTTTACAAATCCGTATAGCGAACGATTCCAGCCTAATGAAATCGGTTCCAAACTGTGTAAAACACATGACTCTCTGCTGTTACTCTGAAGTGCTTTTGAACTACAACATCGCTTTTCGAGCACAACTGTGCACAGAATAGAAAAGACTAAAGCATGGAGAGCACCGCTAGCGACGACACTGTGACAGCAGTCGGTCACACGTAACCAGTGAAATCCCTTCTGTTATTAATTTAACCGTTTTATGGTTTCATTCTAACTGTTCATCTAAATGCTTAATTCGCACCATTATATTTTATTTTTTCCTTTATTATAGATATACATGTCGGGTTATGTTTTGAAATTAATTCTGGTCGATTGGTTCTCTGCAAGCGGCAGTTTCAATTTCTCTGCATTCTATTTTTGTGTGGTGGGAATAGATATGTGGAAGTGTGAGCATATTCAGGTCATTTTCATGTAAATTGTCTATCGATATTAGTTCCATTGAAGGGTGTTATTTTGAATCACCAGACCTTTTGCGGTTACAATGGTGTCTGTTTCCAGGAATGTACGTCACATATGCCTATGTAGTGCTTCCATGTAACTCTGGTAAGAATTTGCCTCTTGTGGGCCAATGAACAGAAACAATGTCAACGTATGACATTTTCTATGGGCAAAATGGTTCGACGGTGCATTTTTTTCTCGGACTGAATCCCGGATGATGTTCCAACAGGCCTTGAGTGAATTAATCAAACTGCTATGCACAGCCCCAGCGGTATAATTTGAAGGACTGAATCTGTGCTTGAGCTTTACACCCTCAAACAACAACTATCGCGCATGTCTGCTTCTTAGCACTTCCAGATATACACAGTGTCCTTACATTCGTCACACTCTGTACACTTGTACACTTTGTCTGACACTCGTCACACTGTCCCTACGCTCGTCATATCGTTATATCCGTACCACTCATTGCACCCATCGTGCACTCGTCGTACACACGTGCACACTGCATTCGTCTGGCAGTGACCGTGACACTGACCGTCACATGTTACTTATAAACCAAATCTCAGGTGATCGAAGTACAGCAGTGACAGCCCAGGGTATATTCAATTACACTGATTTTTTACTTTATCCAGCTGAAACGAGTCTGGCTAGAAATGAACCAGACAGCAGTATTACCTTGTAAAGCTGGTGGATACGTCTAATTGCATTTGGGGAATGGCTGGGAGATAGGGGCAGACCAGAAGTTGTGTATTCCATTATTCCACTGCATTATATAAGATGCTGGAGGTTTTGTCGAAATGAGCTGAAATGGCAATGCTATGTGAAATAGTAACGATTCAAACACCACTCACTTATTCTACATTAACTGAATAGCCGTAGACAGAGAGAGCTCAATAAGACCTTGATCAATTTACCTGATGGAAAAAGCATCTCGTTGTGTCTACAAACCAACCACACAGCGGAGAACATAACAGGATTGTGGCAGTTACAAATCTTATGATTACATTTAAGGCTTTGTCCCTGATGGGGGTTGAACTGAAGTCAGCGATACTGGCACTCAACCAAGAAGAACTGTGTCACAAGATGTTATTTTCGTTCTCCAATAGACAAATCTTTATTCTAAATTCAAAGAATATGTATATATTTTCATTTTCAAGTACAACCTTATTAGGGATGGGGGCGTTAAATTTTATTTATTGTGGTTAATCATACACCACAACAGCCTTTTACACCTTTCTCTTCCCTACTGGCCCCGATGGCTCAGTTAATAGAACGTTCGCTTCGGGGGCGATCCAGGTTAAATCCTGGGTCGGGTCACATCTAAGACCTTAGCGATTTGCATTAAGGGGAAGTGCAACGACTGGCTGACCCGAATCAGTATATTGGCTCGGACTGGGCGGCTTACTTGCTCTTAGTAAGTCGTCTCGCTCGCTAGATAAAATAGTGGTGGAAATCCGTCCTGCAACAAGGAGGTACATTACATGCACTCAGCATATGACTGAAAAATTGCTAAGTACGACGTTAAACCCCAAGCACTCACCCACCCACACAATCACTCACTCGCTCACTCGAGGTTTTCCAACAACGGTTGGCTTTAAAGAGCGAACACCGGGGAAGAGGATGAACTCATATCTTATGTTCTCTAGGAATAGGATTTTACGTCACGGTTTGCCTAGACAACGATGCTGACAGTTAATTTTAGATCCTTGTCTCTCTTTGATGCATTGACATCCGTAAGGTTGTTCAAAGTAGTGCGTCCTTTCGACAATCCGTTTAGGTAAGTCTGAGATGTGTACTTAACATACATGTATTCATAACGGAATAGCCTACGTTAGAACATTGTTTGTAATGCGAGTCCTGTCTTTTTACGTTACCGGAATGGACTAATGTTACGTAACGATACATATAATTAGGATTGCAGCATTACGGCTTTCTTCATTTGATGTGATGGTGCACAAGAAACGATTGTTGTGAAATTGAAAAAAATACGTTGTTCATGCATTACCAAAACAGAGTGATGAAACATCTCGTTGCAAGTTTACAAAAACAATCTGCTGTGTACAAGATGAGCATTTTAGCTGCAGTTTGGCCTCACCGCCTGAGGAATGGAGAACGCTGACCGTTCTAATCGAACCAAAAAGGAGCGTTAATCCTATTGGCACAAGGCGCTTTACTGATGATAAAGATAATCCTTTAAGGTTATACAAGCGTCTTGTTTTTCAGCACTGTTTTTGATCTGAATTTGTCAACTTCAACTGCAAAATATGCACAATCACAAATGCGAGTGTTAATGTGCCTTACAACCACGTTCTCTATAAAATATGAAAAATGTCACCTAGAAACTACACTACTTTTAGGGCTACATTATCATATTATATTACCTTATCGGTACTCAGTACATATGAACGAGAAAAGTTGAATACGTTCAGGTCTATGCATTCACACAAAAAGCCAAACTACCTGGAATAGAGACACTTTGGGGAACGCAAGGTACCCGCTGCTTTTGTCTCACCTTGATGAGAACACTTTTGCTCTTGCTTCACGTTAAACCCCAAGCACTCACTCACTCACTTATTTTAGGGACACCTTGGTAATTCTTGGGACACCACATTAATTACAACTGAAAGACATCAAAGCTGACAATTTTAATATTGTTTCTCCAGGAAGCGCAATTGATGTCTTGTCTGAGTTTCGACCACACCTCTAGTCAGATTTCCATAAGCCACATGCAAATGTCAATCAATGCAAATATGGTTTTTCTTGCTGATACTTTGCAAGGTGTTATTTTGGTAACGCCGAAGAAATATCTTTGTTCTCCATGGCCTCTTGAGATCTATTTTGAGATTTGAGATTTCTGATGGTAACTGGACCCATAAATCGGAATAAAAGTAACCAATAACCCTCAGAGGAAACCTCTTATTGATGTGGAATTGTAAATTGTTACAAGATGACAGTTACCAGATTTATCTATAACTGATTGTGCTGTGTTTTTCTTAATTTGTTCGAAATACAACGCTGGAAAACTGTAGCGTGTTGTCTGGTCTTCCTACATTTGCAACTAGCTTAGCCTGTAAGAATGAGTAAGTAAATTGCATAAGCTGTCTACTCATTAGAACCAAACCTTTGGGCCTCAGTCGTAAATAGCTCCCAATGGACAATTTAAAGAGCCACGACCATTTTACAAAAGTGTTTTACAACACTGCTAATGAGACTGTCCGACGTAACGAGTCCGGTCACCTGTGACAAAACATGAGCTCGAATACATAGGATGTGTTCCGCCTTTGACACGTGGGTGAGGAGTTGACCACGCAGTAGGCAGTCGTGTTTGATGTTCAACACATTGGCGTCAATGACATCCTTGAAACGCAAAAGAGAGAGGTTTTCTACAGGTGTCATTTCGCGCCGCTGATTATAGCAATATGAGTATTCATTATTATTTAGTTGTATTAATATTGTTACAACGCTGGGCTGAGACATATTCCCTGTTCACGAGAACATGCAGGTTTATGTGTAAAGCAAACCAACTAGAGCACCCCAAGCTCCTAACAAAACCCTCTGACCAAAATCCCCAACCGAACCACCGAGCGAGAGCCGAGTTCGAAAATATCGCATCAATGTACAGCTAATCGCTTTCAAATAGAACACAGTTTCAGCATGTAAGAGACCAGACAAAGCTGAAATGCAGGTTGTAATTAAATACTTTAAATGCATTTTTACTTTAGTATCACGTTTTTGTAACATCTAAAGTCATGTCTCAGTAATTCTTATGGCTAAAGCTGGAACTGAGGAAATTATTATACGTGGTTATATCTGTAGCACATCATTCAGCGGAGGATATAACTGGGTTATAACAGTTACAAAGAGGATTCCTCCATCTCATCACATCTGATGTGCTCCCCAGGAGACGGTGTGAGCAGCTTTTTCTCAACCCCCCTCAATCATTGCAAAGTTATTCCTGTAGATTTATTGTCGCCGCTTTTTTAATTCGCTAAGTCTTGATTATATGCTTGCTTTTGCCACACTGTGAAGAAATGTTGGCACTTTATGTCTATTAGAAACATAGAAATGAATTTTCAAGAAGTACCTTGTATTTGCATAAGTGCGGTATGTTCGTGACATTTTTAAGGTAATGGCTATTTGTAATTAGCATTTCCAAGAAAGGTGCCATGCATCTGCAAAAAAATTGTAAAGAACAGAGATCATGAAACGTCCCACTGACAAAGAGTAATGATGTCAAAATGCCGCTGTTACTCGCTATTCATGGCAAGATGGCAATTCGCAATATTTCGTTTCTGCTTTTGTTGTTTTCGATGTGCTGTCGATGTTGCTCTTTTTTTTAAATTTTACTTTATTTCCTTTGAGGTGAATTTCATAATCTCTCCGAAATGCTGCTCTGCTTTCAGTTAAAATGGGCTCTAAATAGATGTATCAAAGAGTAAGATTGCAGTCAACGGGCAACATCCATTGGACCCTTTATGTGTGGGAGAGCTCTGTGGATACTTTGGCATAATAACTCTGATATTGTGACAGGCAAGGTAGATGGCTTGGTCCGGACAGAATCATAAATGACGTCCTCAAAGGCCGTAATTTGATGTCACATCTGGCTATATATAGGGCTTTATTGTCATTAAAACGTCATTATTTACGTCATTTTCATCTGAGAATACAATTGTGTAAGTCAACTTTTGTACCAAACAAACTTTTTCTGTGTATGTTGCAAATTCGATTTCCGTGTTACATAGAGTGATAGAGAATTGGCACAGATAGATCACTTCTTAAACAGATTTGATATCATTACAAATCGATTTCAGTTCCACTGAAGTGTTTATTTGGCATCAGTGTAGCTTTCACTATAAATATGCTGCCTATTATATGGGATATTCTGATACCGGTCGTCATTTTTCTGATCAGAATGTTCTATACGCTGTGTACAAGTAGAAAAGTACCCAGAAAAGAACAAAGCTCTTGTTATCTAAGTTAAAATGCAGTATTTCTGTCTGAATTTCTTCTCAGTGGACAAATGAACACAAATAATGTCAAACAATATCACAAACATTTCATTAAACATTATGGTTTGTCCGTCGGAGAAGTTTTATCTCTGAATGACTCACCAAAAGTCTTAAAGTAAAAGAAAGATAAAATGTAAAGATAAAGAAAAATAAAAATAAAGTCATTTATTTTTTCAAATTTTCAAAGAGTGTTGAAAGGCATTCAAATATTTGAATAGTCAGGTGGGCTTTATGAGCCATATTGACGTCACATCGCCTTCTTTTCTGATGCTCACCAGAAGGAAGAAATTTTTAGGAATATTTTATCAGTAATCTTTTACTCATGGTTAAAAAGGGATATTTCAACATTCAGTGAGATGGAAAAACTTCCTGTGACGTCAGAGCTCCTAAACTCTGATAGTATGGTTCATAAAGCCCACCTTAGAATTAAAATGTTTGAACTCTCTTCACAAAAATCTAAAAAAATAAATAAAAGTATACGTATTTTTAAGTGGTCTGTTTAGTGATGCCTACTTCGATGTTTAACTCCTTTACCTAAAGGCACAACGCCCAATAGTATTTGGATTAGATGACTGATAACATTACCAGAGATACACATTATTCGTACTCTCATCGCACACACTGCCCGTACACTCATCACACGCACTGCCCGTACACTCATTACACACATTGTCCATGCACTCATCACACACACACGCTACCCGTACACTCATCACACACACTGCCCGTACACTTATCACGCCCACTGCGCGTACACTCATCACACACATCGCTCGTACACTCATCACACACGCGCTGCCGGTACACTTATTACACAAACTGCCCGTACACTTACCACACACACTGCCCGTACACTCATTATACAGTCTTATTGCGGATTCAAAGGGAATATGTCCGTACAATTTTCACAGCTCGGTTGTGCATTCATTACGGTATCTGTGCGTACACCCATTGCGCAGTTTGTCCGATGACAATCTGTCTGTACACCCAGTACGCAGTTTGTCCTATGACGCAGTCAGTCCATACAGCCATGACGCAGTTTGTCGGATGACACAGTCTGTGCGTACACCCATTACGCAGTTTGTCGGATGACACAGCCTGTCCGTGCACCCATTGCACAGTTTGTCGGACGACACAGTCTGTCCGTACACTCAATTACACAGTTTGTCCGATGACACAGTATATCTACACACACAGTTACACAGTTTGTCCGATGACACAATCTATCCGTACACCCAGTTACACAGTTTGTCCGATGACACAGTCTGTATTTACAGCCATTACACATCCCGTACATACACTCATCACGCAAACTGTCTGTTCGCTCATCACACAGACATTTCATACAATCATTGCACGATCTGTTCATACACTCATCACACAGTCTGTATGTGCACTCCTCGGGCTCTTTCGAAACGCTCCTGATACGCACTATCCGCACACACACCACACTCAGCTCCCGTACACTCATCATACAGAAAGTATCATCACACTCATCGCACTCAAAGCGCTTGTACACTTCACCATCGTATCAAGTAATATATGACATTGTCTCAAACCAAAAACGCATTTTCATCAGCATATGTCCCATTGTTTTGGATAACTGATCTGAATTTTAAGTTACTATTTTATGCAGACATATAACTCTAATATATGATCTAATTTTCGACTAACAACATCTTAACTTCGCTTTGTGGCTGGAAATATTTGTATTTCACTGTTTATACATGAAGAGCCAATAATCATGAGAGAACTCGGAAGATTCAATGCAGGCGCGTGGGTTTCTTCCGGGGTGACAGTATTTGTCTACGGCTCTTTTACCATAATGGTTTTATCGACTGACGTCAGCGACTTGCAGTTTCTACCCACTTCAAATCGCCGTTAATGCAACGTCACAGAGGTGTACTGGAGTTTCAGAAAGAGTTCACATCTTTATTAATCCACTATTATACCGCCACAGACCAACCACCAATAAGTCAACATTTTCGATGTCAGGGACCATATCTTACATGATGGCAGTATCGAATATGCGATGGAAGGAATCATAACGTCTCTGTTGATAAGATACTATTTTGTGTCAGTCAGCAAATTACTGTTGGAAACCTCACCATAAAATGCTTGTCGCGAAACACGACCAAGTCCTGTACTCTTGCACACCATGCCCTGCAGTACTGTATTATTGTGTATGTATGTATGGTTGTTTGGGATTTTACGTCGTACGGTACTTAGCAATTTTTCATATCATATGACGACGAAGATTCATTGGGTGTGTGTACATACGTCTACGTGTGACAGGACGAGTCCATGCCGCCAAAAAGCTGCCTTCACTGAAGTATCATACCGAAGACACCAGACATGACACCCCACCCAGTCACATTATGCTTACACCGGGCCAACCAGCCCTGTTTCCTTGCTTTAAGGTCTCAGTGCTGATCGCCAAGCTGGGCAGAAACACATTCCTTTTTTGAGGTCTTTGATCCCACAGGTCTCCCGACGTTCAGGACAAAGACTATTTTACTGTTAACATGTAACAGTAATATGAACGAGGTTAATATCAAGTCTTAATAACAAACTTTTCGTGTTTATTAGAGTTATAAGCTCGAGAAATGGTTCCAAAAAAAAATTCCAATTGCGGACAGTATGAAGCTATAGGCTTTGTAGCATTGTATTCTGTCATAAAATGGGGATTAATGATGACAAAATCACACACCAGAGGGAAAATGTCGATTCATCATAACACTGATTGATCCAATACGCAAATCTTCTCATTGAGCAAACGGGGGATAGAGGAAGGGGGATGGTTAAGTCTTACATACGTCAGCTAAACGGCCTTAATGACCAGATGTCCTCATGTAACATGTGGTGACGTAGTGCGCACATCTTACTTCAGTACGTAGGGCCTTTCTACGCCTTCTCCTGCATGTTCAGTTTCAGAACATTTCTTCAAGAGAAACAATTTATGTTGTTTCTCCAATGAATTTATTTATTCGCCAAGTCCGTGTCAGTTGCGAAATCTCCCTGGAATGCCAACCCCGTAGCTGCCAATAACCGACTTAAAGCATTAACTCAGGTGGAAGAGGAAGAATGTTTTAGCGCACATTTTCTATGGTTTACTAAACCATCAAACAAGTAAACGCACATTCCATGCCCACTTCTCTTCTGTCAAACTGAAATCTCGTTCCTGTCTACTTCATAGGAATGCAAATATTTGTGGGCTATGTACCATATTACCTTAAAGTCGATTTGCGTGAACATATAAAGGGAGATAAAAATTCGTGCAGTTAGACTTTTTCTTTTTGATTCCTTCAGCATGACTGCATGTAGTCCTTCAATAATGAAAAGAACATAAAGAATATCCCGCTCTTTCGGACTGAAAGACAGACATGAGAGGCCACGAAAAACTCTGGAGTTGCTAATAAACATTCCTCCCGGAGTTTTTCAAGATGTACAATTACCGTGCCTTCGTTTTATTTCCACCACATAACTTACGTGATGGTATGCTTACGCCCTAAGCAAAAGTCAATAAATTCAGAAAGATTCCTGTGTTATCACAGCCTTAGCTCTTCATCCGCCAAGATAGGGGTCACATCACCACACTGGCTAATTAATGCATGAATGGTTGATCTCCGCCTAATGTTGATATCGGTTTACGTCAGTATAAGCCAAACTAAGAAGGCATTTCTATGAATACGATTAATTAGGTATGACTCTGAAACGAACACATTTTGCACCTTAATACCATCATCCGATCAGTTTTAAAACCTGATATAATATCGCCAGTAATTAATGAAGATTTCCTGGCTCAGTAAGACGAATTGAAATCATACGATATTTTAATATTATTCACGGTGTGACTGATTATTAATTTACACACCTTTTGACACTGCGGTTAATCTGCTTAGAATTGTTAGTTTCTAATTAAACAACTTCACAGCTCTAGACACTGTTAGTTGGTTGACCACTAAATACATATTTACTCGGTGTCCTCCCACCGTAATGCTGTCCGCCGTCGTATAAGTGGAAATACTCTTGAGAACGGCGTAAAGCACCAATCAAACAAATAAATACAATACAAACACAACTATGTCCTCAAGGCACTGCCCGGTTTCGTCCAACCATAATGCTGGCCTCCGTCATGTAAGTGAAATATTCTTGATACGACATAAAACACCAGTCAGATAAATAAATAAAATACAAACACGACTGTAATGTACCTGTGAGATTTTAGAACCAATCAGAACACCGATATGTTCAGGGTTAAGGCATGTTCTTAGCATGGCAGGTTATGTTCCCCGTCATATACTCAGGGTGTTACGTTTTTATTGGTACTTTCTTATTATGCGTATATATGTCGGGTTATCTTTTATTATTTCTCCTTTTGTTACCTTGCCCTAAAAAAGTGTGTTCCACACATCCTGCCGCATTGACCTCATTTCCACATGAAATTAATGCGACGGTTTTTGTAAGTTGCCTTGTGTTCTGATGGCACATTGATTCTGTTCCAGCGGCAACTTCAAATTCTCTGCATTCTTCGTGCGTGCGGTAACAAATATATAGAAAGGTGAGCATATTTAGGTCATTTCCTTGTAAAAATGCGCGGTCATTGTATATCGATTTTAGTTCCACTGAAGGGGTTATTTTTGATCACCAAAGCTTTTACTGTTACTGTGGTGACTATTTTCAGGAACGTGTCCCACATATACCGATCGCCATTTTCCGGCCAGTACCGAGTACTCAATGTCTAAAAGCAGTGGGAAATTATAGGGATTAGAACTAAGCTCTTGTTGTGTTAATTTAAGACAGAAAATACGTCAGTGTAACTCTGATAGGAATTGCTCCTTGTGGACGAACAGAAACAAGGTCAAACTATTGACTGCCATTTTCTGTGGGACTTAATGGTCTGACGGTCGCTATAATTATTTTCAGACTGAATCGTTAATGACGTCCCAAAAAGACCTAACTCAATTCTTCACTGAGCTAAATACAGCCTTAGCAGTATAGTTCGTCTGTGTTTGCGCTTCACACCTTAAAACAGTCTGGTTATTGTCAAAAATACACAGTGTATTATACACCTTTTGTACACTCATCACACACACACACACACACACACACACACACAGTCCTTACATTCATCACACACAGTCCTTACATTCATCTCACACAGTCCGTACATTCATCACACACACAGTCCGTACATTCATCACACACAGTCCGTACATTCATCACACACACAGTCCGTACATTCATCACACACACAGCCCGCACATTCATCACACACGCAATCCGCACATTCATCACACACACAGTCCGCACATTCATCACACACACAGCCCGTACATTCATCACACACACACAGCTCGTACATTCATCACACACACAATCCGTACATTCATCACACACACAGTCCTTACATTCATCACACACAGTCTGTACATTCGTCACACAGAGTCCGCACATTCATCACACACACAGTTCGTACATTCATCACACACTCTGCCCGCACACTCATAACACACACTGTCCGTACACTCATCACACGCTGTGTCCATACACTCATCACACTCTCTCTCCGTACACTCATCACTCACCCAGTTCGATCACTCATCACACACAGTGTCCGTACACTCGTCACACACACTGCCCGTACACTCATGACTTACACTACCCACTATCCGTATACTTCTCAAATCTTACACTGCTGGTACGCGCATCACACACGCTGTCCGTACACTCATTACACACACTGCCCGTACTCTTCTTACAGGGACCGACCTCAACCCATTCACCTTTTCTCCCTGTCCATGAACAAATCGCTCAGCCAATTCCTCATCAACCATGTACAGTGTAAGTCTTTTGGGACAGCCCGAGGCAGACACAGCCATCGGTTACACAGATTTATAACTCTCTACCCAGACGAAAGGAAGACGGTCACTTGAGGCCAAAGATAAACCAGACAATACTATTACATAGGAAATTTCCCAGCTTCAAGAAATTTTGTATGCAAATAAATGTCACGGTGACCTCCTCGTATCCGTCCTACACGATCTGAACTACAAAATTGTCTACTGGAACATAGCACCATGTGCACCATATACGGCAGTTGCAAAGTCATTTCAGAATATAGGGTTATATCAAATTTTCATTTGGCTATTCATGCTCTATGTAAGGTCTATTATGTCATAAATTCAGCAAGTATACATGTATTTTGGCTTAGCATTATTTTTAGCTCTAGGTCAAACTGATTAGAAAATTCTCACCGTATTCAGGGTAATAGACACTGAATAAATAATATAAATTTATTTTTTTATTGATAGGTGTGTTACGCCGTGCTCAGAGAATATTTTACTTATACGACGGCGGACAACATTATGGTGGGAGGAAACAGGGCAGAGCCCGGGAGAAACCGACGACCATCGGCACGTTGCAAATAATATAAATAAAGATAAATTCATTAACAGGTAAATGCATATATATATGCAGTCGGGTGTAGTAAGCATTTAGATCCAATCTCGCTACTTCCATCATACTGAATAATGTACAAGTACCTAACTAACAGCTAATACGCAAAAAAGCGCTTAAAAATCGTTTCTCAAAGTAACAATGAAGGGTAAGGAAGTGTGGTTGACGACTACGGTTGCTTAGACCTCTTCTGGAAGAAAAGACAACACAAAAAAAAACAGCTGAAAGACAAAAGGTCGATACAAAAGGCCGCCCACAATCACGGACGATGAGTTTTAAACTTTGGTCAATATCAGTGCTCTCGTATACCCAAAGATACAATGATTTATTTTTTCTAGTTCACTGACCTTAGCTTTGAAGCCACCGCGTTCTGAGAACAGCGCATTATTTGTCACCGGAGATGACAACCTTTTCATGCTTTGAAGTAAAAAGGTTTCATAAGATTCAATCGATCATATAAATAATAGGGAAGTTGTTTCAGGGAACAGTCCAGTACAACTACCTACGTAAGGGTTCCAGCCTCCTCCCTTTCATGTATCCATGACTTTACACAAGGAAGCGGAAATTACACATAACCCTTTTGACACCACCACCCAGCTTCTGTGATCACAATTATTCTCATTAGCATACGAATAGCACTTCAATGCACTCATTTTACCTTCGAATCGTTGTTAAATCTGCAACCACCAGTGCCTCTTGGATACATATGCTAGGTCCCTCTATAGTATTAGCAATAGTTCGTTGTACTGATATATTCCTAAGTGCGAAAAACATTACCTGAATTTGTTCGTTACTTGATATTTTAATATATGGGCATTTCTAAGTAAAGCTTAGCAGTATGACTGACACGTGTGACACAGTTACGCCCCCTTTATTACCTAACCATCAATGAACCTGTTTTGTCTTGGACCCTTGAGTTATTGCGCCAAATTACGTAAACATCCATGTAGCATCTTTCTTAGCTCATTTGTTGATGAACTACACTGGTTGGCATAGTCTTGCGCTGCCATTCACTTAAAACGACTAATCAGAACATTGCTACAGCATGGGTTTTGCCCAGGACGGATCTATTAGTTTTCCATTGTGATTTAATCGATCAACGACGGTCACATGCATTGCCTCTCTTCGCCACCGTTGCAATACATCGCAGTAGACTGCCTCTGGTATTCCCATACCGCAGGTGACCACACTTTATTGTCACCGAGAACCCTACGAGGAGTGACAGCGGGTTGTAAAATTCTCTGTCCAAGGCCCGGGTTCAACCCACACTTCGTGTGTCTCGTGGATAAAAAACGTTTAGAAAAACACCGCTTTTACGAGAAAACCTTTTATTACGGTTCCACCTTGATGTGAATCCCTGTGGTAAATCTGATCTGCTGGAGGTTCATTTATTGTTGTGAGGAAATGATTAATATCTTCTATCAATGCCCGTTAATTGACTGCCTTAAGCTAAATTAGTGACAGTTTCCGTTTGTATAAGCTTATCTCAAATGCACACCAAACCCATGAAGAGTATGTACCATATGCCTCGACAATTTTGCCACGGTGTTGTGTTTTTGATTGTGTTAAACATGCGACAGAAAGCCGAACTGGGTTTAATATCAGTTCCCCCGCACTAACATTATAAAGGTCACTTGTCAGGCAGTCATTGGCCTGATGAACACGGCTGGCGGGCTGAAATGGTTACAATTTCCGGTTCCCAGTGTTATGGCATCCGGGACCGCGGCGGTCAGGCAAGGATCCAGTTTACTCTGAATGATCAATCTACCGCGTTACACCTGACACATCAGCAATGTAAGCAAAACACTGCTTCTATATATTTCGGCACTTTTATTTTGAAACCACCATGGTGGAAACCCTAAAAATTCTTACACTGTACGCGCATATTGTGCATACATTATCAGTGTAATAGTGCATAAAGCAGAGGCACGTGACAAAATATATCTGACAGAGAATATCATCCTTACATGTATACTAGGTTTTCGCAAAAATGATGTAAAATAAAGATTCACGTTTTGTGCATTTATAAGTAACCTTCCTTAAATATTTTTCTCCCGAGCTACCGCCTGCAATTGATTCACAAGTAAGAAGCATAGCTATCTGAAAAAATGACTCTTTTCTTGTAAAACAAATACTGAATAATTCGCGAGATTAACACCCCTTATCGTAATGCATATGATATGGCGCATCAGTCGAGATTGCTGTCTGCTGCCAGACTGTTTCCTATTAAATAGCCAGGGCAGTACGACATTTACACTCCTGGGAAATATCTCCGTCTGTAATGCTTCTTGCAGGTTTATTGCCAGTCCATTTCTCCAGTCCTGAACAAAAGATGAAAAACCGGTGGAATTAGAACAAAGTTGTTGCGAAACACTCATGTTTAGAAATGCTTAACACAACGCAGTGTTATATACACTTAATTCCATTTAAAATTACATTCAGCGATTAACATTTTGGCTTAATAAATAAAAATAAATGTTGTGCAGTATTATTAACTAAGGTGAAGATGGGCTGCAGATCCACAGTATAACCTAGAGTGTAATCTTAGGTTCAACACTGATACTTAGACATACAGCACATATGCATAAGGTGTCTTAGGGAAGATATAATTTGCAACTGAGTTATATTTAGGTTACACAACTATTCTTACATCCACTCGTGACATGTGCCATAGCTTGACAATCCTGAATTTAGAAAATGCATTCTTTGGTGCATTGCCAATAACGCCTTAGTTATGTTGTTTCCAGTTTTTCTTCTGCATACTGTACAAGCAGACGTTTATGACAGCATTTCATTTTATCTTCCCTTGCATTACGTGTATTTATATCAGTACATATAAATAATATCTCATTAAAATAAACAATTTAACAGTGTGAGCAAATTATTGCATAGTAAAGTCCTGCACCATTCTAGCTACAGAACAATAGATCCGCTTATACAACCTGGTAGACAAATCAGTTTGGTGACCACTTACTTTTATTCAAAACAATACCAATCTTCTGTTGATCCTACCTTATTAGAACAACTGGTGTTTAACAGTATCTTATAGCTGTTTTGTCCAAGTAACCTTGAAGTCATGCACCCTCCTTCTCACACCTCCCACTTCTCCTGACATGGACAGCATTAAACCGAAAGGTCCAGCATATGCTGTGTACGTATCGCGCCATGTTAGCATGTATAGGTGTGATTATTTCAATCAACGTCACCAGTTATGACTGCAAAAAACTGTGCCAAGGTTATTCCGTCAAACATCACATAATTATCTTGTGACTAAATATGGACAGAGCGTCCAGGGTCTGTGGCGCTCAAGCTTTATGACTGTGTCTAATTCCTCGTAACCTGGGCTAGTGGATGTGCATCGTGTTGAATTAGGCCACAACATTGGAAATGCGGACAGTTGCCATCAAAGCGCATCTGAGATACATATATTATTATCGACAACTTATATACCAGTATGGTACACGGTTTGAATACTGATTTCACTCATTCGCCTAGAACGTCAACATCAAAGAGAAGTGTTGACTGTCTCTCTTTCCATGACTCCGTTCTATTTTCGTTTTTCATTTTGGGAATAGGCCTTGGAACAATTAACCTGAACGTCCATATTGGTTGACGTCTGGTAAACGAATATTAGACACCTAGATTCAATATCCATGGCTAAGCCCGTGTCGAGTATAACCCGAAAAACTCGAATGGATATGACTGAATATTCGAATATTCTTTGTTAGCTGGTAAAATCTTGTTGTTGATTTCACAGATGTCAGTCCCTCCAATTCTAGTAAGAAATTTCGCTATTGTTTCAGACAACTGGATTCTTCGTTAGACTAGTAGTGAGATGCAATCAGTGTTTTGATAGCATTAGTCATGCTAACTTGGTCTGAATAGTTGGTTTAGATTCAGCTTTCTCAAGTGACATCACAAGTTGACAAACCTAAGCCTGATTGGAGTTTGTTTGACATTAAATGCATCAAGAAAAGATGTTTAAACAAATAAAAATATATTTTTTTCAGAAGGATAACAATAAAAGAATATCAAAACGCTTTAGGGATAAATTCTCTACCTACATTATTAAGATTTTTCAGCCAATTCAAGTAATAATTTTTTTGGTTCTAGTATTCCGTGATGTTTGTATATATGTACATACATCTGTTTATGAATGTAAACAAACAGGGCTTTAATCTGAAACCAAGGATCGGATGCGCTAACAAACGAACATCGTCTGGCCAATAACGTTTAAATCTCCCAAGCATGAAGCTTCAGCCCGCTGGAAAGGTAACCGAACTGTCATGCAGGGTACATTTTCTGCTATCCATTTAAGCCTTCTCTCCTCTCTGTTGTTGGATTAGGGACCAGATTAAAAATGTTTTTCATTGTTTTTGTTCAGGAGTTAACTTTATGACGTTTCTTAAAGGATAGGTGGAATTAAGCACAAAGTGGACACAGCAAAGTTGGGTTTTCTGTGTTATTGAACCCGGAAATGTGGCCATATTGACAACAATTCAACATTCGCGTATTCATTGCGTCGAAAAAAGACATGCGCCTGGTGTAACAACCACATACTAGTGAGAAGAATCTGTGATAAATTGATCAATCACTTGAAATTGGACTGGCTCAAAATTAAAAGCTTATCCCGTTTTCAGTTATTGAAATTTATTATCGATAATTTTTCCCAAATTTAGAGGTTTGTTTTATTGAGAACATTTTAGTGAGCATCGGGAAGTCTTTGTCACTGAATAAGTGTTGTCTGAAGCTGATGCACACTGCTGTGAAGGTGTAACCAAAACTAAAAAGATTCGTGTCTAAGAAAATTTACAACCAGAATTTAACGTGAATGAAATCTGCTGACAAAAATATGTACCACGCCTCAACTAGTTCCGGGAAAACTATCTGCGATTAAACCTTATCTTGCAGGAGTTAGAATTCAGTTTTTATCAAAAGGTGAGCATGTACGGTTACATAAGTAATCCAGGGTCCATCTTTAGCTCTCCTTCATGGCTGCAAAGAAAATGAAATCGGAAGTCAAAAATATCCGCTGAAGTGGACTGGAAATCATTCACACTGAAAAACGTTCAAGGCTGATAATAACATTGTTTTTTAAATATTTTTTTCAAGGTTTACAATTTCTGTGTCTACTCAGTTCAAACACGTCTATATTACGTCCAAACCCCAAGCAAGTGCCAATCAATTTAAAGGGATTCCCTACCTTTTTGCAGTCTAGGGCTTTGCGATTTTATGTGGTCACCTGGCTGCATATATTGAACGGCTAAAGTAATGACCTTCCTTCACGTCACACTGTAGTCTGTTTACGGATAATTTTATAAATTTGAGAAATAAAGTGAGGCTGACGAGCACTGCACTTTTGTGTTAGGTCATCAGTTTTAAGGTAGAAACCCACTGTTAACTGATAGCGAATATCATTTCCTCCAACAGAGCACACAGAATTGATGATTTACAGCACAAAGTATGACATAAATCATTAATTTACAACTTACCCTGTTGATAATTTAGTTGTCTCATTTTCTTACCGAGAAAATACGGAGAATCAAATCAAGAACCTCTTAAGCTCTCCGTAGCAAAATTAACCCTTCTTTGATCCTATATCATACATCAGAAATGTCGATTACACAAACATTAAATCAGACAAATCACAACTGACTCATATATTATATCATTAAGGCATAAAGTAAAAAAAAAATTGTAGCCAGTGACATACACCCGCAGTGGTCTACAACCCTATGTCAAATGAACCACGAAATATATAGACGCGAATCTGATCACTTTCGATATGCGCCAGTTATGCGATGAAGGGAACAATTGATCTTCGTCATTTATTTAAAGGGGTTTTTTTTTATAGGAAAATGTGGTAATCAGTAGCGATGGCACAGTAGTTGTAGTGTCGACGGGAGCACCGATTCATATGCGTAGCCGGGCTCTTATTGTAGACACGTGTGTTTTCTTCTCGTTGCTCATTTAGAGAGGTTAAAGTCGTTCAGCTTGTGTAAATTCTTTAGAGTTTCATGTATATGTATGGCATAAAGGGTTGCAACAAAACTGTTTAAATATGACCTTTTTTTTTTACCACAACCTTCACATCAATCCTAAAATTCCTATAAAATCCTATATATACATGAATTAAGTCGTCGACGTCATATTTATTGATATATAGTCTACACCTTTTAGCCTATATTCGGCGGCCTGTAAAATCAGTTATAAATTACCAAAATAGCCTTTATTCAATGACACATAACAAGACATATGAGATTATTTTGAAGTTCACATTCTGGCAAGGAAAAATGAAGTTTTCAACACTGTTTTCCATTCATAATGTTAAAGTCCATCAGTTCGTATTGTCTCGTGTGAAGTCATAATTATTCAAACGCTGGAGTGCCAGATAAATCAGTTCATCATGTTTTCACAGAGTGCGAGACCACTTATCTTCACTGCTACCGATTTTACAGTAAACCCTGTTTCTGACCCTGTCATATTTGAAATTGTTTACAAGTTTTTAGAATAATATCCCCTTAATAAATGAATTTTATTTTATTTTATTTCTTGTAGTATATGATCTCACGGTTGTATGGTTTTGGAGGCGAATGTGTAGAAAATCAAATTGCTGTAGTCTGTGTTATAGTGTGGAGTTTGTTCTAACCTGTTGGTGCAGCTAATATAAAACAAATCACTCTCCACGCCCATTGTCCAGCATGAAACTTGGCTGTGAATAATTTTGACGTCAACTAGCTTATGGAGCTTAACATTGTGAATTAGAATTGTGAAGTATTCTAACTACATTTCCTTGTAATAATATAGATGTCCAGGGCATCAGGGGCAAAGTCTTTTTCAGTCTGGATTCGTGATGTGATTGTAATAGTTCTATAGTCTGTTTCTTTTAACGTTTTTCTGTTCTATCAGTTTGAAGTTGTAAACAATTCCATATTCCTTGTAGACTTCATCCCTTGTAGACATTCCATCTTAAGCGGTATAAATTGTTTTTGTGCAAGGTAAAATGCACTCAATGTGAACAGAGTCTTGCATGAGCGACTTTTTTCTCCACATCCCAGACGGAATAACAAAAGTGGAAAATTACCTTAATTCCTTCGCCGGCCTGGGAGAGAGAGACCCGTCCTTTTTGTGCAGGACACAGACTGAGGAATACACAACGTAACTTACATTTCTGCTTGACTCGTAAGACAATTTGTACTCTGTATGCTCCCGGTGGCGCTAAGACTAAGTGGTCTGGATGAACGCCTTTTACAAGGAGCTCTGTCCCATTGGGATACGGTATCGCCAATCATTCGCGTCAGTCGTCGGGAATTATTGCTTTCACGGCCACTTCAGCAGCCAGTGGAGTGAATGCCGAGGACCGAGGTAAGCCTATTGGTAAATCAAGCGAACTGCAAACCAAAGAATATCGGTTGTAACTTTTACTTCAAGGACTGTGCAACCAGCTGATCGTTCTTGTACCCGTGTGCTAAAAGCAGAATGAACTGCTAGTCAATAAGAACTGCCACTGTAGCCTATTCCCTTTAGCGAGTCGCGCATAATCAACTCCCTGAAATATCAGTCATACTCGCTTTCAAAATTGCCTTTAGTCAGTGACACGTAAACAACCCAAGCTCTACACATGGATATGATGGAAGCCAATATTATTGCAAGGAAAATGTAGTTAGAACACTTTTTCTATTCATAGTGTTAAAGTCCATAAGCTCGGTTTCCATAGCAAGAACCCATTTCCTCGGGTGATGTCATGATTATTTTTAAAAAAAAAACAGTGGCATGCTAGATATTGGGCGGAGTTGAAAGTGTTTTGACGAAGGTGTAGACCTAAAACTGCTATCGACTTAGCTGTAAACCCCGTTACTGACAATGCGATATTTGAAATTGTTCAAACGTTTTAGTATGATACAACCTTAATAAATGAGTTTTATTTGATCTGTTGTAGTATATGATCTCACGGCGATATGGATTTAGGGATGGATGTTAAGAAATTAAAGCCACGTAGTCTATTCGCTGAGACAGTAATGTAGGCTGTGTTACTGCGTGGAGTTTGTTCTAACCGCTTGTCGGTGCACCCATGGTAAAACAAATTTTGGTAGCAAATATGACTGATTTTAGAGACAGCCGAAACATAGGGGGCTCTCTAAAAGAAGTAGATTATAACAGGACAAGGTATTATGGATGAGACGGTCTCGGCTTTCTCTGATGAGGAAACTATTCAGTTCTGGGTAATGAATAAAACGCCCTGCTTCCCTCGTCGAATAACAAATTAATTGTTAACACTTTCAAAGTTCTACCTTTTATTTGTTGAACATGATATGTTGGTTTATAATCATGAAATCAACTTTTTACACGTTATGTGATTTGACTTTCCTGAAAAGAGAAGAAAAAAAGGCCGAAAGCACTCTGATGCCGCTAACTCTACAATTCTCACTGCTACGATACTAAATACGTTGTATAGGGCATACTTCAGTTATTTCTGCACATTTATTTATTTATTTATTTGATCGATGTTTTACGACGTTCTCAAGAATATTTCATTTATACGACGGTGGCCAGCATTATTGTGGGGGGAAATCGGGCACAGCCCGGGGAAACCCACGACCAAGTTTAATATTTTGATTTCAATGAAAACAGAAGCAAAAAGGCCCGAAAGTTGTCTAGATGCTGTTAATTGTAACAGATTGATGCTGTGACGAGGTTTGCACTAAAAGTTCTCATTATTCCTGGAAACGACCACAATGACAAAACCATTTACTGTGACTCACTACTATCATTCTCACTGCTAACCTACCAAATTCATTGTATAGGCCATAGTCATGTTTCCTCACGTTATTTCTGCATGTGTCGAGAGAAATGGTAGCTGGCAACCCATGTTAGTCTCCAGACATTGAACATACCAACACCAATGGACGACGATGTGTTGTCATCTACTGTAGATGTACAATTAATGACTTCAGATCAAGTAATTATCTTCAAATAGCACCGAGATTCAGGTCCATGATCTGCATTGGCTTGCCCTAATTTTCGTACTGACCCATGTGAAAATGAATTTTCTAGAATTGATGACCTCATGGAATTCTTTTACTTAGTCGGACAAATTGCATATTTGTTATGTAATGGTTGACTGAGGATGGCGATATAAATGTTTTGCCTGGAATAGTGTCCTCGTGGCATCCACCATACAAGTAAAAGCCTAGCGCACACGGACAACATTTGTTGTCGGAAACCGGATTTTCTGACCTCTTTGTCAAATGATCCAGAATATCGGTTACCCGCACACGAGCAAGATTTGTTTTCCATTTCTGAAGATTTCAGCGGTGATATGATGCGTTCAAGGTCATGTGACACCAAAAAGTTGTGTCATAGCTTCCATTTTGTATGTGCTCTCACGACATTTCCATAGGCGCTGATTGGTTGATGTAGTCGACAACGATCTCACAAGACCCAGATTGCTCGCCGACATGCGAAATCTTGTGCCCGGCTCATAGGTTTCCGGGGTTTTTTGTTGCCCAAAATTAAACAAACTGAATCTTTGGATCAAGTGTTCCAGAATTCTTGTTGTGATCACCCGCACACGAGTAAATTTTGAGGATTTTTTGTTGTCTGGATCAAGAAATCTCGTTTTTGACAATAAATATTGTCCGTGTGCGCTGGGCTTAAGAAAGGACGCGATCTCCACCATTTTAATAGACTTCACCGACAGGAGCAATTTCCCCTGTCTTAGACAGACGCCGATTGATTGGCAATACACAAGTGGGATGAACAGACTGAAGGCATTCATACATAACTCTACTTTCATGGAAGCATTCCGTGGCTGACGTCTGTAGAAAGAATGAATATTGTCATAACCGTGAAAAAATAACAAAGGATAAAGACGTACTTTCGGTTTTACCGATAAGAACGTTCCGTCCTCGTAATTCGTGACAATATTCAGTTGACGTCTAGTACGGATTAATTGTGTAAACAGCGGAAGAGGCCATTTTCTGCTGTGTGACCTCAATACAGTCTGTTTTTCTCGCATTTTTGCCAAAAGAAATGTTCAGCTGAAGCACGCTGACAATACTTAATTTGTAGATCTGGTTAGAGTACCTTTCATACCAGAGTAGTGATCGGCACATGCCAGCGAAACCAAACCTTACTCCTTGTTTTGAAGAGGATGCTGTCTGTGGAATATCAGTTGGAGTTTAGTCTTCGATGGTCATCTCTCTGCTGGCTGAATTCTATCATGAAAAAACAAAAACAATGGTGGTAGATTGAAAGACTGCATGCGACGAAAACAGTCTAAAGTTTAATTTATTGATTCAGAAACATAGCAAAATGTTCTCATGCACATGGGTGATGCATTTAATTTAGCATGACTCAAGAATATTTCACTTATACGACGACGGAAGAGACACTTAGCTATGACGTCGTCGTATAAGTGAAATATTCTTGAGTACGGCGTAAAACACCAATCAAATAAATCAAATAAATAAATTGTAGTCCTGTAGAATTTCCTGGGGAACCGTGGGAGGGGCGTCCTGCGAAAATAATTCAATACGAAATATGATAATTTAATAAAATTTTTATTTTTCCTTCACTATTAAAATGATCAGTAAAAAATTCTTTTTTTCTTTTTGTATTTTCGTTTTCAAAAGAAATTTTCTCCTTAATTGTAGCTATTTATGAAGTTGTCTTCCCTGGGGTGGAAAAATTTTTTTCTCGCATGTCCCTTGCACGTTTCCGCAATTCCGTAATTGCCAACTCTTAAGGTACTCATTTTTTCTGATTCACCAACTGTACACAAATCACTTCCTCTGACACTGGATGCAGAGAGCATTAACGCCAATCAATAAGGCAGCTTCGATTTGGAACTCTTTTGCCGTTAAAGGTAAAAATAGTCCTACTGTACCATGTGAATTGTGAAAACTGTTAAACAACCTTGTTGAAACTGGTTTACTGGTCACCTGTCTCACCCTTTTCCAGAGGCACAAATGATCCCATTTCCTTCAGGGACATTCAGATTTTCAATTTTCTCTTTCATTCCTGTACTCTAAATTACTTTTCATGACACTTTTCACAGACGCCCATGTTATAGTGAATGGGATCAAACATAGTTGACTAACAGTTTTGACAGGTCACATGATACAGTTGGATTTTTTTCTACCTTCAGCGACAAATGAGTTCGAATTGAAACTCCCTATTACAGATTGCAGCCCGGATATTTTCAGGTATTGATCGATAATGCCAATAAACCAAAACTTCTTATGAAGAGGTTGAGTGTATGAAATGTAAGTCAAATTTTAAGCCTTGCTACTGATATTTTTGCTCATGACATTTTTTCATGAAGACACATAGCCAAAACCTGAGGATGTTCGTTGGGGTTTCCTCCGGGCTCTGTCCGGTTTCCTCCCACCATAATGCTGGACGCCGTCACAAAAGTGAAATATTCTTGAATACGGCATAAATCACCAAGCAAACAAACAAATAAATAAATCCATGCAAATAATGTGCGATTTACATTTGCTCATACCACACATTCTTAAACCTGTATGGTTGCTTTTGGCAATGGTTAAATTAATGACTTCCCTCATAGTACGTTTACGTCACTTTTACGTCACGTTGACGTCTGTTTGAGCTTATGAAGACGGGTAAAAGTCTATTTCTGAATAACAAGGAAAGGCTGACAAATACTGTATTTTTTGTTTATGGCAGAAAAATTGAAGACCAAGATTATCTCCCTCATAAATGTATGATCAGGGAATAAGATTTAGAAAAATTAGGATAGATGATGTATTAGGCTAATTATCACAGAAATGTTGACTTTCTTGTTGCATTTTTGGACTGTGGAAATTCAGAAGATCAAATCATCGTTACTATCCTAACAACCTCTCCACTGGCAACATTTTATCCTGTATATACCAAGCAACAAACAAGCTATTCATCTCTAAATTATATACTTAATGCCAAAGGTAAAAAAAAAATGAAACCATCGACATATTCAAAGGGTTTCCTTCACAAAAGGTGGTTGGGCTGTAATCAGTAACGATGGAACATTGGTAGAGTGCAGCCGAGATCCAACATTTTGTGGCATGGCGCTTTCTGCTTACAGAAGCCAATCGAGGACCATTGGCTTGTTACCTCCCTACCCCAACGCCTCGACAACTTGCTGCCTTGCTACCTCGCTCTGTATTGCTAAGGTCGAAGTAGCGTAGCAGCAAGGCAGCGAGGCAAGCTTGCTGCTACTGCCTCGTATCGAGTAAACGAGATAGCGTTGCAGCCAGGTAGCAAGACAATGAGGATGCTTCGCTGCCTCACTGCTTCTATTGCTACATCGCTGCCTTCTTCATCACCCCGGTTTATGCTATGTTCGTAATCTTTCTAATTAGAAGGAGGGCTATAAGACAAGCTGATTTGCACGAGAGTGCCAAAACTGTAGCATTTATAATAATATATCCTTATGTTTTTGTCAGATAATATTTGAGACAATGATGTCAAACTATCATATGTCATCGAGGGTTGTCGTGTTATCGGTATAATTTGTGAATGATTCATTTTGTTATTCAGTTGATCTAAAATATCAGTACACGCCATTTATGAACATGCGAAAGAGTGGAGGAATTGTGGTGACCTGGAACCTGTGTGGAATATCCGGAAACCAAGCATAAGACTGCTGCAAGTTTTAAACCACCAAAATTTGAATGTGTTACTCAGATTAGTTTTTTTCTTCAAAGTGGAGCTGGAAACAATTCGATATTTTTACACGGTCCATTACTAGCTTTTCCAAAAGCAGACAGGCAATATGCAACACTGATTTTCAATCAGTGTCTTTTTTTCTCCACATACCAGACAGAACAATAAAAGTGGAAAATCACATTTATTTCCTCGCCGGTCTAGGAGAAACTCGTGACAGTACACATGCAGTGGAATAGGCAAACTGCTTCACTCTTAAGACAATATTGCGCCCACTAGCGGCTCCTGGTGGCGCTAAGACTAAGTGGTCTGGACGTACGCCTTTTACAAGTAGTTCTGTCCTCCGGGAATACCGTATCGCCAATCATTTGCGTCAGATGTCCAGAACTATTGCTTTCACGACCACTTCAGCAGCATGTGGAGTGAATGTCGAGGATCGAGGTGAGCCTATTTGGTCAATTCAAGCGAGCTGCGGACCAAAGTATAGGCCTAAATCTGATGACCTTGACCTCAAGGGTTGCGCAACCAAGTAATGTAGACGAACATTGGTTGTAGGAATCAGGTCTATAATTTCCCTTTTACTGAAGCTTGTGGGGGCTATCAGGGGATTCTTTCTTTCGTAGCACATCCACCAAATATGCCCACCTCAATTGTATGCCCAGTGCGACATGCTTGGCTGATCTTTCTTGTACCTCTGTGATATAAATGAATTTCCAATCTACCAGAGCTGACACTAACAGCACAGAGTATACGGAACAGAGGGTATCGACTTTCTCTGATGAGGAAACTATTAAGCTTTGTGTAATGAATAAAAAGCCCCGTTTCCCATGTCAAAAGATTAATTTCTAACATTTTCACAGCTCCGTTCTACCTTTTATTTGCTGAACATGATATGTTGTTTTATTATAATTAAATCAACTTTTTACACGTTAGGTGTTTCGACTTTCCTGAAAAGAGAAGAAAAAAAGGCCGAAAGCACTCTGATGCCGTTAACTCTACCATTTTCACTGCTACGTTACCAAATACGTTGTATAAGACATACTTCTGCTTTCTTCCAGTTATTTCTGCATATTTATTTATTTATTTGATTGACGTTTTACGCCGTACCCAAGAATATTTCATTTATACGACGGCGGCCAGCATTATTGTGGGAGGAAACCGGGCACAGCCCGGGGAAATCCACGACTATTTGCAGGTTGCCGACAGACCTTCCCATGAACGGCCGGAGAGGAAGCCAGCATGAACTGGTCTTGAACTCACAGCGACCGCATTGGTGAGAGGCTCCTGGGCCATTAAGCTGCGCTAGCGCGCTAACCAACTGAGCCACGGAGGACCCCTATCTCTACATATGTCGACAGAAACGTTAGCTGGCGACCATTGATAGCCTCAGTACATTGAACATACCAACAAAAACAGACGGTTGTCATCTGCCGTAGGAGTACAATTAATAACTTCCGATCAGATAAATAACACCGCCTTGCAGATATATGACCTACATTCACCTGCTCGTAATTTTCATATTGACCTATGTGAAAGTAATTTTTTTTCAAATCAAAGGGTGCAAACTAAATTACCTGACCCGTGGAATTGTTTTAATTTAGTGGGACAAATTACATATTTGTTGTGTATTAAACGTGATAGGTTGGGTAACCATGCATGGCGATGTAAATGTTTTGCCTGGATTGCCAATCTCGTGTCATCCACTTAGCTAGGATAAGAATGGACCACCACCACTATTGAACATACTTCACCGGACGCAGCTATTTCCCCAGTTTTGGACATCCGCCGATGAGCTTTTCTTCGCATTTCACTGCCAATACATAACAGGGAGGAACATACTGAAGACATTCAATCCATAAATTTCTTAGAAGCATTCCTTCCGTGTCACCTGAAGAAAAAAGGAATACTGCCATGACCATAGAAAAATAACAGACGATAAAGACATATTGTTAAAGTGACCTTCATGCCAAAAACTTTTTAAGGTAGTCATCGTTAAACGCCACATAAACCAAAACGTAGCTGTTTTTAAGCATAGGGTTGAGTCTGTGGAATATAGGTAAAAATTTAGTCTTGGATGGTTATCTAATTCTCGGTTGAAATCTTTTTTTTTTTTTTTTTTTTTTTTTTGATTGGTGTTTTACGCCGTACTCAAGAATATTTCACTTATACGACGACGGCCAGCATTATGGTGGGTGGAAACCGGGCACAGCCCGGGGGAAACCCACGACCATCCGCAGGTTGCTGACAGACCTTCCCACGTACGGTCGGAGAGAAAGCCAGCATGAGCTGGACTCACAGCGACCGCATTGGTGAGAAACTCCTGGGTCATTGCGCTGCGCTAGCGGGCTAACCAACTGAGCCACGGAGGCCACCGGTTGAAACCTTTGACCAATAAACAAAACAATGTTGGTAGATTAAAAGGTTGCATACTGTGAATCAAAAATAGTATAATTCATGGATTCAGAGACATAACAAAATGTCCTCATTGTTTTAATTTAACATGAACCTGAACAAACAAGGTCATCTTGTCACATTGCTGTCTGTATTCACGAAGACACAATAATAACAAGCGATAACACCATAAAGTTCCAAGTCGTGTTGAGTATGTATGAATTAAACACATTTATTTATTGTCCTTTGCAGTCCTGGGGTACTTGCATCTTCTGTGGTACTTAATCTTTAATCTTCATTAACTGTACACACATCACTTCCGCTGACCTTGGATGCACAGAGAAATAACGGCAGCAGCTGAAAAGCAACCTAGCGACCATGTATAGGTTTGTTGGTTTTGTGTATACCGATCGTTCCTTCGAGTGTCGGTTTGTTTTGAAATAATAGTTTCTTGTGTATATATTTCTGTATCAAACTACTTTGTAGTACTATAGATTGGCTTTAAACTGTTCAATCCCCTGTGTTAAGAAGTTTACGGTTTGGTTCATACCAAAAACTTGAAAAGTGGTACTTCTGGTGATTCGTTCGGCGCTCAGTATTTAGGGAATAGAACCAAGAAACAGGATTGGTTGGCCCGGTGTCAGTATAATGTGACTGGATGGGGTGTCATGTCTAGTGTCTTCGGCCTGATACTTCGGTGGTGGCACCACCTTTTTGCGGCATGGACTAGCCGTTTCACAAGAGTACACAGTATATGTACACACACCTAATGACTCCTCGTCATCAAAAGCATACGTATAGACATACTAAGAAATTTTCTGTACGAAATATTCTAAAAATTCAAATAAAATTATATGTCACTAATAAGTCACGGTATTTTTAATAGTTAAATCTTTGGATATAATGTATATCGTTTGTAGTAAACGGTAAACAATGTATTTATTAACGCATTTACTTATATATTGGTTTAAGTTTAAGTTGAAAACATTTTAAATTCAAAATTATACCCTTTTATGTTTCCCTGTTTTGTTGTTGTTCAGGTGATATCAGAATGTTTAACATGCACAATTATAACAACTAGGATTGAGTAATGGTATCTTTAGATAGTCTCTGTTTAACCATGACCTTCGCCCAGTCTTAACCAAAATGCCTTTTGTACTCAAATATATGCAATGCCTCAGAGTACAGTACATAAGCCTGGCTATTTTAACAGTCTGGAGTATGACTTCTTGCCTTCCAATGAGACAAGAAGAAAAAACAATCGAAAATATACAAATGTCTGTTGATCTGGACTGAAAAGACACAAAAGAGTTCCATCTTTTTTGTGATGCTCAATTATTGTGAATTATTTGTAACCATTACGTAATTCCATTACGTGACTATGTGCAAAAATTTCCAACGTATTTTTGTGTGCTTGCAGTCGTGGATGTGCGCTCTATGTGGTCACGTGAGATTCCCTATGGTAATGGGAAAATTAATGATTTCTTCGTCACGATGACACTGTATGCCTGTTTCTCATTACAGAGACGTTTAATGTTATGATTCTTAAAAAGCGGCCGTCAAGTCGTCAGTTTTAAGGTGGAAAACTTATGCATGGGAGTAGAAAGACATACATGTTGGAATTATGATGTATTACACACACTCTAACATAAATCATTAACTGATAAATTCTCTGTCGCATTTTCTGACTGAGGAAATACGGAAAATCAAATCACGGTTAAGTTTGACAAATAATGCACTTTCTGTTTCATGTTCTCAGCTTAAAAGAAAAGTATCGTAATTGATAGCAAAAAGCATCTTCCTCATGGTTTTAGGCCTACATCATTTTCACCCATTTTCTGATAGGGGAAATTAGGAAAATCATATTATTGATACTGACCTAACAAGCTCTCCTGTGATACTTACCTAACAAGCTCTCATATGATACTGACCAACAAGCTCTCCTGTGATACTGACCAACAAGCTCTCCTGTGATACTGACCTAACAAGCTCTCCTGTGATACTGACCTAACAAGCTCTCCTGTGATACTGACCTAACAAGCTCTCCTGTGATACTGACCTAACAAGCTCTCCTGTGATACTGACCTAACAAGTTCTCTTGTGACACTGACCAACAAGCTCTCCTGTGATACTGACCATTAAGCTGTCCGGTGATACTGACCTAACAAGCTCTCATGTGATACCGACCAACAAGCTCTCCTGTGATACTGACCTAACAAGCTCTCCTGTGATACTGACCTAACAAGCTCTCATGTGATACTGACCTAACAAGCTGACCTATTCAACCTTCATTGATCCTGTCTCGCATGAAAAGTCTACATTGTCTCTAACATTAAATCAGACAATTCATCACTGTTAAAGGCTAATAAATCCTATAGTTAAGGTTAAAGGTAGAGAATTTGTCATTTTAGCAGTGCACCAGTTACGATGACGATAACGACTAATCATAGCCTTGTTTAAAGTCTTTCTGCAGAAAAGATGGTCGGTAGCCATGGCACAGTGGATAGAGTGTAGTCAGGAGTCCTGATTCAAATCTGCGACCATTGTTCTCGTACAGAATAAATGGTACTTTCTTCGCAAGGATCTGTCAGTCTTTGTGTAAATTCAGTAATCCTTCTTCTACAGAGTGTTAAATGGCATCAGACTGTTTATCACTTTCTCATCCACCATTTGTTTCCTAGAAACACCTATACAAATTCAGGGAAAAGAAGCTGACGTCATATTCACAGATCTTACCCTGCATTTACCCTATTAGCGACTTTCCAATCGAAAACGAAACAGTGTGTGTTAATCTGACACACAACATTCAATGCGGTAAATTGTGTGAGTGCCAACATTTTAAACTGTTACTCTAGGTAATGAAGTTGGCCAGTAATAGCATTCTATTAGATTGCAATGGTCTTAACACAAGTTTAATATAGTGCTAGATTACAAACATTTACCAAACATTTTGTGTGAACCTAATATGATAAATGGTTTACCTTCTCCATCACTCCAAAAATATTTGGATATAATTAAATAATCTTTGTAAAGTTCTTTGGCAGAATGAAATTTCACACTTTCAGGAACCTTGTCAAGAGTTTACAAAAACAGATTTTCAACTCGAATAGCAAATGTGTTTCGGAAGCCGTAGTATGGCTCAAATGATGGTTTTTATGAATGTTAAGCTGGAAGATCAATGTGACTGGAACATTACGGACACGGTTGACTCCCATAAAAAAACGGAGATATTCTTGAGTGGTATAAATTGTTTTTGTACAAGGTAAAATGCTGTGAGAGCGTCAACAGCCTTACATGAATGACTATCTTCTCCACACCAGACAGAACAATAAAAGTGGAAAATCACATTAATTCCTTAATCACATTAAGCCGATCTGGAGAGGCTCGTGCCAAAAGAATAACGCAGGAACAGCAACAAAATACTTCTAGCTTTCATAAGCTGGAAGATGAAGGTTGCTTCCACGAGGCCGACAAAATGTTTTGTTGATGTTGGAAACTGTAGTGGAAGTTGGAAGTCCGTGATTATTCCATGAAACGTCGACAATGATAACACCAATCATCGTAACGACCATTGTCATCACTAACCTACCTAATACGCTGTATATGGCATAGTTCTGCTTTCTCTCCGTTATTTCTTCATGCTTTTTTGTTCTGCAGCTGGATGCAAAGAGAAATGTCATTAACGAAGTACAGGTAGCAGGTGCAAAGCAACCTAGCGGCCATGTACAGGCCTACTGACTTCGTGTTCTTCAAGTATGCAGCAATATTTCCCCACGTATGCTCCATCTGTTCTTCCTTAGTCTGTTTTTTTGGTCACCATATCCGAGGTTTACAGCCCGTTGTGGGCGAGAAAGGCGTCAACTTGACATACTGTTCTCATAACAAAAGCGTAACTCAACACACGAAACTCCATTTAACAAGACCATTTGTGTTGTCAACAGGGCTTTCATTAATTTTATTTATTTATTTGATAGATGTTTTTCAGCGTACTCAAGAATATTTCATTCATACGACGGCGGCCAGCATTATGGTGGGAAGAAACCGAGAAGGAATCCGGGGAAATCCACGACCATCCGCAGGTTGATGACAGACCTTCCCACGTACGGCCGGAGAGGAAGCCAGCATGAGCTGGACTTGAACTCACAGCTGCCGTGATTTTCATTAAGACACTTCCCATCATTCCGTCTCGTTTCATACAAAGCAATATTTATTATAGTTGAGTCTCATGTGATTTTGTGTTAACCTAATATTATCAATGCTTTCAATCCTCCACTTTTCCTGGAGTAATGACGGTTTTTAGTACAAACTTCGTCTGTTACAATTCACAGCATCAAGACAACTTCCGGCCTTTTTTCTTCTCTCTTCAGGGAAATCGAAACACACGATGTGTGAAAAGTTTATTTCATTATCATAAACAAATATATTATGTTCACCAAATAAAATGTAGAAGGGAACTGTGAAAATTTTAGAAATTAATTAGTTATTCGACAAAGGAAGAGGGGCATTTTATTCATTACACAAGGCTGAATAGTTTTCTCATTAGAGAAAGCCGAGACCGTCTCTTCCATGGTAACGGTATACTCTGTGCTGTTAGTGTGAGCTCTCACAGACAGAAATTCACACGCTTATATCATATGACTGAAAAAAGCACTCACCCACTCACTCATTCTGCTTATATCATAGAGGTACAAGGACGATCCGCCAGGTATGCTGCTCTTGGTACACCACTACGGTGGACATATTGATAGATGTGCTACAACAGAGAGACTCCCATAAACTCAACACATCCACTGGCGGTCGTTATATACGATGTGGGGTAACAGGGAAATATCTAGACCTATTTCCTACAACCTGTCCATTTACGTTACTTGGGTGTACAACCTTTGACGTCAAGCTCATCAGACTTTGGGTTGTTGGTCGCTTGATTTAACAAATAGGCTCACCCCGGTCCTCGGCATTCACTCCACTAGGTGCTGAAGCAGTCGTGAAAGCAATAATTCCGGACGGCTGACGCGAATGATTGGCGATACGGTATTCCCGGGGGACAGAACTACTTGTAAAAGGCGTCCGTCCAGACCACTTAGTCTTAGCGCCACCGGGAGAGCCTACAGCGTGCAAATTGTCTTAGGAGTTAAAACAGAAATGTAAGGTGTGTTTGCGTCTTCCACTGCCTGTGCCCTGAACTCTAGGCACGAGTCTTTCTCAGACCGGCCAAGGAATTAATGTGATTTTCCACTTTTTTGTTATGTCTGGAGTGACAAGAAAAAAGTCACTCCAGCAAGACTCTGGAACCGTTTTACCTTGCACAAAAACAATTTATACCACTCAAGAATGTCGCCATTTTTTATGGGAGTCGACCTTTGGACAGCGTCCGGAATGTTCCAGTAATATTGATCTTTCAGCTTAACATTCGTAAAAGCCATCATTTCTGCCATACGACGGCTTCCGGAACACAGGCGCTACACGAACTGAAAATCGGTTTTTGTAAACAGAAAACTCTTAACCACGTTCCTGAACCTGTAAAATTTCATTCTGTTAACGTTATACCAAGTTGACCATAGTTTGGTTTTGGAATATCTATAAATGAACTTTACAAAGATTATTTAATTATGTCCAAACATTTTGGACATACATTTATTCTCATCAACTAACCTACAAAATACCTTGTATATGATATAGTTCTGTTTTCTTCCCGTAATTTCTGCATTTGTCGATAGCTGTCAACCACTGATAATCTTAGTACAATGAACATATCAACACCAATGGACGACGATGTGTTGCCATCTACCGTTGAAGTACAATTAATGACTTCCCATCATTTACCTGCAAATAGCATCATTTTCATATTGACCTGTCCTAATTTTCATATTGACCTATGTGAAAATGAATTTTCTAGATATCAAATGTTGCAAACTAAGCTGGTGACTTTTGTTATGTAATGAAGGCAACAGGCTGGTAGATCATAGCTATATAAATGTTTTGCCTGGAATGGCGTCCCCCTGGCATCCACTGTGCAATGTCACCTGCACTATTTAACAAACTTCACTAGAAGCAACTATTTGTCCTGTCTTGGACATCCACCGTTGAGCTTTACTTAGCATTTTATTGGCAATACATAAGTGGGAGGAACAGACTTAATCTATGTGTCGACATTCTAGAAGAGACAGACATTCGTATACCACCCCTCAACGAACAAAATTACGGGTCAATAATCGCGAGGCAAATTCCCAAAGCGACGTTTAACACGAGTACTAAATAGGACGGAATCATACAAAGAAAAGCGGTCAAGCGGTCATTTTCAATGATGTCGGAAAGACGCGAGGTACGTTCTAGGGTACTGAGTGAAATCATTATTCAAACCGTCTACCATGCTAGAATATAAGTTGTCGATAATAAAATATGTATCTCAGTGGCGCTTTGATTGCAACTGTTCATATATCCAAAGCAGCGATCTAATTCAACACGATGAGTATAAATCCCCTAGCCCCGGGTTAAGCAGAATCAGGCGCAATAATAAACCAGAGCGCCAGAGATTCTGTCCATGTTTAGCTACAAGAGAATTATGCTCATTTTAAAACTTAAGAAACTTGGAATGAAGGCGTTTGACACACCAGTTTTTGCAGTAATAACTTGTGACGTTGAAATCGTCACACGACACGCAGGATCTAACAAATGTTGCAAAGCGAGATATGTACACGCCGTATTCAATACACTTCGGTATATTGCTATCCAACTGAGGATAATTTACTACGTCAAAATTGAAACTACAATTCCTGTCGTACAATCTGCGAGAGAGGAAACCGTTTTCGTCTTTGTACATATATAGATCCAGATAAGATGTACTATCTGGAGAGTGTGGTTTCCTTAAAATTAAGCGAAGGTGGGTAAATATCTTTCACGGCCTTTAGTATATGTGGGTTGCTTAAAGCTAGCAGATCATCAATATACCGTTTAATTTTAGGGAGCCACCGTGGCTCATTTGGTTAGCGCGCTAGCGCAGCGTAATGACCCAGGAGTCTCTCACCAATACGGTCGCTGTGAGTTCAAGTCCAGCTCATGCTGGTTTCCTCTCCGGCCGTACGTGGGAAGGTCTGTCAACAACCTGCGGATGGTCGTGGGTTTCCACCCACCATAATGCTGGCCGCTGTCGTATAAGTGAAATATTCTTGAGTACGGCGTAAAACACGAATGAAATAAGTAAATAAATAAATATATAACCGTTTAATTTAGTGAACGACCCATTGTCTGTTGTTCCAAAAAGCAGTTAACCTGCTCTCGTTATATTAAAGCGTTTTTTTTTTTTTTTTTACAATTTCGTCTTCTCCCATTTAGCCATAAAAGGCACGCCAGTAATACTTATTTGTTTGTCTTGTTAAAGTGCCAACAAAAACAAACTTTACCCCTACCTTTGAAGAATAAGGAATCTGAGGAATATAAAGTAAAATTTTAGTCCTGGTCAATGGTGTTGTTGTTGGTTGAATTCTCTGATGAATAAAGAAAACAATGGTGGTAGATTAAAATGTTGCATGCAATGAAAACAGTATATTTCTTAATTTATTCAGAATTCACAATCTGAACATAGCAAACTGTTCTGATGGACAGCTGTGGTTGATTTAAATTAACATGAACTGATAAGGTCATCTTGGCATATTACTGTGTGTATTCATGAAGACACATGGCAGTTATAACGTTAGACAACCCGATCTCGAGCGGCACTGAAATCTTTTGGTCCACCAACTGTGGACACATCACTTTCTCTGACATTGGATATAGAGAGAAATGACATCAGTCAGTTACACGTAGCACTTGCGAACAACCTAAAGGCCATGTATAGGCTTATTGGTTTCGTGTACACCGATCGTTTCCTGCAGTGCCGTGTGACAGCTTGTACAGCAATATTTCTCTTTGTATGCTCCATCTCTTTGCCTTTTGTCCGTTTTTTGGTCATCATATCTGAGTTTTATAGACCGCTGTGGACGAGACAGGCGCCGACCTGACGTCCTGTTCTCATAACAAACTCGTAACTCAACACACGGAACAAAACCGCTCCATTCACCAAAGCCATTTGTGTTGTCTGAAGGGTTTTCATTAAGAGACAGGCCATTATTCCGTCTTGTCTCCTATCTGTGACATATAAACCATTCTTTATGACAATTAAGTCTTAGGTGAAGGTCGAATAAATTACATGAATAATGACTATATCATCCATACCAGAACGGCTGTGCTTGATCAGTGGTGGGATGCCCCATTCCAATACTCTGACATAAAATTGCTTTATCACGATTAAGAGATCGAGTCTGACCCCTGGCAAACCCTTTGAGTCTGTGTACATGATGATATCACACCGTTGAATAAATAAGTATATCGTTTAAGTTTGCTTTAAATCTAGCTCACTGGTACCATATAATTTAAGAATTAAGACACTGTGCTACTATAACATTAACGGTTACAATAAAACTAATAACTGAAGTCCAAATTCGCATTGACGGTAAATCCTCAGTTACGTGATGCCAGATCAGATGCCAGTTATCACACTGCTGTCGCGGCTTTGTTCTAGCTTATTAGCACGTTTCTCCATTATGAAGAAACTGATTAGAGCTTTAGATCTATCTTCAGTCATTTCCACACAATGAATTTATCAAAGAAAATTTTGGATAGAAATCCTTCATGAATTGGGTCACGTACATTTAGACTCCCAGTTTTCCTACATTTAGAGTAAAACCTTTTGTCATCAAAAGAAACATTAAGAAAGACTCTGAGATTGACATTCACTGCTTTAATCGAAATAGTGTCATAGAATAATCGACTATATTCAATTAAAATCTCATTCATTAGATTATACTGAAATAATTAGAGAAAAAAATAAATGAGGATAAGGCTTCAGATAAAAGGCCGTATTTCACAGGTTACATGTGACCATTTGCAAGCTATCACACCGTCGTCGCTGATATGGTTATACTATCTATGTTATAAGTCTTATTTCATCATATCCAAGCTTACATGGCTACGTGGCTTTTATTATATCTACTTTCACTTCCTGATACTAGAAGCTCAAACAGTTTTACTAGAAGCTCAAACAGTTTTCTGCTCGTTCTGTCTATGCGTAAGCAGGATCAAGAAATGCTTAGTTCAAATGATAGCTACACTTCGCTGGTAGATAACTCAGATCAAATTATTTCCTGAGCCGTCAAATAAGCGTTATATATATCGTAGAATTTTCGCAGTGCAGGCAGGATTCCGGCCCTGGTTAGATCACCAATCATCATATAGTCGTAATCATGATTAATTCGTCTGCTGTTCTTAGTTTATAAATTTTTCATTTTATCTGAACTTTCATTTTACATATCATTTAAAGTTCTGTATTTCGAAGTCAAGGAAGGCTTTACCTATGCCATCCGTCAGACGAACAGCTTAAGATCTTTAGAAGTTGTTTAAATATAATCTTGGTGTCGATTAGTGTGTAGAACTAAGTTTAGTAATATACCGGTATCGTAGCCATGGCAACTGAAAACTTTTCCAGTGTCGACCCTGGTTAGAGAATTTGCAGTATTGTTACACACCGCGTTTTTAAACATTGTATTATACATTTTTTTATTTGTCAGTGTCTGACCTACATTTTCTTTCTGTGTATGTTATACCCTGTACGGGAATTCAGTCGATCGTTCTCAAGGCGTTGGAGTTTACGAGTTTGGTGTAAACAGAATGTACATTCTCGAAATGTATATTGATGCTGTAAACATGTTTACGATCAAACCATCCAGAATTTTCTGTACCTTAGTCTATAAATATGAGCGATAAATCCATTTGAGAGCAGTCACATTTTCTGTCATTCCCTGTGAATGGATTTTGCTGGGTTTGGAGATGGGCTTTCTCTCCATTCGACATTCTTAAGTTGTACTCCATTTTCTGTACAGAGCTTTTGTGAGCGTGTGTTTCGTCACATACTTTTTTTGGAGACGTTACTTTGGAGCTTGTATCGCCCATTGTCTCTTTGTGCGATTACGTACATTTCATCCCAGTTTACCCTGAAAGTGACTTTGTGTATATTTTCGAGGAAACATACATCGGCAACTCGGCAACACGGACGCTACTGTCAACCCGTCCGACCTGAGAAGTTACACATTCACAGGGAGTTGGAGAATAAACCACTTATCAGACTGTTATCCGTAGAATGAGGAATTCATCTTAACTGTGAATTCTATATATACGTGGACTGACTCGCCTTTGGAATCCGGAATAATTGTACTGTTTTGTATATTATTATCAGTTGTATTATTTGTACTTTTTGTTCACATATATGTATTGAACTTATTCAAACGTCTTTGTGTATCTTTGTTTGATCTTGTATAAGGCCTATCGCTGACCTGAGAGTTAAGCAAGCCAGTTTGTTTCTCATCTTTACTCTCCGATAGTGGTAACCTTACATGCTGGGGGCATGCTCCGGCAACTAAAACCTGCTTGTGCTAGATTATAGTATGTTAATTGTGTGCCTATGTATCGGTGTTTTGGTTCCCATTTGGATCAAACAGAGGTTCACCGCTCACTGCTTGTGCTGGAGGCCTATAGACAGAAGTTCAGACAGTTAAGGAAACAGTCATGTGAAACTTACGTGGACTTTGCCAGGCGTAAAGAAAAAATGTTTGATAGCTGATACAGGGCTCTGAAGTCGGATCTTTCTTTTGAGAATTTGTTCTCTTCTAGGAATTTAAGAACAGTGTTCCTAATGAGGTTTGGTTTTTTAAGTGAAGGTCAAGGACGTTAAGACCGCTGCCAGTTTGCTGATGAATATAAGTTATTTCATCAGACTAATGAGTAAAAATTTCAGCCTATATTTCAGAAGAAGTGGAATTCCGATAAGAAGACTTTAAATTTTAGTATTTAGTAGTATTTAGATTTATTTTATCTTATACATATAAACATATGCACACACGCACGCACACACATACACTTGCATCCACGTGCAAAGATAATTTAGTACAGCAGTGTACCGTGTCCGGATTTGCAAGGCAATGAAAGTTGGGAGGGTACGGTAAGAAGTGCTAGTTAATTAAATCTTTTCGATGCAAGAATAAAGTCTTGTACCTTATCAAATATTGCAAGATTTTCATGTGTTGAAAATAAATTATTTACCTTAATGGAGGCTTTCTACGTCTGAATGGTCTCCGTAGTTCCGAAAGTATATAATCTACATGCTGCATACATAGGGAACTTGGAAAAAAAATGTAAGCAACTTCGATTTGATGCCCACAGGCGCAACATGCAGAGTTGGAATTATGTTTTGCAAACGTGTGTGCTTTTACATGGGAAAAACCCATACATGCACAGTTTCAACTTGTCTGTTAGGCCTATTGTATTATTTTGGAACCTTAACGTCATTTTTAAATAGTGACCTGCTAAAATCACGAGAAGTACTTTTTTCGAATATCATAAGGAAGATTAGCCCAGATTCTAGTAGTGGATGGGACAAATGAGTTGGTGAATAAAGATTTCGCCAGTGGGGTACTCGCAAGTCTTGTGAGTTTCTTAAGTTATAGTGTTGGGTGCCTATTGGCAAGAGTACAAGTTTTTTAAGTAACCTGGAGATGTATCATAAAACATTTTATAAAAGGACTTTAAATTATAGCTACTTCTTCGATCTGATAGTGGAAGAATGCCATTTTCAGTGTATAATAAGTTATGACTGGTACCACAAGCACAGCCAGATATGGTACGTAATGCATCTAACGGAAGATTTTCTAATATTTCAGCTTGATATGCAAAACAATTATCTCAGATAACAGGCAGAATAATGGACTGATATAAGTGATCCTGTGACTGACGTGAGAGCAGGTATTTCAAGCTTCTAAAACAGTTTATCATGGGGTAAATGTTTACAACTAGATTGTTTATATGAGCGTTCCACCTTGCGGATAATTCAAAGGTAAGGCCGAGGTGCTTATGTGAGGGAACATCCGAGATGGGATTGCCTTGCATAATCAATGTTGAATGAGGCTGGGCTTGCGTTTTTGTGAAAAGACAAAAGAAACAGTTTTTTTGGCGATAAAACTTACCAGCCAATTATCGGCCCAGGCTTTAGATTTTGGTTATGTTTATAGGTCGCCATTTCTGGAGTTTCGATGGTTAAATACAAAGATGTGTCGTCAGCAAATAATCTACCTTGAGCCCCTAAGTCGCACACAAGATCATTTGTATAGACAAGGAACAGGATTGGTCCTAAAACCGAATCTTGTGGAACACAAGCATTTGTGATTTTCTGAGAAGAGGTTTTTCCACATGTAACAACTGATACTTTTTCTGTTAGCTAAATAGGCTTTAAACCACAACAATAGGTTTTCCTTTAGACCAGCTTCCTCGAGTTTGTCAAGTAAACCTTAGTATCAAAAACGATCGAATGCCTTTTTAATGTCACAAAACACAGCACGCACCTCTTTCCCATCACCAAGGATACTGCATATGTAGTTGTAAATATCCACCAACTAGTGAACTGTACCGTCACCGGAGCGAAATCCAGACTGTAAATTATTAAGTACATTGTTGTCAATCATGAAATTGTAAAGGTGTTTGTGAATGCATCTTTCAAAGACTTTACTTAAATTGCTCGTGAGCAAAATAGGCCAGTAATCTTCAATGTCGTCAACAAGCCGTTTTTTTTTAGCCTAAATACATCTTTCATTTGGTATATTTTAGAATCGGCGCTTTGTAAGCAGTCAACATTAAAGTCACCTACAACCACGCACTTTATTGACATATCCGAGCGAGATAATGCCAGAGTGTCGTTGATCATGTCCCAGTAATTAGCAGGTGCTAAAAGTTCTTGTCTTTCAACGTAGATTAGAGTTTCTTTAATATAAGCTAATACCCTCCCCAGGCCGAGCATCATTTCGGTCTTTGTTGACAGGAGGAAAATGATAACCTAGGATTTTTAAGGTGTCGTTTGATATAGTTTTATCTAGCTTTGTTTCCGAGACAGCAATGATATCAAAATTGCCTAGCTTTACATAAACTAAGTCAGTTTACTGACTGTTGACGTTAATGTGAACAATAGATAAATTAGAAGGACCAGAATATAGGTTAACACCAGCAGACACAAGCAGAGCAAAAAACATGGAAATATTGGAAATATAAAAGCTTCTTAAGAACATTTTGACCTTGATATAAACTCGTAGACATGCGGCTTGAGACAAGTATGTCGGCAAAATGAAAGGAAAGACATGCTTATTACTGTCAGAGTGATAGCGACTGCCACGGTGCCAGGAATAATTGTGCAACTTATATATACTTCACACGAGGACCGACATTTATCGGAATAATTTGTTACGATGAAATACATCTCTGGATCAGGTATAATGCATGATCTATACCAATTAGATTTAGTAATTATATTCTTCGCTTTAGCATGGCAAGCCCGATTATAGAATAACCTCACCACCGGTGTGATATTGCTGAATATCACACGTCATCTTATACCCTGAGAAACCTAAAGGACTAAGAAAAGGGTCGAAAAGGAATTCGGTTCACACCTGCGCACATGGATACACTTGAAATATACTAAAATCACAGCGGTTAGTCACATACACACCATGCAAACATGCATATTGCATTAACATAGTTGAAATTAAACAAATCGTTTAAAATAAAAAAAGGCCCGAGGAAAAAATTATTAAAAAGCATATTAAATCTGTTTTGTTTACACAGGCGAATTTCTTTTTTTCTGCTAGTTGTCAGAATGGTTAAAATACAAACCTGCTGTTTTAAACAATATATATCATTATATGTTACACAATTTCAGCATTTGATATGAATATATGTAGCTTTTATCAAGAATTGTAAATTCTTGACAGACGTGATGGTATAGGCCTACAAAGGTGTCATGTCAGTTAGTATATTCAAAATTTAAGAAGTATTTAAATTCAAAATTACTGATGCCTTCCCTCAAATGTGCAAATATCAATTTTACATTGTAGTGTATCACAATCTTAATGATTTCTAATCTTATTTAAAATAGTCGATTATTATTACCTGCCGTCAAAAACTGAATAAATAAATAAATATCCATAATTGAATAAATAAGTCATAATTAATAACTATCATCATCATCGTCATATTGATTTATAATTAAATAATATTGACTTGTGAGTAAATCTGTCTTTTCTGTCGAAATTTAGACACACCGTCAGCTAGTCTTCGTGAAAAAGTACCAAGCATTTCTAAGTTTCGTGACATTGTTTAACAGTGCGTTAACACTAATATCAAGAAGTTGAACTGTACATAGCAAAATGCTCCCATGTACTGTGTACAAGCTGACTTGGGTTTGTCAGGTGCAGGGTGCGGATACGGCCTGAACTGGTTTAGTGACATAACAAGTAGTTATAACAATTAGTGCATCATCATTTGCCACTGAGCTGGGTATGATAAAACACGAATTACCCAAGGAATGACATGTCCCTACATGTTGTCACACATATACTCCAGCAACTTGTTTTCAAACAATCCTGTTCATCGCTTGACTTGGGATTTGTAGGTAATAACGAGGGAGTCCTTCATATAAACTGTCTTGTGGTTTGACTGTTCCTCGTTAGGCATTTTGAGAGCACAGGCGGTAGATCGGGGACAGTACTATATCCAGGCCCCCTGTTTAGCTTTCTTGCTGCCGCTAACACATACTCCCTGTCACTCAGTTGGACAAACCGCACAATTATGTTGTTCTTCCCGTCAGGTCCGCTAGTAGCCTGTGTACAGCCTGCAATAATATATTATCGTCAGTCTGTCTATCCAATTTGAGAACGTCTCTTACTTTTTTGTCTATAACCGCTATTCCTTCAGAACGTTTGCCAGAAATGTCTTTTACAATCAAGTTTTACTTTCTTCCCGACAAATTTAATTTAATTCGCTGATTTGATCCACATTCATTGTTTGCGTGGATTTTGGACAGGGAACGTTCATGAATTTCGGTATTGTCAAGATCTATATGCTCAACAGTTTTGTCCAGAGACCACTCAGTTTTTTCTGAAGGGCCATGATATTATCCGGAACAGAACGAAGTTCGCATTGGAAGCTTAGATGCAGTTTACCGAAACATTTACTGAGGTCGCTAGGTCAGACACTTGATAGGTTTGCGTTAAAGCATTGTGCTCCATCGAGCTCGACGTGCCCTAGTTAGCATGGTCAACGGTAGCCATATTTGCCAGTTCTGCTCTTCGTTCAATTTCCGTAAACTTTTTCTTTTGCCTTGAACTCATGTAGAAAATAAAGTCCTATTTTTACCAATTTCCTGATTACCAGGCTAGTTAGCTGCAGTTCGTTGGCCGATGGTTTTCGCAGACAGCAGATTTCAACAGATTTTACGCAGAGCAGATTTTTCCACACCTCACCGCAAAGCCATCTTGTGGCGTGCTGGTTCTTCTTCTGACAGGAAGACCTTCCACTCCAAACCTCAGGATGTAAGTCCATCTACTTGAGGCTATTGTAAAGCTACAGGACACGTATCCAGTACTGAAAAGGAAAGAGGAGTGAAAGTCAGTAGCTTTTGTTAACTCTAGTTGTAAACCTGTGAAGCCACTAGTAGAAATAGGTAGTGTTGGTCCTATCGTTTTACCACGAGTTAAGGAGATAGGGTAGACTCCAGAGATATACTGGGGATTTATATCTGATGGTGATATGATTCAGTTACCTCCCCTGTTCGTATACTTAGGGATACTGGGGCTAGTCAGTCTTTGATGTTGGCAGATGTGATTCCTGCACATTCTAATAAGGCCAACAGTCACGTTTTGAACCAGGGCATTAATGGAAAGTTTATGTCTGTTCCTTTACTGGAGGTTACCCTTACTTCTGACTTGGTTACTGGTTTAGTAACTGTAGGTTGTTAATATTTTGCCTTTGGAAGGTATTTCTTTTTTGCTCGGTAATGACTTAGCAGGAGACAAAGTGAAGGCGGGTCCTGATGTCTGTAGTGTTCTGGTCTGGATGGATATACAGAAAACCTACCGGAGGAGTTTCCAGGTATATTTCCCTCTCGTGTGGTTAAGATTCACAAGGATGTGGTTAATTTCTGTAAGACATGTCGCACCTGTCAGCTGATAGAAAAACCACAGCATAGTGTAAGCCTTTCACCATTAATTCCCATTCCAGCTTTTCGTGAACCTTTTAATTGCGTTGGTCTATTACTTACACCTAAGTCAGGATACAAGTATTTTTTACTATTATGTTTACAGCCAGTAGATTTCCGGAAGCTATCCAACTGAAACAGATAACTACTCCTCAGATTATAGTCTGTTACAGGTTTTCACCAGGTATGGTTTACCTAATGAAATCTGTCCAGTTGTCATATTTTACGTCAGGCTTATTTCAGGAAGTTATGTATCAGTTGGGGATTAAGTAGTTTATATCCACAGCCCATCACCCTCAATCCCAAGGGGTTCTTCGCTCAAGAAACAGAAAGAAGACATATTAGAGTATGTTTCCCAATTTCGGTACAGGTTATATAAAGCCTGAGAGATAGCTCGTGCTAATTTGAAGACATCTCAGGAGAAAATGAAACTATACTACGACTAGATGGTTAATCCAAGAAGTTTTTCTCCCGGGGATCAGGTACTAGTTTTGTTGCCCCTACCTCAGGAACCGCTTAAGTTTAGTGGATCATATGAGGTGGTGAAGAAAGTTAACGATCATTAGCACACCTGATCAAAGGAAAACTGAAAGAGTATGTCATATCAATATGCTCCAGAAGTACAATGCCCGAGAAGCAAGCCAGTCTGTAGTTGTGGCTAGCACAATAATAAATCATGTAGAGGAGAGAGGTGAGTTGTCTACTACATGTACTAAACCCAAAGAGCCAGGGCAGCGTTCAAGTTGATTTGTTAGATTCTAAGTTGGATAACTCAGGTGTATTGAGCAATTTAGATGAAGTGTTAAGTCATCTTTCTGAAAGTCAGAGACAGGATATTTGTAAGTTGCTGGACTTATCCTATGATATGTTCGGATGTACCAGGTTGTACTAATGCTGCAGTACATCATGTAGATGTAGGAGGAGCTGTACATATCAAACACCAACAGAATTAAGTTTGCAAAGTTAAAGCTTGTTAACCTGGAAATACTGGCACATGTTGGAGAACGGGATAATACAGTCTAGTTAGATTGACTGTTGTTCACCAATTCTAGTTATCCATAAGCCGGTGGTTCTATACGCCTATGTGTAGATTACAGAAAGGTCGATGTTGTAACTAAGACGGATACTTACCCTGTTCCCCGTATTGAGGATTTTATTGATTGAGTAGGAAATGCCAAGTTTGTAACTAAGACTGATCTTTTTAAGGATTAAAGAGAATGTCAAGTCTGTATGGTCGGATAGTTGTCAGTCAGCTTTTGACAGGTTAAAGGTCATTCTATCTAACCTTCCTACTTTGAAAGCTCCATATTTTAGCCGTCCTTTTAAGGTGGCAGTGGACGCTAGTGACATCGGAGTAGGAGCTGTTTTTGCCCCAGTAAGGAGAGGATGTGTTAGAGCAGCCTGTTAGTTACTTCTCTAGGAAGTTAAATGAACATCACAAGAATGTTTCCACCATAGAGGAAAGGAGACATTAGGCCTTGTGCTGGCTGTACAGCATTTTTGTATTTGACCAATTGTTCTGGTAAGGTGACTGTCTGTGCTGCTCACAAGGCTTTGGTGTTCTAAGCAAAGTTCACCATATCTATGTACAGTTATCTTTTTTCTTTAGAGGGTGGAAAAGTTGCGAACCCGTCTTTAAACATTGTATTATGCGCGTAATTTTTTTTCAGTGTCTGACCTAAATTTTTCTCTCTGTGTATGTTATAGCCTGAACTGTAATTTAGTCGAGCGTTCCCAAGGCTTCCATGTCATTGTAAATAGAGTGTACATTCTGGAAATTGTATCGGTTGTTAACATGTTAACGATCAAACAATGCAGAATTTTCTGCACGTTAGTTTTTCAATATGAGCTAAATACTTGTGAAGCTCGCAGTCATTCTTTCAAGTCCACTTGTGAGCCGTCATCTACTCAATTACAATTGAGATCAATTGCATTTACTGTCATTCACTGTGAAGGATTTTGCTGGGTTTGGAGATATCAGCTTTCACGTCATTCGACATTCGTCATTTGTACTCCAGTTTCTGTACAGAGCACTTTATGAGCTTGTTGCGAATACGTACAGTTAATGAAAGTGAAAGTGACTTTATGTATATTTCCGAGAACCACGGCATCACCGACGCTACTGTCAACCCGTTCGACCTGAGAAGTTACACATTCACAGACAGTTGGGGAATAAACCACTTATCGGACTGTCATCCGTAGATTGAGGAATTCATCTTAACTGTGAATTCAATATATACGTGGACTGTTCTCGCCTTAGGAAACCCGGAATATTCCATCCGGAATTGGACGCTGTCCTTCAGTAAGAGACCGATAGTGGTAACCTTACAGCATCACCTATCACAATACGCCTAACCATTAGAAATGACTAAGACTGCACTTAGCTTCCCCACAATATTGTCCTAATTTTGATTATTCAATCCTGAATAAAATGATTAGATACAGACTGACACGGTGTCAGGTTATATTCGCCTACGGTTTCTGTCTTTCATTCGTGTTTCAGACAAACGTACGCAACTGAGCGCGCAGGTTTGGTAATGTAAGCAAACTAGAGTCTGTTCTGTTACCTTCTTTAAGAGACAAAAAGACAAAAAATCGAAAATAAAATATAAAACACACGAAACTCTGATAACGAAAGTTCAAGCCGTTAATAACGACTTCTTCCTTTCTTCGAGCCGCACAATTATCTTGTCTATTTATTTCAAATCAATTAATTTGTCTACTTATTTCAAACCACATTCATCACGTGAATGTTTGCCTAAGCCCCCAGCAAATATCAGTCTGTTACAAGGGATTCCTGTGTCCTTGCCGTTGCGGCTATGCGCTTTTTACAGTCACAGAACTGTCTGTGGAGATGAGTAAATTGATAAGTTCCTTTCACGTCACTTTACGTCTGTTTCTCCTTACTCAGACGGGTAACGTTATGATGCTAAAAAGAAACTGACAAATACTCCACATTTGTACCGTGCCGTCAATTTTAAGGCAGAAAACTCACTCTTACCTGACGGCGAAATCATCTCCTTCATGTAGGAAGACATACATGTTGGAAATATGATGTATTACACACATTATGACATAAATCATTAACTGATAAATTCTCTGTCTCATTTCTGACCGTGGAAATTCGAAAAATCAAATCATCCTTAAGTTTTTACAAATATTGCACTTCTTGTTTCATCTTGTCAGTATCAAGCAGAAAAATATCGTAATTTATACCGAAAATAATCTTCCTCGTATGAGTACAAAACATAGGATAAATGAGGTATTACCCAAATTATGATATTAACGATTTATTACAAAACCACAATCACACGGTCATATATTATTCTCTGACTTACGACACTTTCTGACTGAAGAAAATCGGAAAACCATATAATCGTTATACCCCTGACAATCTCTCCAATGACAAACATTCAACCTTCATTGATCCTGTGTTGAATGAAAATTCTCCATTGCCATAAACATTAAATCTGACAGTTTCATCACTGTTAAAGAATAAAAAAAACTCTATTGTTAAGGCGAAAGATAGAAAATTTGTAGCCAATGGCGGACAACCCATGTCAAATGAACGACGTGATCTGATCTGAGTTTAGCTCATCTTAAATATCATTTTTGGCAATCCACCAGTTACGATGAAGTGATCGACTAATCATCACCGTGTTTAAAGTCTTTCTACAAAAAAGGTGGCCGGTAGCTATGGCGCAGTGGATAGAGTGTAGTCAGGAACCCTGATTTAATTCAGTGAGCAAGATTTTCGTAAGGAAAAAACGGCACTTTCCTTGCAAGACTCTCTCAGCCTTTGTATGAATCCATCCATCATTCATTTACAGCATGTCATCAGACTGTATAAATATGACCGTTCATTTACCACAGTTTTCTCATTAACCCTGTTTGTGTTTCCTAGAAACACCTATAAAAATCCATGGTTAAGAAGCTGACGGTCATATTCACAGATCTACAAGCAGTTACCATTGAATACCATATCAGCGACTTTCCAATCGATGACAAAAAACATTTTTTTCCTCCTTTAATTAAATCCCAAACACAAGGCCTTTCCTCACTTCGGTTTCTACTCATTTCTTATTCGTTCTAGTCAAAACTATAACTGTCATGCATAGAATACCAACTTAAATTATTTATTTATTTTATTTATTTGATTGGTATTTTACGAAGTACTGAAGAATATTTTACTTATACGACGGCCGCCAGCATTATGGTGGGATGAAACCGGGCAGAGCTTGAGGGAAACCTACAACCATCCGCAGGCTGCTGACAGACCTTCCCCCGTACGGCCGGAGAGGAAGCCAGCATGAGCTGGACTTGAACTCACAGCGACACCATTGGTGGAGGCTCCCGAGTTATTGCGCCGTGCTCGCAGAGCACATAGGCGTCTTCAGAGCACATAGGTTACGAGTCCACACAAGCAAACTCAACTGATTCGTCACGCAGAATGGCACAATGTCACATTTATTGTGCACCTATCTTAGTTAACTTATCTAGACACAAAATCCATTGTCTCCGTAAAATGGCAAACATATGTGACTTACACACTCTAAATTGTGCTCTAAACTGCTCCTAGACGAGACAAACTTAATTCATTAAACCCTAGACATGCTGTAAATGTGGTGCATCGATGAGATATTGGTGCAGACAGAAGCATAACAAATAATAAAATGACAGCATTTTTCATGTTAATCTGACACAGTATATTGACTGCAGTAAATTATGAGTGCCAATATTTTAAACTGTTACTCTGTGTAATAATGTTTTCCTCTGGCAACATCATGTTAGATTACAATAGTATGAACATAAGTGTCAGTTAGATCTAGTGCTAGATTACAACATTTTCTTGGCATTTTGTGTTAATCTAATATTATAAATGCTTCCCTTCCTTCACCACGTCTGAAATGTTTGTACACAATTCAAAAACCTTTGTTCATTCCTAGATCTTCCAAAACCACACTATCAACAGTCCACGCAGTAGAAACTTACAAGGTTGATGCCATACAAAAACGGAGACAATCTTGAGTGGTTTAAATTGGTTTTGTACAAGACAAAATGCTCTCAGAAAGTCTGGGGTCTTGCATGAGTGACTTTTCTTCACAACCCAGACGGAACAATAAAAGTGGAAAATTTCATTAATTCCTTGGCCCTTCTGACCCGTGCCTTTTGTACAGGACACAGGCAATGGCACAAACGCACTTTACATTTCTGCTTAACTCATAGCAGCTCCCGGTGGCGCTAAGACTAAGTGGTATGGACGAACGCCTTTTACAAGTAGCTCTGTCCCTCGGAAATACGGTATCGCCAATCATTTGCGTCACTCGTCCGGAATTATTGCTTTCACGGCTACTTCAGCAGCCAGTGGAGTGAATGCCGAGGACCAAAATTGAGCCTATTTGGTAAATCAAGGGAGTAGAAAACCAAGTATACCTCTAATGACGTTGACGTCACGTGTTACGCAACCAAGTAACACAGACTAACAGTGGTTTCAGGATTTCGATCTAGACAGGCTTCTACTGCCGTAGGCCGGAATAAACGACCGTTAGTGGAGGTATTGAGTCTAGTGGAAGCTAGCTGGGGAGTATCTCTTTCGTAGGAGACACACCAATATGTCAACCGTAATTGAGTTCCCATATTGCAACATACTTGGCTGCTCGCCCTTGTATCTCACTGTGAATTGTAAGCATGGTGAATTGCCATCAGAACTCAAACAGCTAATTCCCCAAATTTAGACGTCCGCCGATGATCTTTTCCTCCGATTTCATTGAGGGGAAAAATAAGTGCGAGGAGGAACAAACAGAACGGCTCATCCATAACTCCACTTTCGTGTTACGTCTAAGGAAAGAATCTACGCTGTCATGACCATGAAAAAACTATTGAGGAGGAAGACGTTCTTTCGGTTTATTTATGGGAACGTTCCGTCATCGTAATTCTTTAGAACACTCAGTTGACGTCTAGTATGGATTAGTGTAAACTGCGGAAGAGACAATTGTCTGCTCTCTGAAAAAAGGCAGTCCCAGTGGAAGTGGACAGCATTGTCGGTTTTATACACGTTATTGGAAAGCATTTTTCACAATCTGTTTCTTTCCTATCTCCCCAAAAAGAAAAATTCGCCAACAATGCCTAGTTTGTTAGTCTCGTTAAAATAAATTTCTTGTCAGAGATTTTTGGATAGTGACCGATAGGTGCCAACAAAACCAAAAGCCGTTGTTTTCCACTAATACACAAAAGAATAGTGGTAAATTAAAAGGTTAAAGGATAATGTAAGAAAACATAACTTTCCAATGTACTGATTCAGGATCTGAACGTGGGCAAATGTTCGGATGTATGGTGTGATTGTTTTAACATAATCTTGAACTGATAAGTTCATATATATCAATCTTTCCGGTTTATTTATTTATGCATTATCCTTTCTACTACTTGAAAATTTCCGCCTCGTGTGGTAATAAATATTTCTGGTTCACCACCTGTACACACATCACTTCCTCTGACCTTGGATGCAGAGAGAAATAACGCCAAGCAAATACAGGTAGCAGGTGCAAAGCAACTGGGCTACCATGCACAGGATTATTGGTTTCGTGTATACCGATCGTTTCTTGCAGTGGCGGGTGACAGCTTGTACAGCAATATGTCCATATGCATGCTCCATCTCTTCGTCCTTAGTCCATTTTTTGACATCATCTGAGGTTTACTGTCTGCTGTGGACGTAACAGGCGCCGACCTGACGTACTTTCCTCATTACAAACCAGTAAATCAACACACGGAACAAAATCGCTCCATTTACCAAGGCCATTTGTGTTTCTGAAGGGTTTTTAAAGAGAGGACATCATTTCATCTCGTTTCATATCCGTGTCATATAATCTCACACAAACTACTATTCAGGACAATTGAGTCTGAGGGTGATATTGTGTGTATATAGCATAAATAATCGTTATGTCATCACGCTAGAGCGGATGTGTTAGATCAGTGGTAAGATGCCCCCTTCGCATATTCTTACTTCAAGGTTGAGAGATCTAGCGTGACTCCTCGTAAGCCCTTTGAATGGTATCATTTCTACATGACCAAATTACACCACTGAATAAATGAGAATATCTGTGAAGTCTGCGCTAAACCTACCATAGTCGTCATAGTGTCTCCGTCTTTCAGCTAAGCAATTGTCATTTTCGTTAATTATTTGTGAACATGCTGTCTACTATCCACTTCATGCCCTGTCCAAGCTGTAAATAAGAAATTGTTACTCTTGGTTTGCTGACTGCTGCTCATTGATTTAGCGTAATATGTCATTCAGATCTATTTTGATTCGATATCTTCATACATTCTGGCATTTATAGGCATATCTGGAAGTTTTGCACCTCACAGGCTTATAGACTTCTCATGGTCAATTTGGTTTTTATTTTCTACAACATGACATTAAAAAAGTCAATTAATAAGCTTTTTAATGAGTACATTGTATATGGATTCAGTGCATTCTACTCTATCCCACGCGCCAAGACCTCTGTAATTTTTTGACTAATATTTCATACCGTTTCCTTTATGACTTAAGACATCTTCCAGACACTTGGAAACCCAAAGGTATGTAGTATCATTTAAGTTATTTTTTTTGTGTGTGTTTTTTTTCTTGTTAGGTTGAATTAACATATAAATTTCAATGCTACAATGCCAATAGCAGTTACATTACCACTGATAACGTCAGTCAAAATATCCCTGATTATACGCCAGCTGCAGTTATCATACCGCTCTCGCAGCTTTGTTCTTCCAGCTTACCACAGCTAGCGTGCTTACACATTGTGAGGAAACAGACGATATACAGAGCTTCAGATGTAGTTTTATTTCAGGCATTTCTAGATATCTGTTAAAAAAAGAGTGAAACATTAAATTTTGTACAACAAGTATATGTTGAATTTTCTTGAATTCTCCATGTATTGTTGCCAGTCGTGATTTACGTAATCGTAACCATTATAAAATGGCCCGCAGTTCGCAACTGATAAATCGTTAATTTTTGGGAAGATTCCTTTTAGATAGCTTACCAAATGTCGATGTCAAGGAAGGCTTTTCCTATCATCCATCAGGCTAACGACTTAATATAACAGTTATCTACACAGACCGTCTTCCGTAACTTTTTAGTAGTTCTTATGCCCCTGAGTTGTTACTTGCAATTAAAATACTTCACACAGACTGGCATTAAGTTATTTTTTTATCAATCAGTCCAAATGCAATGCAATTTAGATTTGTTCATACCCAACAGTCTTATAACTGCCTGGCACCTCCATTGAGGTTTTACCGTGGTTAGCCTGTTCGGTGTTTCAGCTTCATACGTTTTCGTGTTGGCCTGTTTTACCTGTGCCTTAGTCTCTGTCAAGAATATTGCACACACACCCACAAACAGATGCACACACACCCAGAAACAGATGCACACACATCCGCAAACAGATGCACACACCCACAAACAGATGCACACACACCCACAAACAGATGCACACCCACCCACAAAAATGATGCACACACATCCGCAAACAGATGCACACACCCACAAACAGATGCACACACACCCACAAACAGATGCACACCCACCCACAAAAATGATGCACACCCACCCACAAACAGATGGAGGGACATACACCCACAAACAGATGCACACATACCAGCAAACTTGCTGGCGTTTAGACTACACTTTCCGTTAGCATGCAAAACCATAAACTTCGCCCGACGTTTTCCTTGCTCAGGCAAACATGCGCAGCAGCTGTAATAGTGTATAGCAGGTAATATCAGCTATTACTTGAAGGCTAGTATGAGCTAGCTAATAAATTGAGAACGAGAAAATATCTCTTGATGCTGATTGAAAGACGCCAATCTCTTATACTGAAAAAAGTGTTGAAGCTGTTTATAACGATTTCTTCATTTTCCAGAGGTGTACAATTATAGTAACTTCTTACGTCAAATCATTACGTGACTGTCTGCATAAGACCGAAGCAAATGTCAATCAATTCAAACGGATTCCTGTGTTTTTGCAGTCATGGATTTCCGCTCTGTACGGTAACGTGCTTGCTTTTGGCAATGGCTCAATTTTTGACTTCACGTATACGTCACGTTGACGTCTGTTTGAGCTTTTGGAGATAAGCAAAATTCTAGTTCTGGATAACAATGAAAGGCTGATAAATACTGCACTTTTTGTGTAATGTCAATAGTTTTAAGGCAGAAAAATTGAAAGGCAAGGTTACCTCCCTCATAAACGTATGGTAAGAAAATAAGTGTTGAAAAAACTGGGATACATGATGTATTACACAAATTATGACATAAACGTATACTTTCTTGTCTCATTTTCTGACTGGAAATTCGGAAAATCATATTATTGTCACTGGCCTAACAAGCTGTCCAGTGGCAAAATTATATCTTTTTTTATGTTTTAAGCAACGCCCTATTTTGCCCAGTATCTTAAGAATAAGGTTGATCCCGTATTGCATGTGTCGATTTTCCAAGGCTTAAATCAGCCATGCTATTCATCTCTATTAAATACTAATTAATTTTCTACTTTATGCCAGTGCCATACAGCGCATGTTAAATGAACCAAGAAAGGTAGATCAAGCCTTTAAGCAGAACCAATGATCAGACCTGACGTCAACTCTGCTTGAAGATCATTTTCTCGCTTCATGTTGATGAAGACAACTAATCAACGCCATGTTCAAAGTGTTTCTATAAAAAGGCATTGGAGCTGTAATCGGTAGCGATGACAAAGTGTTTAGGGTGTCGCCAGGATCTCAAATATGGAACATTTTGTTGTGGGGAAAATGGCACTTATGTTTTCTTCTCACAGAAGCCAGAATAGGACCTTTCGCTACTTCGCTGTTTCGTTACCTTCATACCTTGCTACCTCGGCCTGTATTAAAAAGGTCGAGGGAGCGAGGCAGGTCGGTAGCGAGACAGCGAGGTAGCGAGGCAGCAATATAGCAAGGAAGCGAGGAAGGTAAGTATACATGTAGCTATGTCGCTTCGCCTACCTCACAGTCTCGCTATGTTACAACCTCGACGCGTGGCTATATTCGTATAATCTTTCTAATTAGAAGCAGCACTATCTAAGAGAGTAAGAGAGCACCAATTCTGCAATCTTTATTCCCCTGCTGTTACATGATATTGTCAGATAATATGATGTATATATGTATACTTGGGGTTTAACGTCGTAGTTATCAAGTTTTCAGTCATATGACGTTGAAGAGTCATTAAGTGTGTGTACATATATTGTGACATCAGACATGACAGCCCCACCCAGTCACATTACAGGCCTACTGACACCGGGTCAACCAATCCTTGCTCTAACCTCTCAGTGTTCAGTGCCAAACGAGGCAGCTGCCTGCGACAGTTTTGAAGTCTTTGGTTTGACTCGACCCAGGTTTGATCCCGGGATCTGCCGATCTCGAGCAAAAGTCGTAACAAGCAATCCTCAAGTGTTCTGGCCTAATATACCAGCAGTCCATAGACACGAGTGGATGGCAAATATGAATTCATCAAGTTGTCATCTACTTTTTGACTCATGTACAAAGAATTCTCTAAAAATCAGATAGTCCTAGCTAGACTGGAGAATTCCTTTATTTTGTCGGACAAAAAGGCTTGTGGTTTTATACCATATGTGGCAGACTCAGTTCTGCAGCTGGACACGGCAATAAATGTTTTTCTTGGGAGGACGCCCTGTAGTTCCTCTGACCCTCCCCCCCACCCTCCACCCGCCTGAGTAATGAATATCAAATACATGCGACAGGTCTGAACTATATTAACCTAATTTTTTCTCTTTTTGGGGTAAGTGGGAATGTTGATGAAACGCAATCTTGGTGCGAATAGCCTTAAAGTTGCATGTACACCAACAAACAACAAGCTCTTGTGGCATCGATCCTGTGGGTAGTATGGACGTCAACTCCAGCAATTATTAAGAGATTCCACCGAAAGCAGATATGCCTTCGGTCTTGGACATCCATCTATGAGCTTTTCTTCCGATTTGATTGAAGAAAAAATAAGTGCGAAGAGGAACAAACAGAAGAGGCCTATCGATAAATCTGCTTCGCCGAAGCATTCCTTGGGTTGTGTCTGAAGAAAGAATGTACGCTGTTGTCACCTAGCAAAAATAACAGAGGATGAAGACGTACTTTCAGCTTTAGTTATGGGTTCATTCCTTCATCTTAATTCTGTACAACATTCAGTCGACGTCTAGTACGGATTAATAGTGTAAACTGCGGAAGACACCCTTGTCTGCTGTTTGAATAAATGTAGCCAATCCCAATTGATGTGGACAGCATTGTCGGTTCTATGCTTGTTATTGGAAACTGTTTTTCTTCCGTCTCACCCAAAATAAATTTTTAGCTACAAACACGCCAATAATACTTAATTTGTCAGTCTTGTTAATTTAAAGTAATTTTTATTCCACATAGATAATTGTCAAATAAGTGCCAAACAAGGCCGTAGTTTTGAAGCTGTTGAGCCTGCGGAATATAAGCAAAATCTTACTCTCGGATAATGATCTTACTGTTTTTTGATAAACAAAAGTATTGTGGTAGATTAAAAGGTTCCATGCTGTAAATCCAAAAGCGTTCTAATTTATTAATTCAGAGCCTGAACATAGCAAAATGTTCTTATGCTCAGCCGTGATTGTTTTAATTTAACATGAGCTTGAGCTGTTAAGGTCACCTTGTCACACTGCTGTGTGTATTCGTGAAGACACATAGCAATATGATAACATCCGATAACACAATAAAGTTCCTAGTCGTGTTGTGTATGTATAAATTGTACACCTTTATTTAGTCATTATCCTTTCCAGTCCTGGGGTACTTCTATATTATGTAATCTTTCTGGTTCAATAACTGTACACACATCACTTCCTCTGACGTTGGATACAGAGAGAAATAACGTCAACCAAATTGCAACTGCAAAGCAACCTGGTGGCTTATTGCTTGCTTGTATACCGATCGTGTCTTCAAATGTCAGCTTACTACTTTTGCAGCAATATTTCCCTATATATCCTCAATCTCTTCGACCTTAGTCAGTTTTTTTTTGTTGGTTTTTTTGTTTTGTTTTGTTTTTTTCTTTTGTTATCATATCTGAGATTTATAGTCCGCTGTGGACGATACAGGCGCCGACCTGACGTACTGTCCTCATAACAAACCCGTAAATCAACACACGGAACAAAACTGCTGCATTTACCATTTGTGTTTCTGAAGCGTTTTTATTTAAAGAGAGGACATCATTTCATCTCGTTTCAAATCCGTGTCATATAATCTCACACAAACTACTATTCAGGACAATTGAGTTTGAGGCTGATATTGTGTGTATATAACATGAATAATCGTTATGTCATCACGCTATAGCGGATGTGTTAGATCAGTGGTAAGATGCCCCCTTCGCATACTCTTGCTTCAAGGTTGAGAGATCTAGCGTGACTCCTCGTAAGCCCTTTGAATGGTATCATTTCTACATGACCAAATTACACCACTGAATAAATGCGTATATCTGTGAAGTCTGCCAGAGGACATCATTCCGTCTCGTCTTATATCTGTGTCATATAATCCTACGTAAGTCATTATGTACGACAGTTACAGGTGGACAGGTGGACATCATATATTACATGAATAATGATTATATCATAATTGATAGAGTGGATAAGTGATTTGCCAATATTGAGAATGCGAGCACGACTGCTGTAGAGCCTTATAAGTGAATGCATTCATGCTTTTTATGCATTTCACGCATTCGTGTATTTCGCCGAAATTTGCAATAAAACTGTACGTTATCAGTCACAAAGCTTGGATAATCCGGTTTCTCTTTGTATCTTTCTTAACTGGTGTCGTCCAGCATAAGATGAATAAAAAAATACAAGATGCAAAGTGTAGATTGACAGAAGGCTGAAAAATAATGGGCAAAAGGGAGGTATGAAATACATAATGGTATAAATCATAGCTAAATTAAAGCAACATATTTAACAGACAAGCGAGACTAAATTAACGGCCTTATTTCTTAATACGCAGTACTTAATACGTTTAATACGGAGAACACTGGATATAATGTAAACCAAATCATCACTACCTTACAATTACCATTTCCAAGTTTTGACCACTTAAGACAGAAGAAAAAATTTAAAATGCATTACATGAATAAAGTGGAACGTCAACTTGAAACACAAGATGGCAAGATGGTCATGGGACTAACATGTTGCTGCTTAGAAATACACATCTTGTAGTCACTACTTCTAGAGCATATTGAGATCCCATAGTGGCCAAAACTTCACCCGAAGCACTCCCGAAAGGCAGCTCATGCTTGGAAACATACAATTACATCAGATTATTTGGGGTTATTCATCTGGAAGACTAGTTTTCACGGGGAATCTTCCTTCTTTTCTAATTAGTCTGTAAATATTTGTATTTCACGCGCAAATCAGACTATACCCTGCGGATTCTCTCTCCATGTGCAAATTATACACATGGATGCTGACCAGCTAATTTTCACCACACACGCAAGAGATGTTTGAAAACCAATGAAGACTAGAAGCGTACAGCGTGCGGTATAAAGTATATTAACCCTCTTCATTCAGGCTATTAGATACAGAGGGAGAGATATGAAGAAACATTTGTCGACGGGGAGAGTGTGTGACAAGATAAGATGGTTGCGAGCATCGTTTGTACTTAAGAATGTTTTCATTCTGGAATGGCGGCGGAGTCTGTCTTGCTTCAACAGAAATACCAGCTCGTCAACAAAACGGATCGCCATAAATACCAAAAAAAAAATAGATCAGATTGGGGAAATGTGACACAGACCTCTGAAAAACCACCGCACTTCGGGAGGCACCAGCAAAACCTTTCCACGCAGTGCCGCTCCCGCACCACTGCTAAGGACACTTAATTTATATAAGTGTGTATAGGCCTATAAGTGGCGTATAAATCAGCGCTACGGTCTTCAAGGCTGAAAGAACTAAATGGCCTGTTTCGTTTATTGACCAATAATTATATATATACCTTTGCCGCTTCGGAATCCAATAAACGTAATCTTTACACTTTCCACATCAGATGTAATGTGCCTCTTCCTGGGATATTACACCATACAAGGAGTGTTTATTACCGAATTGCACGTCTTATAATTGTATTATATCAAGATGCAGTGGAGAATTGTATGAACGAACACGGCAGTTTGAAGAAAGAAACGGAGTAGTATTGCCATTCGAATTATTTGGTATGTCAGTTAAGTGTAGTTTGAGGTTTGGTATAGAATATTCTTGCGCATGAACATTTCTGAACGTTTTAATAAACACACATGCACAATTAATACATAACTGAGCCTCTTTCTTATATTATTGGATCGCTGTGAGAAAGGAGTTCAACTTTGTGGTGTATAAACATGAACATTGGATTACCTAAACGAATTTGTATTTGGCACTTCTCCTTCAGCCGGAGATATATTGAATTACTTGCAAATTTCAAATTTAATGCAGTTTTTCAGATTGTAAATTGAATGCTAATTCTACTTATAACTACGGTTTACTACACCAATAATTGTTCATTAAAAGCGTTTCAAGACCTGTCTATGGACGATAACACATATAAAACGACTGTTCTGATAAATTTGCAACAGTTTGATAAGAGTCTTGAATGTCTTTGTTATAAATGACAGACATCGTCAAATACGGATTCAACCAACCCTCCCTTGCCGTTCCAGTTGACTCTATCAGCCCCGATCTCCGCTTAACTTCAAAGGACATCTTCAGACTGTCTCTTCCATTTATATCCGAAATTTAACTGACCTCCCCTTTGTTCGCGCCAATCACGAAAGCAGTCGGCGTTTGGTTTTATCAGGCACATCATGCCTTTAGCTACGTTTAACGAGGAGTGCCGAACAGTGGTTGTTCTGGTCATACGGACAAAGGCCGTCTCAGTTACCAGCATGTCAACCAGAGGCGAGTCAGGAAGTGGTCAGTTGGAGCTGAAGTATAAAGAGAATCGATGGTTGATAAATCGATGGCGGTAGGGGACGATCGGGAGCCAGACATGGAACCAGACACGTAGTGACCCTGTCTAAATTGTAATAAATTGTGACCCACTGGATTTCCCTAAGCTTCTTGGGGTTTCGCGATTGTCGGCGTATTATTGGACTCTCAAATTACCATGATAATTTAAAACCTTAAATTCACTATAATCTGCAGTAAATGAGCTCGACCGTAGTGGCATTAGCTCGTGTCGTGGAAGAACAGTTTAAGATAAAATTAGAGATAGGAAATTGGCATTTACGGTGAATCTAGCATTTACCAATTGATCCAGTTGTTCTACATTGATTGCTCTATTTTACATTGCTTTACCCACTTCCGCACTGAGTGACTGATATTCACGGACATTGATTCATAAGTTTTATTCGAAAATACCACCTTCGATTTTGGGGGATTTTTTCCTGCTCCACATATATCATGCACTTTTCTTACTATCAAAGTGGGGGGGCCTGCGTAGATGAGTGGTTTGCGAGCTTACGCAGCACAATGACTCAGCAGTCTCCCACCAGTGCAGTCGCTGAGAGTTCAAGTCCAGCTCATGCCGGCATCCGATCGGGTATTATACGTGGAAAGGTCTTCCAGGAACCTGGTTTTCCCCCGCTCTCTGTTCGGTTGCTTCCCATCATAATGCTGGCAGCCACTGAATAATAAATACTATGATACTGGTTATATTTAGTTTATTTATTTGATTTTAGTTTACGCCGTGATATAGAATTTTTCATACATCCAGTGTTGGTCAGGTTTGTTAATAGAGGAAGTCGGAACTCCCAAAGTAAACCACCGATCTTTCACAAGTTTCTGGTGACTTTTCCTAAGATTGAGGTACAGACTTGTACCTCATATTCATGTAAGACAAGTGGTCTTCAGCTGCCCATGAACCCTGAGAGCGGGAGAATCTCGAAATTCCCCGCGCATACCAGGCCATAGTCGAGTCTCGTACATGGCTCATCGTTTGTGAGCCTGACATCTTATCACTGAGGCCTGCTCAGTTCGAGAGTACTTGGGCTGTGTCGTCCGATCAAGCAGTGGTCAGCCGTGGATTTATATTGATGCTTTCTGCAAGTATATAGCAGACATAACATGAGAAAGAAAGAAATCTGTTAAATCTTTTCGAGCTTTATCTTCTTTTTCCACAATTGTTATGTTAAAAATCGTCTGACCAACGTTTTATAAACTCATTTAATTCTGACTGACTGACTGCTTCATTGATTCAGTCATTCATTTATTACTTGATTATGTTTAACCAATAGTTTCTCTTTGTAAAACCACCGACCTTCGCTAAGTACCTGGAGACCTATATGATGATGTTGGCATACTTGGCGTGAATTTGTTGTGGTATAAGGGAGAATACCTACGTGCACTCTTTACTTGGGAAGTGTATTATTCACATAGATTTTGAACCTGTTTGACGAAAAGTTATGGCGTTTTAATTAGGTGTTATATATTTTACCTTGTAGACTCTGTAAAATCTCTCATCAGTATAAGATATATCCGGTATTTGCTTTTGGCTATTCTTGGCTGTGAAGGAAGTGTTTAAGTCTTTTAGGTGGACAAGAGGATTACCAAATATCAAAGACAGTCATGGTTTTAATCGAGCGTCTTGTTATAAGTATTTTAAGAGTATCAAGTTTTGTAACTGATCAAACGGTTTTTGACATCCTCTGATGTTTAAGTAGCAAATTTACAAGTGAATAAGAGAATCATTTTCATTGCCATTGACGTCATCAGTTCTTCCCGTTGACGTCACTACAGCACGTGAGAGTCGCAGATGTCTTGCCGTTGCCGTATGTCGATTGAAACTGCTGTAGTGAAATGGTAAAGTATATTGATTATAGCTTCTGCTGTATAAACACTCGAGCCTCCGGTGCAGCAGATGAGCGCTGTCCATTTGTTCCATCATTTGCGGAATCAGGAACAGAATAATTGTTGATTTTTTGTCAGTGAGTGTTATCGAATATCCGCTTGGCCGAAAAAGCCGTAAAAATTGTGACTTTCAACATTTCGGAGTTTAGGAAGTTGAGCACTAAATTAATGATCCGTTACTGTTGCGTTGCCTTAACAACGGCACTTTCACTTTCAAGGTAGCACACTTTCGTGTAACTGCCACAGAGTTAAAGATGGGTGCTTTGGTTTTATTGTGTTGAAATCCTCCTGTTCAGGTTTAATGATGTTTTATCCCCCATGCCTAGATGTCGTGCCACCGTGGCATTTCTTGGAATGTTGTCATACTACCGTAGTACCGTGTCACGTCACTATATGCCATCTTGTGGGGCATTATTATGAATCCCTGCTACGATGTTACTTGCCCTTATGCCTCTCTCTAACGCTTAACACTATACCATTTCACTATGCCAACTTACAGTGCCTTTCATGGTTTTGTTCCCAGCCGATACCACTGTGCCAATTTAAGGTATCTTGTTTCCTTTTGTACCACGATGTCATGTCACGCTGTCTTCTTATCTTTAAGGAATGCAATATGATAAAAGACTTACAGCATAAAGAGTAAAATCAAAGCTGTGACGACAGCGTGATACTTGGCAAATGGCCACACGTATTACCGGTGAAATCTAGCCACGTCCTTTCTACAGATGTCTTATTTCTGTGTATGATGTTGATATTTATTTCTTCGTCTATTTGAGTCGAGTTTCACTCCGTACTCAAAAATACTTCACTTATACGACGAGGGATAAGATTATGTTGTTAATACTATGTCACATTAACTTTTCACAATCAAGAGTCAACTTGGAGTTAATTCATCCAGTTGCCTTTTCCTAACCATTAATATTTGCATCGATGCCTTTGATGCCCTTCCTTCAGTGGTGTCTGACGATACCATGATGACCACAGGTATTAAGAGTTGGAAATCCCATGCGGCTGAACGGCTGGGCTAATGGTCTAATGTATACACATGACCAGCAGCACAAGGGCACGGCTCTGTTTACCCCTTTCTCTCCGATAAAAATAAACAGTGGCGGATTATGGTTTTATGTATAATGGCCCATTCATCAGTTATACGATCTAGTGTAAATATTTATGCATTATCTGAGGGTTTATCGCAGCCTCTGGTCGTATAGTATGTGTGTAAAGTGCAAGAGAGACGGCGGTGTCGATGGACCTGTTAAACGACGCCCTCCTTACATCGTTTCGTGAGATTCCATTCCAAGCTCCATTTATCTTTCCCTCTTGGACACTTTGCACTGATTTTACCGAGAGGCTAAATTCGTCTGTTGGCATAAAAACAGACCAGCTTAAGTGGCCCTCCAAAATACCTCTCGTTAACTGGTGTTTGGTTTTCCATACATGTCCTCATGTGTCCTCAGACGTCACAAACATATAACATTTATTACACTGTGACTTTCACCAACACGGAAATCAAAAAACAACGGGGCTTTTAACAATGGAGTGACTAAAGGACTTTGCCCTGAAAATAGCCACGGAGTGGTCGACTTAATCCTACGCGGTCAACAGAATGTTTTGTGCATTTAAAGATCGCCTTATATATAGAGCTTATAAGCATGGATGGATGATCCACTGAGTGTCAAGTCTTGAACATTTGTAGTATTTAGGTTGTATTGAGATCCCAAACTATATTGATCACATTTCAAGTCAGAAAATATTGGGGAAAGACGAGCTTTGGACGTTTGTTACATGGAGAGTATGGTACAAGACTCCGTGGCGAATAGTTAAATTCGATTATTTGATTTCCTATAGTTTTCTTGGTTAGTGTCTTCAGTGAGTCAGATGAAGAAACCACATTATACTTCGTGGATTCTATCCATTGTCGAACAGAATACTGGCCACATCAAGAGATGTTAATTATGTAATATATTTTCTTATTTGTTTGTTTTTATTATTTCGGCTATTTCATGGCGTTATCGCCTGGTGGCAGGCCCAACATTTATATTGCTGCCTCACTACAACATAATGCAGAGGACGCCAGACAGTTTTCGATTATGCAGACAAGACGTTCGATATTCTAAGAGTAACATTCAATTCAAATTTAACACTCGTAGCCCATGAATAATGTCCAAGTTGGTTGCAAATATAGGTGTCTCAGTTGCGTTTTGACTGTAATTGTTCAAAAAAATGTCATGTTAATCTAATAATCATGGGTAGTTATACTGCCCCTAGCACCAGGTTATGTGGAATTAGACACAGCTGTGACACAGAGCGCCGGGATCCTGAACGCTCTGTCCATATTTGCCAACAAGAGTGCTATGCTCACTGTAAAAAGCATTCAGTCTCTTAATAGCATATAAGCCATAAAATTTGCAAATGTAGAAACAACTATGTGACACAGAGCATGGATTTTTCTTTTATGATAACCTTTATTTTCTTCGGAAAAATAATTATCATATCGTCAAGTACAGATAGCAATTGTGGAACGACCAGTCAAATGACACAGAACCGAAAGTATTTGACACATATATACTGAAGTGTGTACTGTCGGAAAGCAATGTATAGGTGACGAGATCTGACAATATTTAATAAGGTTGCATATCGAGGATGATGGTTCGGACTTCCGCATTTTAATTGTTCACATGGCAACAACCACAGGCTCATTTATGTTCTTTAAAATGTAAACCACATCTTACTGCCTCATGGGTTCAATTTGGATGATGGTGAATATCCTGACAAACTTGGATGATGCTGAATATCCTGACAAATTTGGATGATGCTGAATATCCTGACAAATTTGGATGATGATGAATATCCTGACAAATTTGGATGATGCTGAATATCCTGACAAATTTAGATGATGCTGAATATCCTGACAAATTTGGATGATGCTGAATATCCTGACAAATTTGGATGATGCTAAACATCCTGACAAATTTAGATGATGCTGAATATCCTGACAAATTTGGATGATGATGAATATCCTGACAAATTTGGATGATGGTGAATATCCTGACAAACTTGGATGATGCTGAATATCCTGACAAATTTGGATGATGCTAAACATCCTGACAAATTTAGATGATGGTGAATATCCTGACAAATTTGGAAGATGCTGAATATCCTGACAAATTTGGAAGATGCTGAACATCCTGACAAATTTAGATGATGGTGAATATCCTGACAAATTTGGAAGATGCTGAATATCCTGACAAATTTAGATGATGGTGAATATCCTGACAAATTTGGAAGATGGTGAATATCCTGACAAATTTAGATGATGGTGAATATCCTGACAAACTTGGATGATGCTGAATATCCTGGTAAATTTGGATGATGCTGAATATCCTGGTAAATTTGGATGATGCTGAATATCCTGACAAACTTGGATGATGCTGAATATCCTGACAAATTTGGATGATGCTAAACATCCTGACATAACGGTTTCCTAAAAACCTGTTAAATCTGAAATATCTGCCACCGAAGGACATCCGCATTATCAGCACCCAAATGTCTGCCGAGCAGATTTCGTCGTGAAAGGCATAGATCATTTTTATCACTGACAGATTCATTCCTACTCAAAGCAAATCCACAAGATAAAGACCAAAATTCACAAGAAGAAATCGTTATAAAGACAAAAAAATAGTTGAGTTCGAACAAGTTTTTTTGATATTTGAATCGTTAGAAATGAACAAGTATGGCTTCATCATGAGAGCATTGGGATCGTGTGCAATCAACTATAACTCCACCGTGACTGACACTGACATTTACTAATGTATTTGACATATCGTTTCACACAAAAAATCTTTAAAGATACCAAGTGACAGATTAATGACATTGATGGAAAGCTAGCACTGGTCAAATTGTTAATGTTCTAGGGCTTTATAAAACCTTGTTAATGTTGTGAAAGATGATTACAGATTTTTAAACTTGATAAAAAAAAACCATGAAAATGGCAAAATGTCCCAGTAAAGTAACCCAGCAAGGTTCTGTCTTGACTTATAGTCCATGTCGCTTGGTTGCATTGTGCCGACTCACAGCATTTATTTATTTATCTCTGATTGGTGTCAAAAATTGTTCACTCATAAGATAGCGGTCAATAGGAGGGAGCATCAACCTTCGGCAAAGTTACGGACGAACCACAAATGGCGTAAATATATGCAGACCATATTGGCTCTAATGAAAGTATGAAGGGCTCATTATGACTTAAGTCCACTTGGCACATTGGTGGAGGGCAAGTGGTCTTCAACTAACGCATATTGATCAAACGGCTAAATGCCAACTATGACCATGAACACTGAGTTTAGGGGAATGTGCAAATTCCCTGTCCAGAGACGGGATTTAAACCTTCGCCTGTGAACGTTAGGAGCAGTTGATTTGTTTTATCTCATTGTTCTTTAACGCCATGCATACTAAAGAACTTTTCACATATACGCTGGCGATCGCTTTTATGGGTGGAAGAAATTGGAGTGCCGGGGTAAACCTCCGACCTTTGTTACGATACTGATGAACTTATCCACATGTAATGCACAGACTATGCTGATGAACATCATACTGGCGAAGGACAAGTGGACTTCAATGGTTTCCACGGTACCAAGAATCGAGAAATTCCCTGCCCAACCGCCCACGAATGGAGACATTCCTTACCAAAGGCCGACCAATTATTGTGTACAACGTCCCACGAATCGAGAAATTCCCTACACGTGGCCCACCACTTAGTTTCTCTAAGGTTCAACAAAGGGAGAAGTTCCCTACCCAATATAATTAAAGACGCACAGCATAGGCAGTAAAACCAAAGAAACGACAATGTAATAGCTAGCACACTTAACCAGTGGAAAACGACCTCTTGTCAATTTACCTCAATCAAGGTTGTATTCTAAATGTAAATTCATAAATAGTAACAAGTTACACGCCGCCTAGCACCATGGCTTAAGCAAAATTAGGTAAAAAAAATTGCAGTGATTTCAATTTCAAGTTATTAGACGTCACTGGTCAAGAACTACTCAAAATGCTGTGTAGTGATCACATTTAGCATACAATCACATTGAAACAATGCAAAGGGATCAAGCATCGGCGATGCTTAGTCCACCAGCAGCACCAGTATTGCGTCCAACGCCCAACGGATCGAGAAGTTCTCTCCCCAGGCCAACACGTTCCTGTGTCCAACAATCCACGAATCGAGAAATTCCCTACCCAATACCAACGACTTATTGCATCCAACTTCCCACAAATCGAGGAGTTCGGTTGACGGTCGTGCATGTTATCCCGTTATAAAACAGATGATTATTCTAGACTAATAAATTGTTGTTATCATCACTGAATTTTTTTCTCACTAATTCTACTGAAGTCATGATTCAAAACAGCGCGTAAGTTGCTACATTTTGAGCATCTATATGAATAGTTAGGGCAAAACCCTAAGGTAACTGACAACAGGCCGTAATTTATTAGTTATATGTATCACCATTTTTCAACTCCCCAATCTTCACTATTCTGTTTATACTTCCCATGGTGTTGTCTGCTATATTGGTACGGTTAAGATCACTATACACATTTTCAATGTCCAGTTTGGGTTCTGGTGGGCAAAGTCTATGTTTTACTCGTTTATATGCGGAATCGGCAAACGGGATTTTCTCTTTAAGCTGTCCTGGAGCTTAAATAACGAATTAATGTATAGTATCTCAGTTGAAATGGGATTGTCTAAATCAGAAGGTGACAATTTTACGGAAATTGTTTTATTCTAGTCGTTAATTAATTAAATAAAAATGTCATTTACTGTTTTGCTCTGTAAAGTCGCCTGGGACTAGATCCCAACTTTCATCGAATTTACATCTACAGAACCAAAAATCGCCTTTCTTGAGCTAAAATCTTTATGATGGTGGATGACAGTGTTGCACCCACTCTCGCCTCGTATAGTTAATTGGAACGCAACTAGTTAATTTCGCCCAACCAAATTGTGTACATTGGGGTACGGTACTTTCCCCACTTAGTTAATTTGGATCCGAAATAAAGTGTACATCAATGAATTTATCGTATAGCGTAACCACCAACTCGAAAAAAGCGGGAATAATCAAAAGAAAATATCAACAGAGCTTGGAATATAAAAGCTTTAGACACTTCGTCAAGTTGCAAAATTTGTGGGACGTTTTAACCAATCTGAAAGGCGTGGACATAATATGAAATCGACAACTTGAATTTATGATTTACAACGTGCTAGTTTATTTTCTGTGTCTACACCTGTGACGGATGAATTCGTTTTCTTATTTCAAATGTACATATCAAATTTAACCAGAGTGTACGTTTCATTTACACCTTAGATATATATCCAACGAGATCTTCTGGATATTTTGATAAACACTTAATTTTTTTGTCCACTGACTAGGCTGTTGAAACATAAATAACTCAAACTTCCCCTACTTGACAATTTATATACCCATGTCTTGTTCTGGTTTAATAGGGAAGTTTCGAGTTTTATCGCTATAGGTTAAAAAATCCTACTGTATTGTGTAACCTGTCAAAAAAGTACAGCAACTATATTCCATTACATATACCGTACTACTGGAGTCTGCAAAAAAAAAGATTGCAAAAAGTTATTTGCTGTATTTGCGAAAACTGAGAAGCTGAACATTTGTGAATTAAGAAGTTCCCGCAGGAAAGAAGTCTCGTTTGTGTCTCCGCAACACCTAAAGACAGGTGATCAGTAAATGTCAACAAAAGTTACGTGATATAGTAAGACTTAACCTTTAGCTGCAATAGAGGTTGATCTCAAAATACCCCCAGTTAGACGGACAGAACCGTTACTCTGTAGAGGAGGGTTTCAATGTGTTAGTACAGGCCAGGTGTTGATGACGTCACCAATATGAGTAGACTTGGTTATTGTATAACACTAGACGACCACAGTATACATACCACCTTTGATATATATATCAAAGGTGGTACCTCGCATATCATCAATATCCCACGTAAGCTGCCAACGCCTTGTATAGTGGATAAAATCTTCTCTTCCCTTCCCATACTCCTCACAGTGCATACGCCGCTCCTTACGCTAGATTTAAATCACTGGCACCACTGTAAAAACATGAGGCCATGGTGATGATGTAAGAAATAATGTCACAAACATGCCACAAGGGGTCGAAAGATCAAACTGGTTACTTGTGGCTGTGGTGTGAGCCCGAGCTTGGAGCTGTGAGGAGTGTGGCAAACTAATTCAATTCCACAGCTCTCTTCCTGTGTTTCTAAATTGAAAGCAGCTTTGACCGAGCCAGACTTTTCGCCTCTTCGGGTGCAGTATTCAAACAGGGCTGTGAATTATGAGGAAAGTGCCGGGGTGATTGACGTCATACCATGATTACTGACGTCATAAGCACGTGCAAAGGTTAAGAGGTCTACCATGACGGTTCCTAGTCCAAAGCCCCAGACACAGGACTAGTGTATGACTGGGCTAACCGCAGGGCACACTGACCTACCGTATAACCGGGTACACAGGAAGTCTCTTTTAACATTTGTATTGATAACATACAACATACATGTAAGACATCATGAGATAATTAACAGGGTTTAATTCACACTGCAGGTACAGTTAGACACGCATAGGTAAATACTTAGATGTTAAAATCTATATTTTTTCATCAAATCAAATTTTCCGTATTTACCAAGAGTAATTTAAATTATTGCCTTTCAGTAAAAATCAGACTTGTACCTGAATTATTTATATTGTTACAATGATTCTGAAGTTTAAAAAAGTTGCAATGCTATCCACTTTATACATTTTAGGAGCTTTATTACTGATTCTGAACGGTGAGACTGATATTTTGTAAAAGGTAATTATTTGCGATATTCTGTATAGCAACGATTCTATTAGATTTCGCTGGCTGATTTTTTACTAAAAATCTCCGATATGCCTCTTTAACATATGATCTCACTGGAGTCTGCCTAAACATGCAAGCTGTACTCCGGGGTGGATGATCCGCGTCCTCTAACATAACTAAACTCAGTTCCTGTTAATGGTTGAATGTTTGACAACCAGCGGAAAAAGGTCAATAGAAAATGTAACTAAAAATTACAGGGAACTACATTACCGACCCGAAGGCATGAATTGTTGACTATAGGCCTACCCAAAGAGATGCGTGGTCGGCATTTCTGGAAGCAAAGTAAGACAAAGGGAAGTAAGCCAGTCATTCAAGCATAGTCCATAACGGAATCGCGATCACGTGGGGAGGTGTGTGAACTTTATTCATCCCAGACAACCTGCATTGAACTTTGTGTGTCTTCCTGTTCTTACTACAAGGTTTCCTTGATTGGCGTTTTGTCGATATCCCGCCATTTAATATCCGATTGGGTGAATATCTTTCCAGGTAACCTGAGATTAAACAAGCCATCCATGTGTTCACAGAACTCTCAAAGTAAACCTTATCATTCTTTCGGTCACGTTTTAACTACGTCTGTAACCTTTATCTGGCTGAGTGAACAGGGCGCACTGTCCACACTCAGACTGTCTCCAAAAAATATGGTCAAGAAAACAAAAAACAGGGTAACAATCGCCTTATTAACTAACAACTCATTTCACTAACAATTAGTGTGACTGTTTTCATTGATGCGCTGGAATTTAGCTTTATAGTGTAAAATCCAGACTATAAATGGTGGCATTCAAGCCTAGATCTAGCTCATATGGCCAACTGTATCAAAAGGTAGCGATTCTGAACGAATGGTATAGGGACTAAAAATGTGTAGGCCTACAGTTTACAGTATGTATAGACCTTCCCCAGCCGAACTCTGAAGATTTTCGCAAACAGCCAACTGTTTACGTCAGTATCCCGTACTTAATATCCGGTCTGATCTGTTGACACACACCAGAACGGATTTTAGTTGTCGTCTCTATCAAAATGTTCTATTTGGTTACGTCATTCACCTCTCCAGGTTACACACTTCAGGTAAACAGTTAGAGCGATGGTGTAAACAGTTGTGATGATAACGCGCGAGGGATACATTCCGTTAACCGACATTGTTTGCTGAGGTCACCAGTGGGATATAAAACGCCGCTGGATGTAGGTATTTCGTGCATTGGAGTTTAAAATTCACACGTATGATATATTAAATTATAATTTACCTGTAATTTGTGCCTCTCGTTCGTCATTCAGCTATAGCGCATTATATAAAACTAGGATTGCTAATGACACGCGTCCAAGTCCAGCATTCTCCCATGTTCAAACCAAGATGACCAAAATCAAACATTTGTAGGCCTAGAGTCCATACCGTATGCTTTCTTTTCATACCGTTACTATTATATACTCTCAGCTGTGGTCGTTCGGGATATCGCCATCAAATGTTTTCAACCGTTTTGACTTCAAATTTTTCACTTTAATGCATGTGTTTACTTCATGATGTGTATGTCGTAAGGTATTTCCCAGACTCTTCGTTGTTCCATTCCTTTGACACAAGAGAATACGAATATAAAGTTTCAATAACCACTTCTAACTGTAAGCCATCATTTGGTTTCAAGGACGAGAATAACTCCCTGATATAAGGGGTTTCAAAATGACTTTATTGTGCCCCTTACTCTACTGGGTTGAAATAAATTCAAACTGGTAGATTATCTTAATGTTACTTACCTGTCTCGCACAAGTATATCTTACCGGCGTTCTGCTTGGTTATTTTATTCAATAATGCGAATGCGAACTGGACCGTGACAATGTGGTATTTGTATGGATATTAGTATTGGTAGTGATACTTAAAAGTTTCTATTCTATTGTAGTTGTTTGTTTTTTTGTATATCTTAAAGGTCATTAATCGTTGTCTTTATTTCCTCACCCAGTCCAATAACTATTTTCTCCATTCTGTTCTCTAATAAATAAATTACTATTATATCCGAAGGGATGAAACAAGCACCTCGGGGTTTTATTGTGGTTATCTCAAGCAATACTGTAAAACTATCAAAATTGCACGCTGAAACAAACAATAATAATAACAAAAATACAACTTCCTCGATATCAGTAAGGCTTGTATACTTGCGACGATCAGTTTTAAGGGTAACGGGAAACTCGGACGGAGTCACAGCTTCTTGTCATGTACGTGACAAGTTCCTTGTCCGTAAGATGGTAGATGTGCCAATATGAGCCAGACTTGACCACTTAAGCTCATTGGTTAGCCCACGTACACTGCATGCGCGGCTAACAAGGACCCTCTTATCAGTGATCACAAATCTTAAACTCCACCGTTGCCCTCAATATTCAAATGTCCTCATCAACCGCTGACGGGCCCAGAGGATATAATCAGCACGTCTCCGTTCTCGTTGTCCAAAGTGTAAAGGCATGTACAATAGCTACTCTCTTCAAGTTGCTTGGGTGAAGGCTTGTAAGTGAAAAAACATCCCTTTCACGAAAACGCATGTCGGCATCATTAAGGAGTGCTGCTGATCTGCCTGAGACTATTCAGGCATTTTAAACTCGCCCATGCAAGGGATATTAAAAATTCATTTTAATTTCAGCGCTTTGTTTGTTTCTAACACGCTATTCGAGTAAGTGTATCCCTTGGGCATCATTTTTCGCCAGGGTTTGGTATTTTTCTGCAATGGCTACTTAGGCAATGAATGTGCGGGAAATAGTATGTATACAAACTACAAAATACTGGGAATGTTTCAAGATGGTGGTAACAATACAGCATCAACTGACGTAATTCCACATATCTACATCTATAGGAGTTTAGCTTTTCCAACATTTACATGTATACATATATGAGGATTTATATAGTTTAACCTTTCCTATATGTACATCTATATATCAAGATTTATATAATTTAACTTTTCGTGTATTTGCATCTATATTCCAGGACTTACAGTGCTGAGATCAAGGACACAACTGCTGGCTTAAGTATATAAAAATGGTCCCTGACAGGTGATGTAATGTGGGTCACCGGAATGTGCGTTTTTTGAGGTTTAGTTTTCATTTTAACCCAGTGTACAGACTACTCAAGATATGATTTTGGAAATTGGTCAGTATATTAACAAAATCATGCCATTTTAATGTCTAAAGTTTGAAGGGGTTTTAACAAAGGATAATGGAGCAATACAGCATCAAAGTACAGCCCAATTTTTATGCCCACCCGATATATCACAGATTTGTTCTGTTCGGTGGCCTGATAGTTAGAGCGTCCGCCTCGAAGTCGCGAAACCCAGGATAAAACCCGGGTCGGCTCATACTAAAGATTTTAAATATAGTACTTGTTGTTGCCTCACTATTCAGTGAGATGTTAGAGCAAGGAAACAGGACTGGTTGGCCTGAGGTCAGTATAAAGTGACCGGATGGGGTGTCATGTTTGGTATCTTGGTCATGATACTTCAGTGGCAGCAGCACTTTGGCGGCATGGACTCACAAGAAGCCACAGTATATTTACACACACCCACTGACTCCTCGTCGTCATATGACGAACAATTGTTAGGTGACGTTAAACATACATACATACAGGTTTGTTCTGTTATTCGAACAGAATATTTTTGTTGGTGTAACGGGGTACTGTGTTGTCCATGACATAATACTATAAGTTGCAATAACATAGCGCATTCCAGCATCACTCCGAAAACAAAGCATGATGTTGAATGTAATAGATTATTTTATAGTGTACTTCGATAAATCATGTATCTGGTAACATTCTGTCATTGTTACACATCATCCAGGGCGTGGGTTGCGTGTTCCAGACGAGTAAACCCAAGACGAGCTGGAAAAGATAAACCTAAGGGGTTAAAAATGCATGAATCTCTGCCTCTTGTATGGTCTACTCGGGATTCAATGTTCCGTTAATCTGTGGCCACCAAATCCTCACGGTTCTTTATCCAGAAATCAGCCTAGACATTTCCCTCCAGCAGATTAACAGCTAGTATGCACGACTTTACAAAGGACGGTACTCGAGAAATGCCTCAGTTTTGAATAGAACGGATTAGTTATTTGACATCTGTTACGTGCTTAATGCTATATACAAGGACAAAAAATCAATTGAATGTCACTGGTTATATAATCATTTCAACAACAAAGCATCTCAAAAAGCTTCAGTTCGTCGCGTTATTGAATTTCACGATACTTACTCCTTTTTTTTTCAACATTAGTTGACAATTTTTCAATCTATTCAGTGAGTCTGGTTTTCATTCATCACGATGACAGGAATCGATTTCAGCAAATAAACACTGTTTGGAAGTTTATGGCTCGTAAATACCGCAGCTTTGTCCGTCTATCCGAGTCATTCTACAAGATGCTGCGTGATTTATCCTGTTTCTGGGTAAAATCGATCGTCTGCATCAAAACAGCCGGGTCTCGCTCCAGTCTTATCGGATATAAGCTGTTTTTGATGGTTGATATTTTACCTGCGGTTTCACAAATATAGTTTTTTGTATACCAATGAATCTGAGACAAAAAAGCCCGTCTTCTGCCTTCAATGCACCCTGTATGACATAGACATATGAATATTTCATGGTTGACAGTGGCTCTTTCTCATGTCCTCTTCGTTATCGTGTTTGTTTCCTTAGGCTACACACCGATCAATGGTAACCTCAGCCGATTCTGGTGGAGTGTGGATTTTATCTCAGTCTGATTTCTTAACACGATTGTTGAGTTTACCGCAGGCTAGCAGACACTATATGAATGTCAAGGTACAGGTTTGGTCGATGGAGTGCCGGCGTGCAACATCTCTGTGTGTCAACCTGAACCACCTGGAATCTTGCAGAGTTATTACACAAACCTCTGTGCCAAGGCAAAAGTTTTATGATATATGGATGGCCGTGCACTGGAAACAAGACTGTGAGATCTGCCCAGTGAAACCTTTGATAAGGACGTCACTTTGAATTTGGCTTTAGTATGAATTTGGCTCTAGTTAACCCTCTAGTGCTTTCCTGTTAGCCCCGCCATCTTTGTCTAACAATTCTATTGCGATTTACCATAACAATTAAAAATAAATTAACAAAATTGCATTCCATTACTGAAAGAAAGGACAAAGAAAGTAGACTTGCCGGCCAGCAATGTTGCTTTTACAATATTGTAGGCAAGAGCACATCAATCTCAAATACATATACCTAGCTGCAGTAAGATGAGCGCCGTATAGTTTACCAATGTTAATCTCTCTATATCATTCCAGTCATTGAGTGCTCTATGCCACTGGGATTTAGGTACTCCGCTAGGGACATTCGATCAGATATACAAGCATGCGTACTTGAGATCGCTTTGTTAATTGCTTCTCTACATGGAATTTATCCACATAATGGATGACTGGCCACAGGTTGCAGAGCATTGCTTCATCCTTTCACAATCAACAGATTCTCTCTGTTCTGAGATCGTTTCATAATTATTTTATATACACATTTCCTTGCTTTGAAGTTTTCATATTTCATCAGTTGGACAAAGAACGATGAAAACCAGATTGAAAACATATGTGAAATTATAATCCCTTAGGATTCCTTTGGCTTACGGAGTTATTGACGTAGACATTTCCGTGTAGGGATCACCGGGACGCCTAGAATGGTACTCTAAATGGAATTAGGCGTATTTTTGACTAATTATCGCCCGTGTCTGTCATCAGCTCTTGTCAAACATTATACACATGCATACCTGATTCACTGAAACATGAATCTCGTTAAATTAGCTCAAATATTAGATTCCATTAGTGTTAAGAAAATATTTCGCTTCACACGACCGAATTTTAAGCGAATACATTTATTTGTAGATTGCCAATTTAATTCATCAAATGAAGGCTTTCTATGGAGTATGGAGAACCTGTTTTAGGATATATTCATATATCTGCTGTAAAATGTATTTTACTGAAAAACGTCATGATGACGAACATAAGCTATAAAACTGACGTCATCGCAATTCGCCCCGAAACAAGATACAACTGATCTTAAGAAAAGACGTACACTGAACCGATTTTTCACCGCAGATGTTGGAATGCAACTCGTGTGCCAATCATGTGTGGTAACTTCCAAATAAAACTTCACCTTGATCGATCACACCGTGTAATTGGAGAGAAAATCTAGAGATACTGAGAAACGTAATCAATCTTAATCAAACGCGGCCTTTAGCTCCTCGCAGATACGTCTTCAAGGTAACATCCACCGTTTCTTTCTCTGGAATCTACACAGACAGAACCAGCAAGGCTTCCGCTATCGCTTGTTAACATTAATTTCAGATCATATTGTTCTGACAAAGCCTTCCATTTTGTTGATATTTTCGATAGATAAACGTGCGCGGACTATGCAACGCAGGCAAATTCGTGTTATCATTTATCCATAACAAACTTCTAAAAACGATTGGACGATTTAATGATCAGGGCATTCTGCATGGCTTCCCCATAGTCTAGTCCTTCAGCAGAATGATGGATTTACCAATGAAGAAGAAAAAAAATTTAAAACTAAGAAAAAATCAAAATCATTAGCGTAAAGAATTGACACTGGCGACAAATGGCGAACGTAAAGCAGACGGTATATGGTGAAATCGCAAAGCCAACAAACTAGCCATTTTAAGCCTTTCACACAGGATGAAAAAAGACCTAGCATTGATGTGCAAAAGACGCGTAATTTCGCGTTGGCTCATCACCAGCAATTGTCAGTAATATTATGAACACCTTCACTGGGCAAAACGAACCGTCCAAGGCAGTTGTTTTACCTAATGATTTTGCCTCCGAAGCCCTTCTCCAGTTTTAAAGGTGTCAGTATTTCTCAACACATATAGCGCCTGAACGAGATGGTGTGAACAAAACATCTTAAAGGACGGGTCGAATCTTTCATGGCACTTTCTTTCAACATTGATAAATACAAACGTTTCATGAAATTGATTTTGAGGAAGAGAATATCGAGTTCAACTACTGCTGAAAGAGCAACTGTCTCCGTTCTGGGGTTACAATTTATTGTCATCATAGAAATGAAGTTAGAAAAAAACGAAATGTACGATCTTTGGGGTTCTAGAGGGTAATTACACTGCTTTGTTCTGATGATTATCTCAGGGAGGGACACTTCAATACTTTGTTAGAAAAAACAACAAAAGATTTTTGAAGATGTCGACTTAGTATACTTACTAAGATGACGGCCCGGAGTGAGATTTGATTCACTGCTAACGTGGCTGACTTTATCCACAGAGCACAAGACGCACGAGAGCAATGGTGAACTTGGAAAGTGAATTTGACGTTCTTCCGCAACACCTAATGACTTATCGTCGTCATATCACTGGAAAAATTATTAAGTGCGACATTAAACCCCATGTATAGATACATGCTCTCCATTACAGCTTAAAAGCAGAAAATGTCGTTCTTACACAACTTGTTTAGGCGGGAAGTAGTTCCCCGATACGAAGTACAAGCCTCTGGGTCACAAGTGGGAAAAATAATTTGCCAAATGCCGATGATTTAAAACTGAAGCTACCGTATAAGTGAAATCATTTCATGTACTGCTTTGAAAAACAATGAAATAAACAAATCAAACTATGTACTAAGGCCCTTTTTTTGATTTGGCCATTTTATACACTGACATTATCTTTCCTAAATACACATGAGACAGTCTCCATAAACTGACTGTTAAAAATCTAGTTTTATCTTTGTCAGAAACAATAAGAGATTTCCAACAAAATTGAAATCCGCATAACTTAAATCATATCCAACATTTCACCAAAAAGGCACCTGTATACCACAAAAAGCTAGAACCTTAGCACGGTTCCGGCGGCCAGGGTCAAGGGTGCAGTTACATAAAGTCATCCCAGCATTTGCCTTTGAGGACCCATGTTTATTTGGAAAGGCTACAATTCACTACGTTTTTATGGTTAACGTGGGGAGCTGTGCGCTTATAAGCTGAGTTTGTTCCTTTTAACTCCATGTTCAATTACTGCTGTATGTGCATCCCGAATGACACTTTTATATGAAGCTATTTTCATGCCTCTTAGGAACCACTATCTTTATGTCTTCAGACAGACGATTGACTTGCCAGCGGAACCTATCGTGTTATGAAGAAATCGAACATGATAATCGAGATCTCAGTAAGACAAATATGTAAGGTGTTTATCATCATTTACATCGAGTGGATGTCTATGAGAGATTGCAAGACCATTAGAGGGTAAATAAAATCTATACACTACTTCTTGGTGTCTTCATAATGGCTGGGTAACAGGAATGTGGCGTGCAGGCATCAGGAGTCGATCAGAAATCAATAGTAACAAACCACCAGGCGTGCCAGAGACAGCGAGAGAGAAAGAGAAAGAAAAGACAAATTGGAAAAGGTGGGAGAGCTGGCAGTTCAAAGGAAACCTTGTATGTCTTCATTCTACCATCAGCCCACTGTGTCGAAGGTTTGTCGCTAGGCGAACATGGCGCTGGGAAAATGGTTGAATGCATGGTGAGAGTTGATCACTATTAACAGATGCTGTCTTCCCAGTGGTACCTCACAGGCTCACACAACCAATTAGAATAGCAAGCACTCGACTGGAGACTTCGTCTTCGACCAATCTAATCATCCCATCAACCTGGCTGATTTACTAAAACCATTCAACTGTGGTTAATACATCTGTGTTATTCGCCACCAGCTGTTCCGCAAGGATTATTACCAGCCATTAGTCATATTCAATCTTACATACTTTTCGCACGCCTCTGTTCAGCTATGTAATTGGTAAATCTCACAAATGTAATTTTACATTATTCTCATCCCGTACATTTGTATCGAGCGTTCTACTCCAGTTTCCGATGGATAGGCTACGGCTTTACGCCAGGCTTATCAGATACCTGCCTTTTTTTTCTCGGGCTCTCCCCACCTTGTTCTAAACATATAACTGAGTGTATTTGCATGACTCAGAACTGTTCAAATCCACAAAAGTATGAATATATGAATGAATACATATACATTCATACCTTCCTTTCACAGGCGAAATGCTGTGTATTTGGGCAAAATCTGAATAACTGACCGAAGGCAGAATAAAAAGGTGACATTACTTTTCTTTGATGTAATGCTATAAAAATAGATGTAAGGCTAAACGCGGACAAACGTCTTGTCGTAAAGGTGGTCGGAAGAAGCTAAGCAATTGATTGGAACTTCTTTCGCATGTACCACCAACAAATTTGCAATCACTCAAGCTTTTCAGGCTGGCTAAGAAAAGAAAACAATGTCTACCGATTTAAAATGCAAAAAATTGCTGTTATTTATCCATTTGCTTGTCCTCGAAGTAGATTAAATCCAGGCAGCGAAACAGACACATCGTATAAAATTACCAGCCATCAGCTATAACACAGATCATTTCCAAAACAATGACCAACACAAACGACGAAAGAAGGTTTATACTTATTTATTTATTTATTTGAATGGTGTTTTACGCCGTACTCAAGAATATTTCACTCATACGACGGCGGCCAGCATTATGGTGGGAGGAAACCGGGCAGAGCCCGGCTAAAATCCACGACAATCTGCAGGCTGCTGACAGACCATCCCACTTACGGCCGGAGAGGAAGCCAGCATGAGCTGGAAGAAGGTTTATAAGATAAAGACTTAGCACAGATTCAACAACCATTAAGCAAAGACCATTAGCCAGTTTTAACATGCGATCTTAGCATGCACGTAACTGCCATGGCGAACCGTGATGAAGACGTGACGTCGCCAAGGTAGTTATGTGCACTTTACATTGTGAGAAGTTGAATGCCACCTGTTACGCGTTTAGTAAAATAAAATCTATTCCGGGGTGCCTACTTTATATGGTTGAATCTTATACACAAAATGCCATGGTATAGCAATGCGAACGACACAACACGAAAACAGGCTGCTCAAATTTTCTGTTCGGTGAGGCCGAGGGGGTTAACACGCGAACAGGGCGCAATGACCCAGGAGCCTCCCACCAATGCGGTCGCTGTGAGTTCAAGTCCAGCCCATGCTGGCTCCCTCTTGAGCAGTATGTGGGAAGGTCTGCCAGCAACCTCTGGCCACTTTCCTCTCACCATATTGCTGGCCACCGTATAAGTGAAATATTCTCGCGCAAGGCGTAAAACAGCAATCAAATGAATAAATAAATAAATGAATCTTTTCTGTGAAAGGGCAAAACATCAGACCCTTCGTGGACTGTACGTAGGAAGCTCTGTCAGCAACATGCCGATGATCGTGGGTTTCCCCGGGCTTTATCAGGTTTCCTCCCACCATAATGCTGGCTGCCGTCGTATAAGTGAAATATTCTTGAGTACGGCGTAAAACACCAATCAAATCAAATCTATAAAATCACTGATGTATCAGAACATTAAAAACGCTTATGGGAAAAAAGAAAATTTTCTAGTCTGACAAATAGCGTGAAAATTCATTTCTTTGAGTGCCTTTCTTGACTTCATATGCTGAAAGTCTCTTTTTGGATCTTCACAACGTTTGATATCAATTTATTCTCTTCATTTCAAACCATGATAGGCCACTTCGGTGGCCTAATGGTTAGAGCATCCTCCTCGAATTCGGGAGACCCAGGATCAAACCAGAGTCAGATCATACCAGAGACTTGTTACTTGATGCTGCCTCGCTGTGAGGTTATAGCTATGAAACAGATCTGGTTGACCCGGTCTCAGCATAATATGACTTGGTGCGGTGTCATGTCTGGTGTCTTCGACATGATACCTCAGAGCCTGCAGCGCTTTGGCGACATGTCCTGCCAAAAGGAGTCACAGTATATGTACACACACCTAATGATTCCTCATCGTTAACTACGACATAAACCCCAAACATTCATTCATTCAGTTAAACAACGGTAATCAAAATTGATACACAATATTTAAATAAATATGGTTAAGGATTGCTTGAGAATTTTCATTTCTGACGTTACATGATGGATAGACATAGACTAGCATGCTAGACTAGCAGTGACGTTAACAGGAAAGCAGAGCCAACATGCACACAAAATTATGAGCAGATAAGGCAGGCGCTAAGAGCCTGTATCTGTGCGAAGCGCACAGATGAAAAACTTCCGCAATTCAGTCCTAATTGAAAGTTATCTGCACTGTCTTTGTAGGACGAATCCCAAAACTTCGGTATAAACCATGCAGTCAGAATCAAGGGACCATTGATTTTCGCCTACATGCATACAGTACAGCATGAAGACTAGAACCCAAGCAGCGATGACAGAGTTATAGTTGGTAATGATCACACATAACAGGTGAAATCCAACCTCTTTTCAGTTGTCCTGACCTTGGTCCACACCTGTTGGACACCTGGTTGGCAACTGCTCAGCACTGTGTAAACTTATCGCACCGGTATCACACAGTATCATGTAACAGTTATGTCATAAAGTTGGCAGTTTTGAAAAGAAGTCGCACGAACGACAACGTCATTTCAGGATAAGCTTATCCTCAAAATATACTAGCTTATTTACTGTGTCCAGGCCGCCGTGGTATAAGTGAAAAATTCTTGAGCACGGCGTAAAACATCAACCAAATAAATAAATAAATAAATATGTTCATCTCGTTCCTTAATAATGTGACGGAAAAATTAGTTCTGTAGTTTCTTTCCCTGGCAACGTACTATCAAATAGCAACCATTGTAGTAACATAATGCCTTACCAAGATATCCGTCAATTTGTAGCCGCACGGTGCCGGTAAACTATATGTTATATCAATCTGGAGTAAGTTTAATTTTCCGTTACCTTCTGTCATCAACAGATTGTCAAAAGAAAGACGTCTGGTAAACTTTGCCAATCCGTTTTGATCAGATTACAATATAGAACTACTTGACGATCTGGTGGATTGGTTATGACAAGATTCCAATGCTAGACGTTGATCTGAAAGCATTAATCAAAATCTGTCCGTTAAATTTGAGGAGACCGTTCAATATATTGTTATACAGACACAGTTGGACAGACCAGTCGACTGGTTAAGCCAATGCTATTGTCCACTGACCACACACAAGGCTTTAGATCACATGAGATATTGACAGGGCTAGACCAACTTGTCAAGGCATGTCGTTTCATTATACGCCAGATTCTGATTGATCTGAAGTCTTTTCTTTTGCAAACCCACTCTCGGTAACCGTATACGATACAAAGACATATAAAGGATCAAAACAGGGCCAGCACGGAGAAACCGCCCAGGTTTACCTCCATATTAAAAACATATGATCTCAATGGAAAAATATTACAAACAGGTTTTATTTAGTGAGAGTTATATTTATGTATGAACAATGTCTTTATTTTAATGACTGAGCTGGTAGTCCCAAACCCCATGTTATTTAGCGCAACAGTGATTTGAAACGGTTTATTTTTTTTTCTTTTCATATCGCCATATACTCAAAAAATTTTCATTAATACGATGACAGTTTTATGAGAGGAGGAAGCCGCGGTACCTGGAGGTAAACCATCGACCTCTGATAAGTGAACGATGAACTTTCCGATTTGTGATATACACATATGCTTGCCATATTGATGGAAGACAAACGAACGTTGGACGGCGCAAACGGACACACGGGCGTGGTCGATCGGTTATTGTCAATATAACAGCTTCTAGTAACTAAGTACGGTTTATAGGAAAACACAGAAAGGAAGATTCAAATGTAGGTGATACCATATTGTTGATTTCTTACAGCAACAAAGTATTAATTTTACACACAGCATGCGTGGAAAACACGTACTCTCGACTGAGCTCCATACATCACTGCTTATTGACGCAGTTTTGTTTACATCGACCTTCAGGTAGCTATAATGTCTGAAGTGTTCATCCCAACCGTTCCATCTCTTCCCATCCTTCCCTTTAACACTTTAGTAGCAAAGGGCTTTGTTGTTGAATTTATGCGAAACTGTTACGTAACTCACATCGACCCCGCTGCGATGCTGCTCCATAAATTGGTCTCCTGGCAAGTCCGTGTCGTTATTGATAAAGGTGAGGTTTTTACCAATACCCGTTGAGGAAAGGAAGCTGAGCGTCAGGGCTTCTGTTCCCTGAAGCTGGGCAGCTCCAGGCTGTATTGATGGTCTATCGATCTCGCTCAGGTGTTGTCGTAGGATTGCTTTCGCCAAGGTCGGCCAAATCTTGGAGACGCAGCTCTGTTAATCTGCTTCACGTCTCTATACTGCTTCAGAATGCCCCGGGCAATGACTTCTCTGTGCTGATTACCTATACATGTTAAAACTGTCCGTATCTTATTGACTGATGCATCAAACGCCAGCAGGATAAGAGTGATCTTTAATAGTGTACCCAAGCAGTAGCGGTGCGTAACGACCCGTTCACCAACTAGGACTTGTATGTGCACCTGTCTTGACCAAAAAGACCTATTTACTTTATGACACGATGAAGCCAATAGCGTCCAATCGCTATCTCCAGTCCCATTTCTTCAGCCTCCTTCCCAGGCTATGTACTCTGTATATTAAAATATTACTTGGGTGCCCACGAGATGCTTTCACCAGCGCCATTGTTTTTACTCCCTATGGTGGAGTCTTTCATAATGGACGGGGATCTCAATGTTCTCAGGGCCTTGCTCGCAATAAGTGGACAACGACGACGATGGCGTGACCGTTGGAGCAATCAAATATTTTGTTGAAGGCCAATTGTCTTCAACCAATATCTGTAACTTGCCAAAGGTCGACGGTTCATTTCCATAATATCTGTGGTAAAGTTATATGAGTGATCGTACAATGTGTCATTCGTTTGCCAAAGGTCAAATGCTACCGAGTGAACAAATTTATTTGGCTCACACATTGACAACAGTTCATTGTCATTCGGAAGATTGTTTGCTTGATGTTGACTTTTAGTATTATAAAGTGCTACAATGAGTCACAGTATACAAACACCGGACATATGCCTATGTTCTGAGCGGTAAGACAAAATGATCATGTAAGGCTGCCGAATTTTAAGGCATGGCTTGACGACCACTTGAATTTGCACTTGTACGATCCCATTCACGAGGCTTATATGCGGATGCTCTGACCCGTAGCCAATGATTGGGAAAATTGTAGATTAAAGGTGTAAAAAAAAAAAGCTTCAAGTTCAGATGAAACAGTTCGAAAATTTTGAAAAGATCTTCAATAATTTGCTCGATTTTCCATTGAAGAGAAAAAGACACTTGAAAATAACTTTTGTGGAGTGGATATTTGGGACCAACATTTGGTATACCTTGTCTTTTCGTAATTATTTTATAAATGAGGATATAACATATGATTAATAGATATATTTGCCCTAGAATTTGGACTTTTGAGCCAACAAATGCGTTCAGCCAGTATTTTGATCGTATTTACATTTTAATACCAGATATTTAGACCATTATTATTCAAAGACGATATAAACCAAGAGGTGGTCCCAAATACCCACCATACAAAAATATTTTCAAATACCCTTTTCTCCTGGAAAAAAAAGTATTGAAGACCATATTTGCAATTGAGTTTTCACTCTCCTTCATATGATTTTGGAATCATTTTTTATGTTTTCTTCTCCTTTAAATCAATATGATTGATATTGCACACGAAGATTCCACTCTTAACAGTCATTGTGTGTTAACATCTGTTAACAAACAGGAATAAACCGGCTTAGCTCGAAACTTAAAGCCACTAAGCCACAAGACCGAAACATTTTATAGACTTACATGAGCCTTCATCACTCCAAATTATACCATAAATATAGGCGTTGAAAAATACGTCCACAAACAAACCCTCAACCATAATGAACGTTCCACGTGACTAGCCCCAAGACCAACTTCCAAAACTACGTTCAACATAGTTAAAAAAAAGAAGAAAGTATATAAGGTAAGAAATTAGGGCGGATTTATGCAAGGAAAGGCAGTTAACAGTTTACTATGATGATGAGTGCTAGTAATGTTCTGTAGGTGAATGAATTAGATTAGTCGTGTGCCGCTTTAGTTCAAACATTATCCAACATAGTGATCTTAATCTACAATATCATTATACAGCCCCAGGCCACTGTAATTTAATTTCTTTATATCGTTTGTTTCTTTGACGTATGAGCGGGACAATGTCAAATATGGCAGTTTAGGTAACTGGTCTCAACGTCCGTCAAAACTGAGTGTAGGCGATTTTGATAGAGAGTGTGACTGATTTTACAGATAGCTGAATATAGGCCACAGGCTAAATGAAATAGGCTATAGTAACAAAATGTATGCACTATAATGCACCACGTCACTTGTCGTAAGGACGACGACACGACGACTTGAAGCTATGCTAGCATCGTACAGTCGCTTAGTGCCTTCATCCGATTTTCATTGCTCGACCATTGTTTGTTTCGCACACTGGTTTCTTTATAATTATCAAGTAAGTTGAAGCATCAAGGTTCAGATTTAGAACGTCAACCAAATCAGCAATGTGATACCCAGTTCCACGACATGTTATAAAAGGCCTGTTAACGTTATTGTCTCCTTACAACCCATTGTCCGCATGCCTTTCAAACAGAAAAATGTTTATGCATCCAGAAAGCAATTTGCTTTAGAACACCATAAATGTGTTGAACCCAGAACTATTCAACAAAATTGCCATACTACAAACTGTATAATAATATTAGTAGTTTACGGTCTGTCAGCAACCTGCGGATGGTCGTGGGTTCACCGGGGCTCTGCCCGGTTTCCAAGACATTTACGGGCTGTATACAAATTTTCTACATACATATTCTTGAGTACGGCGTAAAACACCAATCAAATAAATAAATGAATATTTTGTTCAGTGTTCCAAGCCTTCTTGAAGAAAATTGTTCCACCTCGTTTTGTTAGTGGGTCTACTTTTTCTCGCGCATTGGCGACTCGGGTACAAGCTCTAGTCATTGCTCTGTATTAATACAACTTTCGTAGGAATTACTCCAGGCGGGTAAGATGTCTCATTGTCTGACTAGATTAGATGGATATGTATCAGAGTGAACAATAAACAGTGGTTTTGTAAGTATAATGCATTCGATTACTCCCATGTGATTGCTTACTTATATAGTGTCTAATATCACAGTTCAATATCACCTAATTTACAGCAGTGATATTGTCGTGATAATTGAGAATACAGAGCCGTATCATACAGTTATACACCAATCTATATAGGGTTACGAAAATCATGACACAGGTAATCTAACCTGCGTTAAAGAGTAGAATTCTATGCCCCTTTCACTGAAAACTGACTTGAATTGAGTCGTTGACGATATCAGTATCTATCTTGGGTGAATGTCAAAATTCTGAATTAAGTCTTATACCATCTCATGGTCATTTCGCTCAAATCGTACAGTTATGCTTTGGTTTTAATTACCACGCCGTATGGTGTGGCACTCTCAAAAAAAATCTGTTAAATGTAACAAACATTCTGTTGTCTGAGTGATGCTAGAATGTTTTCTGTTATTATAATACTATGTCATATTCAACATGTTATCCTGTTATTCTAATAGTCCTTGAATTAATAGAATAACTGTGCTACATTTAACAGCATTATCTGCCACATTAACAGAATACATTCTACCATCACTCACACAATAGACTTTCTGTTAAAACTAACAGATTATTTTTTTGTGACATAACAATAAATCAGGTGTGTTTAATGTGGCCTCATGTTTTTGGTCTATACACCAGTGTACAGTCTAATCCAGCCAATTATAAGGCAGTCATTAAATTTGATTGATTTCTGTATCTGCTGTTCATTTAACTTCATGGGTAGAGGGCCCGAAGTAAGTCACTTGCGCCTGGCAGGTCATTGAGGAACGGAGAAGTCTTTCACATGTTCATCTAATTTAAACTTTTGAAGAGCTTTTTTGCGGGAACTACACATATAAGACTCCTTATAAGGCTTACTGTCATAAGAATGTCGTGACGATTATTCTCTGCCCATAAACTGCCGTCATTTTAATCGATCAATCATTGGATCAGTCAGTCAGTCAATATATACTGATGCACCTGGTAAGTATACTACTCTTGCATAGTGTGTAAAACACCAGTAAATTAAAAATGAATATCTATCTTGCAAAGGTAATTATGATAATTACTATGATAATTTGGGGTGTATCCAGGGCTGTGAATATTGTCTGTAGCCTGAAAGGCCCCTAGGCACACAAGCAAAGATACTCTTTTATCTGATATGATTGCATGCTCAGTGCAGAACCTTACACATTTCCTGGTTAACACGGTTACGTAATACTAGATCCGTGTGTAGCTTTTTTCTGTACATTTCCAGGCGGCAGTAAAAACCGCAATATTCCAAAACAAAGTACCGATCCAAATTTCCCTTTTGCTTGAAGGAATTCATTGATTGTACCATCCAAATAAAGTGTGATATTTGAACAGCGGTTCCTCATCCAGGATTCGTGTGCATGGCTAGTTGAGTGTTTTGTATAGTTTAATCAGCCACATCTCCACAGTTCGGATATGCCCGGATCTGTTGCCTTGACGTAGGGCCTGTCCTGTCCACCCGTATGTGCATTATGCTTGATCATGACAGTTACGGGTATCAATTCGCCCGTGACGTCAGTGTCGGTCATACAAAACGCATTTTGTATGGATATCAATAACGGGTCCGACCACAGCCGAGCTAAACCAATACTTTAATGATCGTGGTGGGTAAAGGGGCCTCCAGATGATGCGTTACAGAGTATATTATGTGCATATCTGCAGAACGCATTGGCCTATACAGACGTTCTCGTGCTTTCCTGCCAATATTTTTCCAAATGGCTTATTTTAATTCAAAACCAGCCATTTATGACCTAAGCTGATTGCATTTCTTGACACGGGCCATGCGTCTTTGGAGTTGTCTCGTTTATCTTTAATTCATAACAATTCACAACAGGAATAAGTGTAAATATCTTATTTATGTATTGGGGGTATAACATGTATAATCATCCTAAGTTATACGAAAAGGGGAATGTATACTGCGACGAAGGAAAAAGAGGATGTGGCGATTCGTGATATTTCGCAAAAAAAAAAAACACAACTATATAAATATGAATAGGGAGACATACCGATATGTAGCACACGGTGGTGACACCAGGCGCTGAGACGAACCTCTGCTTGTGGCCTAACGTCCAGTAAAACCAGTCTAAACTGCATATTTGTAAGGATTTACTGCATACTTCTACATGTACTAATAAACATGAAATTAACATGAATCTATTGATATCAGAACACAATGATGTACAAATGAATCAATCTGAATCTATCCCTCGTCTCTTGCTGTCTCTACCCGGGGGTTCGTGTAAAACGCGTTCATCTGAAACCGTAATCTACAGAGGTTTTCACTTTATTCTTTCAGGTATGAATAACTGTAATGAAGCCAGCCGAGAGACACAAAAAATCAGTGAAAGGGTGCCACACGGCCTGTTTGTCGGAAGACAAGAGTTGAAGTCATGCAGTCCAAATCTTTCTTTTGATTATTTTCTGTTTGTTGGTGTCGGAGAGGAAAACCATTCTCTAGAAGCAACTTTCAACTCAGGCGTGTTAGTAAATAACTTTCGTCGTGGTCATTTTGTAATCACGTACATTTTTAGTCTAGTTTTATAGATACGTTTTCAGGGACATTCTTAGATCCATCCGTTAAATTCCAGTCTTGTTAGCGATTTCCCATAAGGGAGAATTCAACCAGATGTGCGAAATAAGTGCACAATATATTGCCCGACAATGGTCACCTCATGTTGAAGCATAAGGGAGAAAGATCAATGATTTGTCTCGTCGTCAGTGACCATGCAATAGCCTCTGGTCATACAAAAAACGTCAAGTAAGAAATACTTTTCGCACCCTCTGAAAGCTGAAGATCATACAAATGTAATGAATGCAATATGAATACAATGACACGATTCATAACTAAGCATTTTCCTATGCTGTCATTTTACGAGGATATTTTGTCTTTGCCCACGTCGTCTGTTACTGCTGAGATCACGTGGTTTAGCTTCCGGCCTGTCTTATAGAATCGATTGGGTCGAGGGCAGCGCCATAGTTCAGTGAGCCAGCGAGGACCTTACTAATTACTCTTTTACGTCGGTAACGACATTTCCTACACCCTTATGTCATAATCATAAACAAAGGACAAGGCTAAACGTTCAAGAAAGGAAGTTCGAATAAGCGATGACGTCAGACGGTTATTTGATGCCTGGTCACACGTTATGAATGAACAACGCTCACCTAATCAGTGGCAAAACACTTGTACATATCCATAATTCATACATAAATATCAATAGTCATTTATCGATGCTGATAAACTCGACGATATCTCGACGATTATATCAATAATTCATTTAGAAAGAGTTTATCTACATTAATAATTCAGTTGGTGATATCGACATATCAACAATTCAGCATTTGTCGCAAAACATCTGCATTATAATCACCCTGTTGTCAAATCATTAAAGACTAACCTCAAGACATATGCAGGCAGACGTTGTCCAGATTTCCACTTGCTTTGTTTTTCAAGATAAAGTGGGGGGAAAACATGCATCGTCTATGCACGAATTAATTGATAAATTGATAAATAAATTACCGCATCGATAAAATGAAACAGATATTGTAAAATATTTATGTATACCCACGTCAAATGTTGGAAGTGGGTAGTTTGCAGATCGGTTAGATAGGGTATCTACCTTTCATTCACTAAGAGGATGGGTTCTCCAGCATCCTCAGGTGAAAACTAGGGAATTTTCAAGATACCCTTGATTCCATTGTCATCGGTGACTGCATGCCTTTCGCGAATAATAACATGAGGTGTCATTTTACGTTTCCTATTGTTTATTCCGAGCACTCCGATTTCCTCCCCGAATAATATACGATCACTATCGTATGAGTGAAAAATTCTCAAATATAGCCAAAAACAACAATCAATCAAACGATCCAGATCAAAGTTAATTTGTTCCGTCTTCCAACTACTCCACAACGTTAAACACCAAGCACTCACACACTCATTCACTCCAACTACTCCATCCCAATCCTCTAGGATAAGAAATGATTTAATTCTGACCGTTCATGTCGAGATTTGACATGCAAGTGCAGCATTCAGCATATAAAAAGGAAAAGCTACTCAAACTCATATAAGGATATAAGTATTGCAGGAAACACGCCTTGGTGCCATAGAGTACTTCGCTTTCGTCGCATATCAGGGAAGTTTGTGTTACGCAACTGGTGCACAGTAGAGGCTCAAGGATTCAGTTGTGTATATCTCTAGTGCAAAAACATGACATATGCCAACGGTAAAATGTGGTATCTCTGGTCTGCAAAAGCTCAGGTCACTTTGAAGTCAACATTAATTGCGTCATCAACAATGAAAACAGTTTGCGAAGAGGTTAGGCCTTCCCGAGTCTTATTCCACTAGAATAACATTGTTGTTATTTGTGAATAACATATACCAGTACAGAATGGACAAAACGGATTGCCGATCTGTTTTATTTCTTGTTCAGACAGCTTTCAAGTTCAAAATACAATAGTTTTCTTACCATGACTGCAATGCCTATCTATTGTAACGAATGAATTTTGACCATCCTACTGTGAATCGAAGTTGTAATTTTGACACCTCATTTATTGGGGTACAAATTCTAGTTTTCTGTTTTGCTGTTCTCTTTGGTAGCCACACTGAGAGTAGGCATCCGGAATACGAAATCAAGTTATCGATATTTTTGACGATCAAACTCTAGAGTAAACTTTCACCAAACTTTTCAGTCGCAATGTCTAAACTCCCAGTTCTAAAATGGAGATAGAAAACAATCTGGTATATGTTGAGTAAAGTGAAAGAATGTAACCATGATGAAATAGTAACTCTTTACGAATAAGCCTGAAGTCCTTGTTATCTTACATGGCTAACTACCTAAGCTACCATGTTTCTATGACAAAGAATCCTTGGCTCCTAATAGCATGAATTGTATACGTATTTGGCTTATTTTTATGTATTTATTTGATTAACATTTTACGCCGTTCTCAAGAGTATTTCTCTTACATGTAAACGACAGCGGCCGGCACTATTGTGGAAGGAAACCGGGCAGGACCCGGGGGAAACCCACAAACATCCGTAGGTTGCTGTCAGATGTTCCCACGTGTGATCGGTGAGGAAGCCAGCATGAGCTTGGCCGCATTAGCGAGAGACTGCTGATATACATATTTGTATTCGCGGTTTATTAACACATAGGCAATCTGTGGTTAACGCCTGTGGCACGTTTTGCCGTTACAATGACGAAATGAATTATTCATTTCCCTTTCAGGCCTGTGATACTGCTCTGTCGTGGTATCACAGGCGCTCTAGTTTGTAACCGGCAATTCAAGAAAAATCCTTCCTAAACTGTAGTTGTGAGAGTTATAGTTGCCAAGGCGACAGACCTATTACGGAGGCTTTGTAAGTAACGAGACAATATTAACTTGGAACGTGGGTGACGTGTATACAGGCTTCATTTTACCTGGTCGTATATACATGAACAAGACAAATGTCTAAGCAAGCGAATGGAGCGGTGGGGATTATTCCTATCTGATAGATATGCGGAGTGTGGAGCCTTGTATCCATGTATGTTTCATCTAATAAATTATAATTAACATCACTGCATTTTTTTTACCTTATTCCACTTAGGCCGCGGAGATACAGGAATATATATGTTGTTACTTTTTATTCCTATGTGTTATAGAATATAACTGAGGTATATATGTAACTATGTTATCAAGTCCAGCTCAAGCTGGCTTCCTCTCCAGTCGTACGCTGGAAGGTCTGTCAGCATCCCGCGGATGGTCATGGATTTTCCCGCGCTCTGCCCAGTTTCCTCCCATCATAATTCTGGCCGCCATCGTGTAAGTGAAATATTTGAGTACAAAGTGAAACACCACTCATATAAATAAATGAATAATAATAACTGATGTAAATTAATCGTGTTTCACCTTTTATGTATGACCATTTCCCAATTGTCGTATGCATTAAAAATTAATCTGTTAATTTTAACAGAAAGTCTGTTGTCCTAATGATAAAAGAATATATTCTGTTATTATAACACTATTTTATGTCATATCAAACACAATATCCCGTTAGTCTAATAGAATCGCTATGTTGAATTAATAGAATATGTGTGTTATAACACATTAACAGAATAATCTGCCTCAATAGCAGGATATATTCTAGCATCACTCAAATAACAGACGCTCTGTTAAATTTAACAAATTATCTTTTGAGAGTACACTTTTCTTTTAAAAAGTACACTGAAGAGTCTGGGTTCAATACTGAGTCATACCTAAGGTCTTAATATCCACAATATTGGCACTTCACTGATTTGGTACTCAGGATATAAGGTCAGGCCAGGTACTGATTGGTGTAGTGTTGGAATAAATTGACTGAATGGGACATTATGTCTGGTGTCTTTGAAATGCTTCCCCAATGATGCAGCATGCACACATTGCAATTACGTCGGCTTTGGGGCGGGCTTATCTCGAACGACGCCGTGGTAAAATGACCGAAATAATGTTGTAATCGTCGTTGAATTTCACACAGGCAATCAAACAACCTATACATACGTACACAACCTTGTCACGATGCTTGTTTGGAAAATTATGTTTAACTATTTGATATATTAATGGTGTGGGTTTTGAGAGAGACTTTCATATCACAACGAATCTCTAAAAATGTGTGAGCGTAAACTAAAGTATTCACTGCAGTCTCTATCCTTGCAACTGTTAAATTGAAAAAAATACAACCACGCGGTTGCATTCATGTCGGATATAATGTGAATGACAACAGCATAGAAAGTAAAACCAGAAGAGCGACGTACATTATACGTGATATAGCTTGAAATTGGTCAAAAGTAACCTCTGAAACCCCTACGCACAATGACTTAAGCGGAATGAGGGTAAAAAAAAAAACACACGCAGTGATGTTAACTGCAATGTATTAGACATCACTGGTCTAGAATTACTCAAAATGCTGAGTTGAAACCGTTGACAATAGATCTTTTGATACAAAAGCCATATTCTACGTCATTTCAGACTTGCAGGTCGAATTTCAGAGGGACCATACAAGTAGTTTCCGCTTGGAAAATAACAAATCACGTTCATTGTATCTACTACATGTGCTTTTAAAGTCTTGTACGCAGTGCAATCGCTTAAAGCTATTATGCACAGGTAGTGAAACGGAGATAAATTGTTATTATCTATGTCTTACCTCCGAACTCAAAATGAAGTTAAGTAAAAGCTACAAATCTATTTTATCAGTGTTTTACACCCTTCTTTCTTTTACACCCATTATTTCCATTATGCGACGGCCATTAGGTTATCTGTCCCAGAGAAATTAAACGTAAATAGCCAAGTTCGTGACAACATTTCCAAGCCACCTACCAACCACTGAAAGTCGGATTCGAACTCTCTATGTTATTATAGTGTTGGCTAATAATACATAGAGAGGAAATGATGGGTGTCATATTTAAAGACCAGTGACGTCTAATGAATTGCAATTAACATCACTTTTACATGTTTTACCTAATTCTGCTTAACCGTAGTGTTAGCGTAGTCGCTATAGTAAATTGCCATCATTTATGCATTTACATGGACAGTTACAGTAAAACCCTGACTGAGGTAAACTGACAAGGGGCTGTGTTTTACCGACTACGTGTGACCATTTGCCAGCGTTGACATTGTCTTCGCTGCTCTGGTTTTACTCTCTGTGCTGTACGTCTTTAATTATATATGGTTAGAACTGCTATACAGCACTGTTACAGTAATGCATCTCATATTTCCCACATTCGTTTAGCTGAAAGCTTTCCACATGAATAAGGTTCAAAAGTGTTCCGTGATAGGACCAGGAACCCATTTGTCGTGGAAGTTCCCAGCTGAATTTGATGATAGCCCTAATATGCTGTGTACATGGTATACGTATTTGAGCTTTTATTATGTAAAAAGCTGAAATTATTATTATTCATAAAAAATACATTTACACAGGTGTATAGTGGTAATTTGGGGTCCAGGAAAAAACACTCCTCGATGTGGCTCCTTCCTTTAGGCTACAGACTGACGTCAAAAGTAATACGTAAAGACGCCTGAGTGGCAAAACAATCGAATGCCCCATAAATTGAATGCTTGCATAGAAGGTGCAATCACAGTGACTGCACCCTTTGTATTATAGTATCTTACACGACTCCTTATGATATTCAGGCGGAATATACACATTTGTACATGTATACGTAGCTATCACAGTTAGACACGCGGCTATAGGCCTACACAAGGGAACAAGGTGCTACTGACCGAGATCCCCACGGTTCGGTTGTTTAATGATTTCCCCGGCACAACTAGAGCCAAGACTTCATAGTCAGGGTACGAAACACACGATCCCGTTTTCGAGCCGATAATGCCTCATAATTGTTGTGTGTTTAACATATATGTACTTATCAACACACGCTGACGGCGGGGATTCGTTTACATTTCCTCTGGTGACGCACAATCTGACGTTACCTTTGACCCAGTTGACTGTTCAAACAGTTTTCGGGCCGGCGAAAGAATTCTAGGGTTGATATACCGAGACGGACTTGGGAGAAACATCAGCTGTAATTCGGCTGAACACGTGACTGGCCCACTGCCACGCACAGCCTGTGTCTTATACACTCTGTGCGGGAACGATAACCGTGGAATTTACCTCTTCGTTTAAGTCCACATCAAAAACTGTGCCTATTGGATATGATACCAGTTGGATCTTCACACTTAGACCATACTATGGTTAAACTCAATCTCAAGCTTTCATTTTCAGTTCCCTTGAAACACCGTTTGTGCCTGGTGGTCAAAATTGTGGAAACATTTGGTAAGTGATGACAGGCAGACTTGTCATTTCTTTTTAACGCGGAAGAAAGAGGAGCATAGCTCTGTGTGACTCAACACAACATGCGGTTGTTTAAAGTTTGCTGATAAGTGGTTTATGTTTATCTAAGCGCTCTGGGGTAGACAAAGAAACAAACTATCGGATCTTCGGTAGACTGGTTCCATCAACGTGGTAGATAGTTCATTCCCAGATACTTCTTCAGTTCTGCCCATGATGTTTATTTTGTTATCTTCCTTACTTACATTTTTATCTTGATTAACACAACTTTTTTATTACCCTGCACGGTAAAATGACGACCGATAATGGAATTTGCCGTCATTGATCGACAATATCTCTTACATAATACATGCTGGAGTATATTTTAATTTTATTTTTTAATCATTTCAGTCAGTAACTTGACCCTAAAATTGACGTTAATGTTTATTTAGTAGGCTTAGGCTTTGTGGTCGCGGGGGGACCTTGTTACCTGACATCCCGAGGACTGCATGTAGACTAAATCTGTATGCAGAATTAACCAAGAAAACCATTTTCCTGCGACAAAAACAGCCTGGAAGTGTCTGTGACGTTGACGAGACCATATGGTAGCTTCAACAATAGCTTGCGGTGCCAGTTAGGTATGTCTTCATAGAGAAATTCTGAAAGACTGAACATATATGGACTAAAACTAGTCAATACATAAGCAGCCTAGCTTTTATAATACTATTCTTTGTAACGATATATTTCTTAACATCAATAATAATGTTTCGGAGTTCTGTTGTTACGTTGGGGACAATATTATATATATTGTGTTAAGTCCCTAACGAGATAATAATCCAATCATGACGCAATTTCCCATTATTGAAAACCATTCGGTGTAAAATTTATCACTATAATGAAGTATATAAATTCCGGGAAATGAACGTTATTATATGTTGGATGTATAACGAGTGGCAAGCCCCTTAACATTATATCCCTGCTCGCCTAGCGAAACTAAAAAAAAAAATAAAAACATATAATGTATTGGTAAATCACACCACCAGGGATAATGGGTGACGGATGTAAAACATTTCATAATATACTACTATATATTTGTTCCAAAGATGGCAGACACTTAATACAGCTATATACATGAGCATGCCTGTATTTATAAACACAGGTTCATCATGTACAAAACGGAAAATGCAGGTTATAAAGCTCTGATAATCATATGAGATGAGTTCATTATAACCCTGCGGGATAAATGTCGCCATAACAAGTGATATCAGATTATATACATATGGTTAGAAAGAAAATATTATTTTTTTGTTATATATATTTACACATCAAATATAGCTTTGACTAGGTACGAAGTATAACTATTACCGCCGTATGTTTTGTTACATGTATATACGTTTTGTGGATGTCCCTTGCGAGATAGGGGACCTATCACAACAAGCCACATGAACCTGTGCCATTGTCTGATCCGCATAACGGAAAATGGAGCGTGATGTATACGCTCGTATCTCTTTGTATCGGAATATATTGTGCAAAGCATCCTGAACCATTACCCGATATACCTTCAGGTGAATTGGCACCAGCACGCTAACCGGCAGTTAAGCCGTGCAACTCAAAACGACGAAATTTCATCTGGTGCATCCCCTAAATTATCTGAATTGCCTCACAAACGTACCCGTAATTCAGCTACGCTTGGTAAATGTTTGTGTTGACATTCTAACACTGCAGCTATTTGATGTGGCATTTTTTGAAATCGACTTTTATGTTGAAACATTCTGAAAAAGAGGCACTCCCATGATTATAGTGTAGGAATATAGCATCCCATTCAAGACCGAAAGAACAGATGTGTCTCTTGCGGACATTTTGGTTCCATTCTTTGGTTGATTATGAGCTATAGTTATACCATTTCGTAGTACATATGTTTTTGTAAGGACGCGTGAACAAGAAAACGGCAAACTTCAATAAATTAGTTTAGCTATCTAGTAGCTATGGCTTACTCGATTACCAAATTTTTGGCCTGGGTTATATAATCAAAACTTTCCCGTGTAGTCATTTTAAATAAAGTAGAGATCTCTCTCTGTATATATATATATATATATATATATATATATATATATATATATATATATATACTAACAGCAAACGTTTTGTTGCCATACACCATTCGGGTCAAATCTATAGCGTGTAAATTCCCGACCTGACCACGTCCCGAGATTTGCTTTCAACTTCATTTTAAAGCGGTTCACTTGTAACTTAGCATATCTTCTCCCACGAAGTGAAGTGTGGAAGTGAGTATCTATAAGCGTAGCCACTATTGTTTGATTGCGTGAATTCTTTATTTCTGTATATGTACTTATTTGTTTGACGCTTATAGTCATGGATTTTTCACTATTACCATGTAGGGTGATCAGATTTATGGGTTGAAGAAAACGAGAAGTGGAAATCCGTCCTGCAACAAGTAGGTACATTACACGTACGTGCACTCTGAGACTCTTTCGTCGTCATATGACTGAAAAATTGCTAAGCACGACGTCAAACCCTAAGCACTCATGCACCCACTTTTTGACAGAGCTTTCGCAGTCACCAATTTTGAGAGACCGTGGTAATTTGTGACTTCTTATTTAACCCATGGTTGTATATCAAAACAAAATGAAGGCGTTACAAGTCTCCACCCTATAATTATATTGGTATTCGGTGAATTGAGAAACAGAAATGATGTTTTAAAGTATGGCCGTAGATAAACACATATTCGTTGAACAGAGACCAGATACTCCACATATAAAATCACATTTACAAATAGATGTCGTACCATGTTAATAGACTGCGATCTGCAAAAGCCACAGAATCATACCCATAACAGCGTACAATATAATGTGTTAGATTTGTGAGCTTCAATTGAAACATACTGACGCTCTACCAGTCTAGATGGCATTGGGGAGTTCTTGGATCGTTTGCCCATCTAGGCCTATTTACCATACCAAGGTTAGGGAAGCGATTTATTGCAGTTGACCACGCTTACATACGGAAAGAAAATTATTCCCCAGCTGTTGGGGAATACATTCGGCATCTATGAAAACTGAAAAGTGTCTAGTACCTTCGACGGAAGGTCTAAGCCAAGCGTTTACCAAACCGGTTTCTGTTCAGCTCTGCATGGCTTGTGCATCTGAGGGTTAATTGCAAGGCTGTTGTGAGATGTGTTCCACAGTGAAGGAGAGTCATTAAGTGGTCAGGCAGCTATGTACAGGTCGAACCCTTGCCCGTAGATTGCAGTTCCCTTGACAGTGGGCGTTTGTTCTGGTGTGTATATAGCGGTCACGCAGAGAGGTTACGTATTGATATAATGACTGTAGAGTCGTCGTATCGCGTTACAAGGGAAAAATCTCACGGCTCTGCCAGAACTGACGGAACCCGGAATAAAACATGTGGAGCGTTTCCACCAGAAAGCATGACGGATGGGAAACATGCGTCCATGGCGGATAGATGCTTACTGCTGAGTAGACTTGGCTGGATACCTTTGTGCCTGTTAGAAAAGCCGACTGGCAAGACGGAAGGCTCAGGGTCGTTATTCTCAGAGGCGTCCTAATTGAAAAGCCGTGTATAGTGCTGGGGTTCAGGTATATACCGGTTTGTGCGGTCTGCATGGTCACTGCGAAGGCGGATCGAAGCCGTATTGATATGATTGCCGACTACTTGGTTTGGACAATTAGTGAAATTCGAAGCGCTGGTCAAGCTTTGTATGAACACACCACTGCTGGATTATAACCGTGTTCTAATTTGCCTACCATCAAATTACATATATATCCCTCCGGACGCCATGCAGTAGATATAATGTACAATCCTTCCATCCGTACAACCTAATATCATATCGTGTGGGCATGTTTAGATTTCAGGAGATTTGTATAGCTTATATATATTTGACTGGTGTTTTACGCCGTACTCACACTTCACTTATACGACGGCGGCCAGCCTTATGGTGGGAGGAAACCGAGGGAAAAAAAATATATATATATATATATAGGGCCTACATATAAATCCACGCCCTTCAAAATATATCTCACGCAGTCCATGGCACTGTCCAGTCATCCTTATATAGCTGACACCTATGGTCAAGTGGTTTACCCAGTTATTAACGGATTAACCCTGCCCGTGACCAACTGCAAAGGTGAACCGTCTGAGAGCGAGATCAACCTTTTGTAACAGATTTCGGAGGGTATTTAAGCGGTAAACCTCAGTCGGATTCAGTATAAAAACGCCATGGTATTCAACTCAGCTATAGCTATATGCTTACTCCACTAAAGTTAACTATTTCCTTAGCTGCTCGCCATTGTGACAAAGCTTAGCTGTGAAGATTTTAACATTTGTATCTGTCTCCGAAAGAGAGAAAGTTTATTAGCTTTATTAACAGCAAAATAAATATATACAGGTGGTATTTTGTTTCAGTATTATTTTGTTTGACATAAAGGTCAACCCTGGCCGCATACAACCACTTTTCTGCATACTGGCATATTAAAATCACCATGCATGTTGCGCTAAACCATCCACTATCTGCCAAACACCCTCATGCATGTTGCATCAACCCATCCACTAAGTGAAGAACACCCTTATGCATGTTGCATGAACCCATCCACTAAGTGAAGAACACCCACATGCATGTTGCATCAACCCATCCACTACGTGAAGAACACCCTCATGCATGTTGCATCATCCCATTCACTAAGTAAAGAAGATCCTCATGCATGTTGCATCAAATCATCCACTATTCGAGCCCATCACCCTCATGCATGTTGCATCCACCCAATCAGTATGTGCAAACCACCACCAAGCATTCTGCTCCCAATCCTCCATCTATATATGACCCACTCTTTTGTTTATTGAACGCCACCACCAGTTATAGGCCTATTCAATTGTCATATTCAATCATCATCAAAGCACCAACCCACCCACTCTGTATACTGACTACCCCCGTGCATGTTGCATAAACCCATCCACTATGCACATAACACTTTAATAGATATTTCGTCAACCCATCCACTATGTGAAGAACACCCTCATGCATGTTACATCAATCCCTCCGCTATGTGAAGAACACCCTCATGCATGTTGCATCAAGCAACCAACTAACCAACTAAAGGAAGAACACCCTCATGCATGTTACATCAAACCATCCACTATGCGAAGAACACGCTCATATATGTTGCATCAACCCATTCACTATGTACGAAGCAAACATGCATATTGCATCAACCCATCCACTATGTGGAGAACACCCTTATGCATGTTACATCAATCCATCCACTATGTGAAGGACATCCTCATGCATGTAGCACCACCCCATTTACTATGTACGAAGCAAACTCATGCATATTGCATCAACCTAGCCACCATGTGAAGAACACCCTCATGCATGTTACATCAACCCATCCACTATGTGAAGAACACCTTTACGCATGTTACATCAACCTAACCACTATGTGAAGAACACCCTCATGCATGTTGCACCACCCCATTCACTATGTACGAAACAAACTCATGCATATTGCATCAACCTAACCAGTATGTGAAGAACACCCTCATGCATGTTGCATCAACCCATCCACTATGTGAAGAACACCCTCATGCATGTTGCATCAACCAATTCACCATGTACGAAGCAAATTCATGCATATTGCATCAACCTAACCACTATGTGAAGAACACCCTCATGCATGTTGCATCACCCCATTCACTATGTATGAAGCAAACTCATGCCTATTGCATCAACCTAACCACTATGTGAAGAACACCCTCTTGCATGTTGCATCACCCCATTCACCATGTACGAACAAACCCATGCATATTGCATCAACCTAACCACTATGTGAAGACCACCCTCATGCATGTTGCATCAACCCATCCACTATGTGAAGAACACCCTCATGCATGTTGCATCAACCAATTCACCGTGTACGAAGCAAATTCATGCATATTGCATCAACCTAACCAGTATGTGAAGAACACCCTCATGCATGTTGCATCACCCCATTCACTATGTACGAACAAACTCATGCATATTGCATCAACCTAACCACTATGTGAAGAACACCCTCATGCATGTTGCATCAACCCATCCACTATGTGAAGAATACCTCATACATGTTGCATCAACCTAGCCACTATGAGAAGAACACCCCATGCATGTTGCATCAACCTAGCCACTATGTGAAGAACGCCCTCATACATGTTGCATCAACCAATTCACTGTGTACAAAGCAAATTCATGCATATTGCATCAACCTAACCACTATGTGAAGAATACCTCATACATGTTGCATCAACCTAGCCACTATGAGAAGAACACTCTCATGCATGTTGCATCACCCCATTCACTATGTACGAACAAACCCATGCATATTGCATCAACCTAACCACTGTGTGAAGAACACCCTCATGCATGTTGCATCAACCCATCCACTATGTGAAGAATACCTCATACATGTTGCATCAACCTAGCCACTATGAGAAGAACACCCCATGCATGTTGCATCAACCTAACCAGTATGTGAAGAACACCCTCATGCATGTTACATCAACCTAACCACTATGTGAAGAACGCCCTCATGCATGTTGCATCACCCCATTCACTATGTACGAAGCAAACTCATGCATATTGCATCAACCTAACCAAAATGTAAAGAACACCCTCATGCATGTTGCATCAACCCATCCACTATGTGAAGAATACCTCATACATGTTGCATCAACCTAGCCACTATGAGAAGAACACCCTCATGCATGTTGCATCACCCCATTCACTATGTACGAACAAACCCATGCATATTGCATCAACCTAACCACTATGTGAAGAACACCCTCATGCATGTTGCATCAACCCATCCACTATGTGAAGAATACCTCATACATGTTGCATCAACCTAGCCACTATGAGAAGAACACCCCATGCATGTTGCATCAACCTAACCAGTATGTGAAGAACACCTTCATGCATGTTACATCAACCTAACCAGTATGTGAAGAACACCTTCATGCATGTTACATCAACCTAACCACTATGTGAAGAACACCCTCATGCATGTTGCATCACTCCATTCACTATGTACGAAGCAAACTCATGCATATTGCATCAACCTAACCACTATGTGAAGAACACCCTCATGCATGTTGCATCAACCCATCCACTATGTGAAGAATACCTCATACATGTTGCATCAACCTAGCCACTATGAGAAGAACACCCCATGCATGTTGCATCAACCTAACCAGTATGTGAAGAACACCTTCTGCATGTTACATCAACCTAACCACTATGTGAAGAACACCCTCATGCATGTTGCATCACCCCATTCACTATGTACGAAGCAAACTCATGCATATTGCATCAACCTAACCACTATGTAAAGAACACCCTCTTGCATGTTGCATCAAAAAGAACATCCTCGTGCATGTTGCATCACACTAACCACTACCCTTGCTATATTTCACCAACCCATTATTCACAGGACACTATTACGCTTATTACATCTGCTCCTCTATACGCAGAACGCCCCCACCTCTACTGCACCCAGTAAAATTTATTTTGACCTCACAGTGTTTATCGGCACATTGATGAATGCTCCAATATATTTATTTATTTATTTTGACCCAGTCCATGCTGACTTCTTCTCTGGTCGAATTAGGGAAGGCCTGTCAGCAACCTGCGGATGTTTGTGGGTTTCCCCGCGCTCTGCCCGGTTTCCTCCCACCATAGTGCTGGCCGCCGTCGTATAAGTGAAACATTCCTTAATATGGTGTTAGACATCAGTCAGAATAAATCATGTATTTCCTTATTTAGTTGACTGGCGTTTTACGCCGTGCTCAAGAATATTTCACCTATACAAATACTATCAGTTTTGTAGATGGAGGCGTCACCACTGACCTTGGCAAGTTACTTCTAGTGACGTAGGGCCTATGCTACTGACATTCGCGCCATAATGGTAGAAGACGTACAACTAGTCTTCAAGGATCGCCGTCACAACTGCAAACTGTTTGTAAAAAGGTCTTAAGGACAATAAGAGAGTGGGTACACAAGTTCCCTGTACACGGCCGGAACTGAACCCCATGTGCCTCTTGGTAGGGAGTTTCACGTCTACGATATCTGTCCCTGAGTGATGACGGTTTGCATTTTCGTTGATCTAACAGATTAATCCCTTCTTGATGACGAATTAATCCGTAATGAGGAACGGATTAATCCATAATGTAATATATTACTTAATCCTACAGTATTCACCATTCACCCTTATCAATGTATAAACCTTTATCTTTTAAATATAACATCTTTTATTCCTGCTTATCCTTCGTTTCAACGCAAATCTTGTACATGGTACCGATAGTGTTATTTTTTATGTAACACATGTTGTGGGAGTGTAGGAGTGGACCTACATGTTTGCTCACTGCTGTTACAGTATTGGCGTAGGCCTAGGACATATTTTTTAGGCTGTATATCTGCGTGCATTAATTTAGAACCGGTACCGTCTAGTAAATAGTCAGCGAAATCGGGCGATTAATCGTGTTCGGTAATGCTAGCTATAACAATTTATGTGTTTACATGTTGTTAAAATCACTTCACATTTCAAGATCAAACACATGGACACTTTATCACCTGCCGACGTACGTAGCCTATGTTAAAGTGGCAACACATCATAGGCCTTCGACAATTCGTATAGGCATGTTTCTCTTTGTGCTTGCCTCGAATGTCGTTCATGTGTGTACATAAGCGGGCTATAAGTCCATACAGCTTTGATCTGACGACAATCATTTTCATCTTTACAGGTTGTACCGATGCCAATTTTGTGTGGTCTTCGAATCAGTGAAGGGTGACCTTTGACCTCGTGGCTCACGACGTCGCGCGCATTACCCAGAATTCTCGCGCTAACACACACAGAGCCACAGGCTGGGAAACAAGATGGCTCAACCACGGTCTTCGGTGTCGCGGAGGGGCTCGAAAAATGATGCAGATAAAGACGACGAAGACACAGAAAACAATGGCTACGTGCAGATCTTCGTGAAACCACTGGAACAGGGCAGCTGCAATTTAATTCTAAACTGGCTCGGCGTTGGAAGCGTGAATTTCACTTCGCAGCAGGTCGGAGCATTGTACGGTCTAGGGGCTGTTGTAAGTTGTGTGTGTGTTTATCAGCTTCTGAGGTGGGATTTGGCGTTACTGTTTCAGAAGATCTGCAGTCTTGTCGTCCCCACGTTCAGCATTGTCTGTGCTTTTTATTGGCTGTCTTTATATTTTCGAAAAACGTGGAGCACCACAAGTATTTATTTGTTATTCTCCTCTTGCTATGTAGGGGAGACGGTCTCTCGGCTGTTTGTGAGCCCGCCAGCTGTCAGCGAGCTCTCGGCCAGCCTAAACTCCGAGCCGGTCGACCGTACGTTCGACCCCTCCACAAACTATGTTCTCCAACCCATAGTTTTATTCATCCTTCTCTTCGTGGTCAGCATTGCCAGTTTATTTTCATCTTTGGAAACTGCTCACAGCGCTATTGTGATACTTTTGGTGAGTGTCAGTAGATTTTTAGCTTGCACCACATTGACAGTTTTACCACAGGGTCTACGACCGTACGTTGCCTACTCGTGTGGCTTCCTCGGAATTTTAGTTTTCAAATACATGGAAACCGTTCTCAGGCCTCCCATAAACAACTTTATGACTCAGGATGGAAAAATCCCTGTCATCAAGAGACGAAGATCTAGTTCGTCAAGTGCTCATGGATTTTCCCACAGATCTGCTAGAAGGACGTCTCTGCCTGCTCTCATACAGAAGTCTCAGGTAGGTGGAATGATTGGTTTGTTTTCATCCCCAATGGTGTTGATTTCCTGTCACCATCCCTGATGGACATATACAATTGGGCTTTGAAATTCGAATGTCCCATTTGTACATTTTTCTCAAATTTCATTGTGTCCCTTCATGTCAAATTCTTAAGAATAGGCTGCTGGTGTGTCTTCTTGACACTTGAGATATCCCCCACCCTGCCCCTCCTACACATAACCTGACTAAACCTGTGCACAAGGCATTTAAACACCCAAGCTAGGTGTTATCAGATTGTTAATTTCCAAGTGTTAGTTCAGCTGATAAAACATATTAAAGGCATTTCAGAGTAGTTCCCAGTATTACATAGATTTAGCCAGAATTTGAAATCAGGCTGTTTCATTTCCAATTTTCTGCTATTTTCCCTCTCTGTCCCATGTTAATTTTGTCAGAATAAGATGTTTCAAAGACACTGAGACACCTTGCCCCTCCCCCACCTCCACCTGGCTAAAATTATGCAGTATTGGCAGTTGCATACCAATATGGAATTATGGCCATCTTGATATGCTTAAATTCATTAAACTTCAGAATCTTTAAATTGCCTTACATTCTGTAAGAAGTGACTGCGAGTCCAATAGGTTTTCCAAGATTAAAGGAACTGTCAGTTGCCAATGTGCGATTTTTTTTTTTTTTTTTTCGTGAAGAAAGTTTTGAAAGTTGATATCTGGCACATGAATATCCTGGTTGACTGCATATATATGACAAATTTCAGATATACTTGATTGCTGTTTTCTAATACATTTATATGATCAGGATCAGGATGTAATTACAATTTTGCATATGAAAGATTGCACGTGCATCTTTAATGCACGAAGCTCGTCTATTTCGTTACATACATGTAGAACAAGTACATGTACTAGTAAGTATATAGATATATCTGTGTATTTGTTAGAGTATGAAATAATTTGGATGCAGATAGGTATTACTTTTTATGCTCCAGGGACAAATCATGTGTTTTTCATTTTCAAATGTTTTGAGTATCGATCAGTATTAGGCTAGAACCTGCAGGGTTGATGACATTGTGACACCCAGGTATGAAGTGATATATTTTAATCTGTTCATTTTTTTCCTGTCTCATTGCTGGAGGCCTTTACAACATTTCGCACTGATAAACCAATGGCTGAGATGGATTTGCTGTGGTCTGTTAATGCCATGTTCTGTTTGTTTTCTAATTCTTGTCAGCTTAACAGTAGGCACATGTATGAGGATACAATTGTATGGTTTTGTAATTTATATATATATATATATATATATATATATATATATATATATATATATATATATATATATTGTCTTTTGTGACAGGTATTGATCTTGTGTAACTTCCTGCAATATACAGGGTTAGTAAATGGTTCTGTATTACCTGAGGGATGAGTGCATGGCTACCACATAAACACTGTGTTAATTGTTAATGTGGCTAGGCCATGGATTTGACATGTAAAGCACTGATCCATTTATTACACCACAACACACACAATACAGCATTGGACAGCATTATACATGTATGTGTATGTCAACTTTGGTCGAATCATTAGTCCTGTGGAAACTTACATGTATGTGCTAAATAATTATTCATTTTCATTATTTTTTTATTATTATACAATACAGCCATATTGTATTGTCTGAGCCTACCTGAGCAATACATATATTGTGACCACCCTTGTGTGTTTGTATGAACAAAAGTAATATTGAATGCTGTATGCAGTTATAGAAAGTGGAGAATCTTTTTATTCATGAAAATATTACAAAATGATGGAAGGATGGGATTGCCTGCATATAAATAAAGTAATTATCACTACCTGTATATGAACTCAAGCTGGCCCCCTAATTGATATTACCAAACTGATAATTGGCACACATTGCAGTTATTGTTACAAGTATTTCAGGGACCTGGTCCAGTGAAGTGTGAGGACCTGTCCAGAAAGCATACAACCTAAAGCATCAGTCTAGATCGACTGAAACTCACATAAGCAATTGGTCTTGCCATCACCTTTAAAGATTTGTCAACACGCATTCATGAGGACAGAATGGTCATTAATGGCTTATGGAATATGTGGTTGTCACTTTCAGTCTGTAAAAGGACCTGTCAAAAATAAAACAAAAATATCAGAAACTAACCTGAAGAGTGCATCCTAATGAATGCTCTATGCATTATCAACAAAGATTTCAATCAACAAAAGCAGTTCAAAACAAAGATTGATTTGATACATTGACAGAGTACTAATGACATGAAATTTACCGCATAAATCAGCTACCGGTAATGAGAAAATTAGAAAAAATGAGACCCACAAGCACTGATTTACCCCATGGAGTATTAACTATAATGAACTTTAAATAGAGAGGCTACATATATAGACAGATAAAGGACATTGCTACTTTATGTATCAAGAATTGCCACTTTTTCCATGACGAATGCAGCTGGATCTCAACAGCCTTAACGGCTGAAGTCCGGTCTGCCACAATTCTCCATGTTCAGTCTTTGAACAAAAAACCTGCCTTTAAAGTGAATCGATGCCGCTGGTAAATGTTCATATCTGGCAAACAAGATTTTAATTTCGTACTGTAATAAGCCATTCATCAAAATTCAGACTCCCAGAAATGAAACGAGGCAAACTGCGTGCTTGCCTTGAAAGGAGCTGAAGATATTAGCAGCACCTGACGTCACGGGGAGGAAACCAGTTAGACCGCGTGCATTCACGTGCACTCACTCGGGCTACACTAATATCAAAACCAGAACGATGGGAAGCCAAGTAGGTCAGATTATTCGTTAGGACCAATTTGATTTCATACTTCCCTCCACTTCCAAAAATTGCCTTCTTAAATCTAATCAACGCAGAGGGGATTGGTGATTTCTGTTAAAGGGAGATAACTCCTAACGCGAACAAATTGCTTTGCGGAACTTTGGCGGTATTCAAATTGAGTTTATATAAAATTTCGAATATTTCTTTGAAAAAAATAACAACCTCAAATTGAATAAATATAACAAGCCATTGAGTTTTTTTATTCAGTCGACGGACGGAATACAGGCTCGTCCGGATTACTTCTATGTATCCCTGCCTTTTTGAGACGGATTCACATTTGACTAAAGTTATGATTTATACTTTTTGTATGGAGCCTTTTTTGTATTGGTTTTACTTAAATGCATAAATGTGTAAGTGTTGGAGCAAAAAACCATGCTAAAAATGAAATGGGCATCTGGAGAAAGGACAAGGAAAACTCTCTCTGAAAAGAACTGAACTTACTCTGTTAGATTTTTTTATTGAATGCACTGCAAGTCAAATGTGTGAATTCTAAGGTGGGCTTTATGAACCGTACTGCCCGTGGCTAGGCACTCTGACGTCACATCACCTTTGTTCTTTTTATTTATCTATAGGGGAATTTTTTTAAAACAGGTAGTTTAGTGTAGATATACATGTAAAATGTCAACAACAGGAAAAAATCCCACTTCATGAATATAGACCGTAATAAAGCAACAATGAAAGTATTCCACAGATATCCCCAATTATTCAGGAGTGAAGCCCTGGAACAGAAAATATTGAGCTACATGCAGTTTGAGTGAGTGAGTGATTGCTTAGGGTTTAACGTCGTACTCATGCAATTTGAGACTGTATGTTTGACCACATTTATGTGAATACTTTGTGGTCAAATATTATTCCTTCAGGAAATAGTCTAGCATTAGGAAATCTGATCTATGCAGGATTCCATTCATTTTTGATGAGAAAATCCAGTATAACGGGAAAGCAGCGATATTGATGGCTACTGTCACGTGGGACATATTTAGTCATTACCAGTTACCACTAAACAAAGGAGAAATCACTCAGTATGTACATGTAGATGGACACCATGTTTGGAGACTGGTGTCTACCAGTGCATTTGCACACACAGCAACATATCCTATACATGTGTCCACGTTCTAGTCAGAATGTTGCTGACACTTGTCCATCACGTGACAGAGTCTGTATTAGGAAGGGCCATTTTAGTAAAATCTCCTGATTTTAAACTATGCTCTGATTGGCTAACTAAACAACAAATCAAAGTAGCATGACTATTTGTCACATTATATGCTAACCTAGGATCATGATTTTTGTTTTCAAAGTATATGTACTACAGGATTTGATAGTTTTATCATGTGTTGATCCCTGTTCTTGTTCATCACACACAAAGAAGTCTGGATATTTAATATTTTTGGTTTTATTTTATATTAACAAAATATATTATTTCTAGTTAGAAAACAGAATCACACACACAAAAATATATTTTTCATTATTAAAAATAACTGATTATGTGAATTTGAATCAAAAAATGTCTTCCTTGTTTATTAGCTGAGAAATAACTGCACCAAATCCCTTTAACTTCTAGCGTAAAATTTTACCCTTGCTATTTGTTAACATACTGTTATTCTTAATCTGTCATCATGCTGTATTGATTTAAACTTTATTTTGCCTTCCGAAAAAAGGGCTAAATTCTACCTCTTTGCAGAGGCACAGAGAAAGTTGTTAATTTCTTTTCTGATTGACTTGTTGTTCCTCTGACAGAAATTAATCCAAGATGCCATGTTTAAGAGGACTGATATGCCAGAGCCAAACAGTCTTAACACCAGATGGTGATGCATGGAACATGATACATGTAGTTGTTGACTGTAGAACAGGTATCCAAACAAAGAGGGGCAGATTATTGCTTCATCCAGCCTCTCGTTCTGTCATTAGTTATCAATCTGACTAGATATCAGACCAGCTTGTGCAGTGCCCACAGCTGTGTCAATCCAATGTGGCCATCATTCACTTTAAGCAATAATCTAACAGGATTCCAGTCCAGGGAATCTTGTAATATTGAACCAGTGGAATTGTAATCAAGATAATGACTGACAGCATTCGTTCACTAAGGAAATCCTAGTTTTCTAAAGATACATTGTACATGTAAAACTGAGATCATATGGACAGCGTGAATGCTCAAGGGTTTAAATTTATTTATTTTATTGGTGTTTTATGCTGTACTCAAGAATATTTCACTTATACAACGGTGGCCAGAATTATGGTGAAAGGAAACCGAGCAGAGCCCGGGCGAAACTCACTACCATCCACAGGTTGCTGCAAGACCTTCCCATGTATGGATGGAGAGGAAGCCAGTATAAAGTGGACTTGAACTCACAGCCACCGCATTGATGAGAAGCTCCTGGGTCATTACTCTGCACTAGCACGCTAACCAACTGAACCACAGAGGCCCCCATAGTAGAAGAAACTTAAGTAGAACTTGACAGTTTCTCCCATCATGGATAGCTCCTATACATGGAGTTGCACAACATGTAGCTACAGTAGTATACGAGATTATGTGGTCTTCTGACAAGAGAATTTTCTCTTTGCTGTGAAATTAGAAGTATGAAATTTGTTTCTATGTGTGCTGAGAATTTCATTATTCACAAAATCATAATGATACACACATATATTGTAGCCGTGCAAGAGTTATTAAAAGCACATTGGGCTACCATAAGTAAAGTACTTGAAGTTATATTAATGTATTGGTGAAATTTGCTAGGGTTTGATGCACATGTAGACAATCTTCATTTTTTTTCTTTCATTCTTTCTTGTTACCTTGCTTGCTTAGTTCTGTGCACTTGTGTGGAAGTCATTTGCCAGAGATAGCTGGTGTTGGCTGCTAGTCTGCTTAGCAAATGTAGACAATCTTAATTTTTTTCTTTCGTTCATTCTTTCTTTTCCTTTCTTGTTACCTTGCAAATTTAATTTCATGCATTTGTGTGCATTTGAGTGGACAGAGATGCTGGTCTGTCATTCCTGGTAATATGTCAACTGGAAACTCTCTCCTGGTCACTGGTCCAGAGACTAGCCAAGCCTCTCTAATTGATTTTGGGCAGATGAGATTATGCAGGAGCAGTCAGGCTGGTTATCTGATTGGCTGATTGAGCAGAAAGGTCAGCCTGGCTTGTGGTTCTAATTAATAGAAGAGCGAACAGAGAATTCTATCTGATAAACACTCTGACTCTAGGTAGGGGACAAATTTAATGTCAGGAGACAGAGCCCATGGGGATTATCTTTGTGTCAGAATGAGTGCAGATGTCAGTTATGTAATGATGCAGTTATAACACAGAATCCCACAAGTAGGCACTTAATTCATGTTTCACATGGCAATCAGACAGTGCACATTCAATGTTACAGATTGAAATTGGTACCAGGTGACTAATGGATAATTCCCTGCTTCATCTCCCTGTTTTCTGTTCTGTCCCACTATACTATATAAACATCCATGTGTACAATAATTCCATATAATAAACTACATGTATAACATATGATTGATTTATTTATTTGATTAGTATTTTACGCTGCACACAAAAATATTTCACCTATACAACGCCTACCCGCATTATGGTGGGAGGAAACTGGGCAGAGTCCGGGGAAACCCACAACCATCAGCAGGTTGCTGACAGAATTTCCAGTGGTCAACCAGAGAGGAAACCAGCATAAGCTTGATTTGAACTCACATCAACCATATTGGTGAGAGACTCTCCTGGGTCATTGTGTATAAGGTATGAAGTAGTCAGTTAGCTTCCACACTACACCATATTACATGATGTAATCAGTTTGCGTGTATGTAGTATTAATCGCTTCGGCAGAAGGTCGCATGATAGAAATATTAATAGCTGGAGTACTAGATGCCTCCTTTATAAAACTGTTTTCTGCTTTGATTGAGATTGCAAATGGGCCAAGTGATAAATGAAGAACTCAGGGAATGCATGATTAAGGGTTAACATAACATTGCAGTGCTCAAGGAAGATTGTATATACATGTGAACCAATTTAGTCTCCATTCCTTTTGCATGTCCTCTGTAAGTGAAGATTGTTAATATTAAATAAATCTGCCTTAAAATATTATGTGTTCAAAGAGATGGGATTACACCAGTAAAAATTTTGTTCAACTTTTTGTGAAATTTTCATTTATTTTCTCATTGTGTCAGTGTCTGTGAAACATGTGAAAAAATAATTTTATTGCCAGTGAAGATGCTTTATAAAATTTATTTTAAGAAAGTGGTGCACTATCCGATACGCATACATGTTGAAGTGGCTTTATGTTAATCAGTATTAAAAGTTATGAAACTTTTGTAAACTAAAATTCATGTTTTTTTTTCTTTGATTTTTATGCTTATGTTTGGAGACCCAGAGGCTTACTGGATTTAAAAATAAACCTAGGATAAACAAATTTAGCTTTCTGAAAGAACATGTTATTCCTGAAGCTTAGGGTATATTGTTATTTTTAAATTAAATGCGAAAGATTTCTGTACTATCAATAACACACTTGTCAAGAACATCAGTAAGATTTTTGCTCTTGGCAACATGTCTCTTTTAATTTTTGCCTTCTTAATGACTTAACAGATGAAAAAGGGGTCTTTTTATCTGTGAACAGAAATGTATCTAACATTTCTTTTGCACTCAAGTTTTTATGTTTCTCAGCCTGTAGGCCAGTGTGGTATTTTTTTTTTTTTTTGCCTTAACGATGCTAGGCATGACTGTTTGTATGACTACAGATTTGTTATGGGAAAAACGATTGTTGAAAACTATGAAGGCTGGTGAAAAGTGTTTTGTATTACCATTTTTTTTTCTTGCAGATTTTGTATTTGGTGAAAATGTTGGACTTTTTATTAATTTCGACTTTATTTAGAGCATATTACTTCTTGAAGTAAGTTGATATGGTTTAAAATAGCAGTGGCCTTGTGGAACATAATGCCAAAAACTAGACAGGACACTGCACCCAACCACAAGGTGCTGTCACAGTGGAATATGCCAAAAACTAGACAGGACACTGCACCCAACCACAAGGTGCTGTCCCAGTGGAATATGCCAAAAACTAGACAGGACACTGCACCCAACCACAAGGTGCTGTCACAGTGGAATATGCCAAAAACTAGACAGGACACTGCACCCAACCACAAGGTGCTGTCACAGTGGAATATGCCAAAAACTAGACAAGACGCTGCACCCAACCACAAGGTGCTGTCACAGTGGAATATGTCGAATACCAAACATGACACCTGACCCACTCACTTGGTGCTGCATTAGTGGAACATGTCAAATACTAGACATGACACTTGACTCACTCATTTTGTGCTGTCTTAGTGGAATTTACCAAAGACTAGACATAACACTTGACTCACTCAGATTGTGCTGTCTTAGTGGAATATGCCAAAGACTAGACATGACACTTGACTCACTCAGATTGTGCTGTCTTAGTGGAATATGCCAAAGACTACACTTGACTGACTCAGATTGTGCTGTCTTAGTGGGATATGCCAAAAACTAGACAGGACACTTGACTGATTCAGATTGTGCTGTCTTAGTGGGATATGCCAAAAACTAGATATGATAGTAGATTCACTCAGGTTGTGTCTGTCTCCCTGGAATAAACCAAACACTAGTGTTCAGCTGTCATCAGATGCTGACTATTGTTTTCTGTCCAAACTCACTGCGTCACATTGACAGGTAGGCAGATTATATATGTATGTGCATGTACTGGCTGTAAGTACAATGTATGAGTGTCTTATATGATGGTAGGCTGTATTTTTGCAGGCAGTCGCAGGTGCAGTGTGGCTGAGATTCTGACGCTCCTGTCAGCTGTACACTACAACATACAACACACTCATATCTATGTTCAATATGAAGAAAGTAATCAATATGGCAGCTAACACCTGAGACATTAACGTCACAAAGTTTAGTTAGAAATTAATATCGCTTGGATTACAGTAACCTAAGAATAAATATATACCTGTGCAGCAGGGCTTGAAAGGTTTTTTTTTTTTGTTTTCTGTGGGAAAATGGTTTAGCTGTTGGCAGTAGATCTTAAAGTATTGATCTTCTCTTCCTGACTGTGCCTCTGTACCTTTTAAGTTTTATTTATTCTAAGAAAGAAATTTACTCTAAGAAAGATTCTTATTTGTAGACAGATATGTCAGTCACAATAAGGGATATGTTTTCCTGTGGCAATGAAAAGTACATTCAAGAGGAATGCAGACATTATCATTTAGCTTTCGAAAATTGGAACGTACATGTGAATATGGTATAAAGAGTTAATTAATGGCATCAATTGATTTAGCAACCCACTAGATGAATTATTTGTCGTGGAACGGACTGAAAAGGCAATCCGAGCTTAACATGCTCTATGTGTTATAGGAAAGCAGAATTGTCAGTGATGTGATTGTCTGACAGGGCAGGTTAAGGGTACCAGGTTAACACCACTGGTCACCTTGGTCATGCCTGTGTGTGCACTGTATTCTGATTGCATTGGGCAGCTTATTTAATTAATATAATTTTATGAACCATCCAGTCTTTTTTCATTTTAAAATGTCCATTACATACATGTACATTTTATACGTACTGCATTACTGCAGCAAATATAATAGAGAAATGTAACATTCTTGCAGAGTAAACTCAGTCCTCCGCATGCTTTTCTTATAAATACGAGACTGAGGTTGATGCTGCAAGAAGTTAATATAATTACAGCAGAATATTGTATATGCTATTTTAGAAGCAGTAGTGTTCAAGATATTATATTTGTGCCTTGCGCATGTCAAGATTGATATTTTTAGGCATTAATATGCAGTGTTAAACAAGATGTAAGTGCAATTGTCCCCAATCCATTCCTTTTTTTCTTCTCCTGTGAAATCATAGCTGTTGATTTCAAGAATTGCTTTCTAACAGAAAATCTTCTTTAATGTATGTTTACAAAGTTTGATAGAGAGTATACATGAACTGTGCATGTATGTACATACACACCTTTCATATGATTTAATACTCTTCTGAGAGGGCCTCCGTGGCTCAGTTGGTTAGTGCGCAGCGTAATGACCCAGGAGCCATTCACCTATGCGGCCGCTGTGAGTTCAAGTCCAGCTCATGCTGGCTTCCTGTCCGGCCTTATGTGGAAAGGTCTGGCAGCAACCTGCAGATGGTCGTGGGTTTTCCCTGGGTTCTGCTGCCGTCATATAAGTGAAATATTCTTGAGTACGGTGTAAAACACCAATCAAATTATATAATTTCTGTGAAATTCATATGTTCCCAAATCTGAACAATACATTTTACGTGTCAAAATCTAATGAATTTTATTTTCAAATTGAATCAGAAGGTGTGCATGTACTTCACTGGTCGAATTTGTTGAGGATTTAGGGTATTACCCAGCTGCAGTGCTCACAAATGGCTAGCAATGTTTATTGTGACGCAAAGTTTGATACAGAGAGGTGTCAGAGAGATACAGAGAGAGATAGTTTACGGATGAATGGCCTGTGTTCTGTTGAATTTCTGCCCATCATTAACAATAACCTGTAGTTGTGGTAACTTCATATGTGAAAAATTAGATCCGCGGCATACTTTCCTGGAAGTTACAATGGGAACAGTCAATCTTTGAAATCAATAAGTCTTTGATGTGTTGTTTATAATAATCAATATTACTGCACTGTAATAGTAAACTTTTCCAACTTGATAGCGATTTATGAGTGTTGAAATGAATGATCAATTTGGAAATGTTCCATTGCTACATGCAGCTGCCTGTTTTCAAAGAGTAGAGATTTTTTTCCAGGTACAAGAAATTGAAATGAATTGTGTGATTATGACGCTACTGAAACTAAAGCTCGTTCTTAGAAAATGTATTATATGTACGCACTCAAGATGTACTTCTATTTGTTTGCACAATTGTGCAATTTCAGGACTGTGTTACTGTCATCTGTTAAACCCATAGCCAATTTCCTCTGGTAATCATCAAGCAACCCAGGTCTGTGTTGAAAAATTTTTTTTTTGTTTTCGTTCATTGTGTTTTGCTTTTGTTAATGTTTACTGCAGGGTAAAAATTTTGAGTAGAATTGTTGAAGGTTATGCTATTACTTTTGCTTTCTCTTAAGGTTTTTTTTATGTGGAAAGCAGTCTTCATACAGGATGATGTGGCGGTAAAGTTGGAATGCAGGTGAACAGTTATAATAGTTGTGAAGGGCTGCATTCTGTTGGCTGGGAACACAGTATTTTTTACTCTGATGTGACAGATAAATACTGTAAATGTAAGGGTTGTATTGTGTGGAAATTTGAGCAGATAAAACTGTCTTTCAGCTAGGCTGGGTGACAGTCGTGTCAGGTGCAGTAGTGTGTAATGGAACTTCCTGTTTGTCATTTAGCCTGTATTCATCTTAGTGTGCTACAGTAGTGTTTGGGTACTTTGTGTTTTGCCTCAAAGGTGTTTTTCTGTTCTTTTGCACTTTTTCCCTGTTGCTCATTATTTGCCAGTATTTTTGGTTGGTTGTCCTCCTGCAACCTTGTAAAAAGCTGCAATAATTTGTTGTTGAGTGCATGTAACAAGTACATGTTTGTGATACACATACATTATACTTCCATGTGTTAGCCTGCACAAGTCTTAAGAGCAGTACTGCGCAGCTGTGTTTTGCCCTTCTGCCTGGTGAGGTACTTGGCGCCAGATGTAAACTTATATGGTATGATGTGGTTTCGGGCTCATGTGAAACTGCTTGAATAGCACAACATTCGCTGAAGCGTGACATAAGCATCACCTATTTATAGTGTATGTATTACATAAATCTGTCTGGCAGTGCCTGGAATCCTTCATGTTGGGAGACACAGATTTCATAAAAGACTGAAGTGAAGCCACCATCTTACACATGTAGTTTGAGCTTAGTTTGAGGTACTCCTAACTATGCTGGATTACTTAGACTTGAGGTAAAGTCTAGAGACATTGTGCATTATATTTATGCAACAAATCTTTGACAAAAACTTTAACAGACACAATAGATGGGATAACTTTCATCCATCTCTTATACAGAATTGGTTTTCATCAGTAGCTGGCAAAACGGTTTCTCATTTCTTTTCAGCCATAAACTTGCACATGTACACCTAACCACCATCTTGATAGAGAGCTATTCTTGAGATCAGCATAAAGCTTAAATCAGTCAAATAATACAAATCTTGAAAAAAAAAAAAAGTTCCTTCACATCTTTTCCGCTGTATCTTGACCGCACATGTTCATTTCTCCCATAAGTTCCCTGTGGTTTTCCATGATTTTTTACTCATCCATGTGGAGAAGAAGGAAAGGTCTGAAGTTCTATGATTTGCATTGAATACATTTGGAAACTGTTAAGAGATACGGTAACATTGTCATACGCTGAAACTAGAGCTCTTCTTGTTGACACTATACCTTGTTATAATACCATTATTTTGTTTTCCATTTATTTTAGATGATCCATACACAACTCTATGTTGATGTATTCACCATAAAGCTCTCTGCTGTTGCATATGGGACATATTCTTGAGTACAGTGTGAAACTCCAGTCAAATAAATAAATAAGCTAAAACTATATTGGTGTACACATCACTCTTTGGTGGTGTCTTGGGCTGAGCAAGTTTTTGACAAGTGGATCAGCATGAATAAAATCAAACATTACATTAATATAGCATGAATTCTATTACATCTTTGTGTTATTTGTGGCACATGTACTACATATCATATTCTTCATTCCCAGCTTGTCTTCTGAATCTGATTATACTTTTGTGTCGTTGTTGGTTTTGTATGCTCTGTTACACTGCGCACTTTAGCTTCCGTGTGTATATTCACTACATATAAATGTGTGGTCATCACTTTTATGAGCTTGTTCTCAGCCAAGTTTCTGGTTTGGTTGCTAAAGCATCTATTTACATTGTCTTTATCACTCATTCTTATTACATGTGCTGATTATTTTCGCCTGTATACTGGATATATGTACACCAGGGTCAGTGTTCATACACAGTCATAAATGAGCATAGATACTGTCATTCACCTTCAAGTATGTTCCCATTAACTTCTGGAGTAGCTGTAAATGACATGTACATTGTACATCAGTACCAGAACAATACATAAATGCATAATATGTATACACACATAAAAACTTTAGCTGCTAAGATGTAATTATCTACTTGTAATGTGTTTATATCTTCATTTCTTCACCCCCACTGTTCTTGTTTTGCCTAATTCAGTTAACGTTCTCGTTAATGACTTGTCGTTTTTGTCTGCTTCAATTCACAGTTCAAGAGATAATACCTCATAAATTTCTAGTGTTGTAATGTTCTTGACACCTCAGCACCAATACAGATTATTCTACTTGACAGCAACTTTTGCCCAAAATAACACACCTTTCCTATGGTCCATTCTCGTCACTGATAACACTGCTCATGTACATGACAGAATGCTGGGAAAACACATTGATACAAGTAGGCTAATTGAGATCATTTAGCACCAGACTCAACGGTATGTGCAGGTAGACAGTTGTGCACACTGCATGCAGATGCTCTTTGCTGATATATCCCAATTCTTCAATCTTTTCAGCCGCGTGTGCAACGGATATTTTGAAGTGTTTTTAGAGAACTATGGGGTGTAGAGAAATAGTTTGGACAGTTTTAAGAAGCTTGCATCTTTAGTGACACAAACAAAGCATTGTAGCATCATTTTTCTTATTGCGTGTAATTATTTGTGTCAATTCCAGTTAAAACCTGCTTTAAAGGTCAAAAAGGTTGAAGATTTATAGTAACTGTACTTACGTGTTGTGTGAAATGCCCGTAGCTTACCATTTACCACCTACTTGCCATGTAAATCTGGCAGTTTGTACAATTTTAGTAATATTCAGCAAGAAAATCTAACAACATGTCTGATTTTCTGGACTGATTTCTCAGAAAATATTTATTATCCTTAGATCACATGTTAAAGCTAAATGCATGCATATATATGTACATACAACTGTGCATCTACTGTGATGGCGATATGTGTACTTACAGCTGTGCATCTACTGTAATGATGATATGTGTACATACAGCTGTGCTTTTACTGTAATGATGATATGTGTACATACAGCTGTGCATTTACTGTAATGGTGATATGTGTACTTACAGCTGTACATCTGCTGTGATGATGAAATGTGTACTTAGAGCTGTGCATCTAATGTGATGATATGTGTACTTACAGCTGTGCATCTACTGTGATGATGTGTGTACTTACAGCTGTGCATCAACTCTAATGATGATATGTGTACATACAGCTGTGCATCTACTGTGATGATGATATGTGTACATACAACTGTGCATCTACTGTGATGATGAAATGTGTACATACAACTGTGCATCTACTGTGATGGTGAAATGTGTCCATACAAGTGTGTGTCTACTGTGATGATGTGTGTTCATACAACTGTGCATCTACTGTGATGATGTGTGTTCATACAACTGTGCATCTGCTGTGATGATGAAGTGTGTACGTAGAACTGTGCATTTACTGTGATGGTGAAATGTGTCCATACAAGTGTATGTCTACTGTGATGATGTGTGTTCATACAACTGTGCATCTACTGTGATGATGATATGTGTACATACAGCTGTGCATCTACTGTGATGATGATATGTGTACATACAACTGTGCATCTACTGTGATGATGATGTGATTTGTACATACATATACATCATTCTTCAATTCCACAAATTACAGCTTACACATTTAAGGCTGGTAAAATTAATAAATGCTGGAAATTGGACACTGTAATTTATTGCTTTTTCATTTTATACATTTAGTTACTGTTTGTTAATGTCTTCATTATGTTAAGCGGTGTATATGACTAATCAAATAGCAGTCAAGCATGTTAGTGCATATATACAGTAGTACGTAAGGTTTAGTGTATCTCTTTCATGTACATAATACATGTACATGTTAGATTATACTGTAAGATGTTAAACTTCAAGAAGGAACATCCTAAAGTAAACACTCATATACATACAAGTACATGCAAGAAGTTCAACCTTAATTTATATGTATCTTCATGCAGAGTACATACATGTAGTATGTTTTATTCCCCCAGGCTCTGCCCGCTTTCCTCCCATCATAATGCTGGCCCACCTTGTATAAGTGAAATATTCGTAAGTATGGCATACAGTGCCAATCAAATAAATAAATAACTAAATGTTTTATTGCTCTGATGGTTTAAATGTACACATATGGATCAATATTTGGTAATGTCAAGTTTTTAAAGGTGCAAACATGTTTTTTTCTACTTCAAATTTGACGGGTATTTTTGGTTTCGTGATCAAGGCATAGCATTAAACTAAATGATTTTAATATTGTACACAAATTACTTACTTAATTTTAATGAATTTTTCCACCTTTAAGAGCTACTAATTGGCATAAAATGTCATCTCCATCACTAAATGGATACACATATTGTGGTCATCTGAAATCCAAATATCTTTATTCTGTGTTTTAGATATCTATGCAGTTTTATGTTTAGTTTCACTATAAACATTTGAACGTCAAATCTGGCTTCCAAAACCTAATTAAAAGTTAAAAAGTAAAACTCTGGAGATATTTTCTGTTGCAAAATGACAACAAGCTCTAAAATAATCGACTTGACTACTGACTGTCACTCCAGACATGTGCAATGATCAGCCTCATGCTTAATTTTCAAAAGCTTGCTGACATGTCCATCTGGAAAAGGTTAGATGTTGCTTTATTTGCAGAACATAGTTTTTATATCAAGAACGACAAGATGACAAACTGTGATGTCGATGAAAGTTAATAACAAATGACAGTCTCAGTAGTTATTTGAACTAGCTTTATAATACTTTGGAATGAAATTAAGTACCGGTTGCAAGAACGATGGTGGTATGAATTTCTCTTGCAGATGTATGTGGATCATAACTTTCTTAAGTGTACATATGTATGTGAAACCTCAGGAAAAGAGGCAGCGGTAATACATTGCTGTTATCAGACAACAAAATGAACATGTCCAATGGAAGTCCGTAGATGTGCTCTTTATAATCTCGTCAACCATTATGAGGTCAAGGGAGAAGTCAGAAAGAAGAAATCTGTTGTGGTTCTTTGTTTTGTTTTTGGTGTCTAGCAGCGAAGCGATCTAGTGAGGTCATATGAGGTCATTTCGGAGGAGGTGAAAACTGTCATCAGTTTACCATTGTAGTTCCAGTCTACTGTCGCAGTGTGTTTTAGCGCCCTCGTAAAGTTTTCGCCTATTTGGGAACGTATACCCATCCTAGAGCATCGTTGCTGTGAAGCACAATACTTAATTTATTAAATACCACTCAAAAGATGTTTTTCTTATAACAAAATTTTAGTGGTGTCTGTTTGCACTCAAGCTGTCTGCATGATATATATAATCTCTTTTCCATTGATTCGACCAAGCCATGATTTAGAGAAAATGTCTCTTGTGGGTAAGGTGACTTGAGTCGCTGAATTTAGGCCGACTCAATTTTTTCCCCCAGAAGTGTAAGAATTTCTTTCTTCAGGAGACAAACATTGCCTAACATGAACCACTACACTGCTCCGATTTACAGAAATTAGGTTCAGTATCAAGGGTTTGCTCTCACTGGAGTCAGAAGACAATTCATTTCATCCACTACATTACAGCACATTCTTCTTCACACCATGAATGTAGGTCCCAAAAATCTAATAATGGCATCGTTTAAAACCTAATGCTTTGCAGCCGATGGTCACAGATCCGTTGCACCTACCGTTTAATATCACTATTATTAATATCATAACAGTCAGTGCAGCTCAGTGCTTCGTTAGATCAGTTGACCCACATTCATGTGGATAATACATTATAATCCCGCTCTTGCACTGCACAATAACCGAACCTGTTTTACACCCATGGGTTCTAGGTTTTTTAAGTTGTTCTCTATCGGAAACTAAACTTTCTTCAAAAAAATTCTTTGAGATATTGATTAAAACATATCTAGTTTAAAGACGTATACTGAATATTTTTGGCAAAAATCCAATTTGCTGAAAATCAAAATCAAATCAGATTTTCTCCATTTATCAAGTACAGTGCAAATTATAGGTTTTCAGTAAGTATCAGACTTGTACCTGTACTATTTATAGTGTTAAAATCAACACGTTTTATAAATGTTAGGCACTTAAATATTACCACTTTGTAAGGGTAACATGTGCAAAATGGAGGTTGACATTTTTTGTAAGGTAATTATTTGGACTATCGGTGTTCTAATTGAAAGTTATAATTCAATAAGATTTAAACTGATTGATTTTTTCCAAAAAATTTCATGTATAGTGTGAATTCAAAATAAGGTGTCATGTATAGTGTGAATTCAAAATAAGGTGTATTGTATAGTGTGAATTCAAAATAAGGTGTCATGTATAGTGTGAATTCAAAATAAGGTGTCATGTATAGTGTGAATTCAAAATAAGGTGTATTGTATAGTGTGAATTCAAAATAAGGTGTCATGTATAGTGTGAATTCAAAATAAGGTGTCATGTATAGTGTGAATTCAAAATAAGGTGTATTGTATAGTGTGAATTCAAAATAAGGTGTATTGTATAGTGTGAATTCAAAATAAGGTGTCATGTATAGTGTGAATTCAAAATAAGGTGTCATGTATAGTGTGAATTCAAAATAAGGTGTATTGTATAGTGTGAATTCAAAATAAGGTGTATTGTATAGTGTGAATTCAAAATAAGGTGTCATGTATAGTGTGAATTCAAAAGAAGGTGTCATGTATGGTGTGAATTCAAAATAAGGTGTTGTGTATACATATACATATGACAACAAATTTTATAAACAAAAGGCAGATTTTATTCAAAAGTGTAAATATAATTGATGTTTTTTCAGTGCAGAAATAAAGTTTTTATCATAGTTCATTTCTATAAGCGCATTTTTATAATGAAATGGGCATAATCAAAATTATATCAGTGCGCAAATGACATACACGAGTTACTTTCAAGGCATAAAAAAATAATTGTTACAGTGATATTCCAATGTGTAAGTATGTATTTAGTCCTGTATCTGTATTAGCTTGTTAATCAGGTTAAAAAAATGATCCAGATCTGAATATTGACCCATGTATACATTAATATGTTATATATACTAGTACATGTATTGTAAACCACCAAATGTAGCTTGCCATTTCAGACATAAAGCAATATTGTGATGATGTGGGGACAGTTAGGCGTATACAAGATGCTTATTTCTGCATTGTATGTTGATGTGTATGATTGCATGTAATTGTTGTTTCTTGTTTTCCAGGTTAGAGGTATATCTTGAGGGCTGCGTTACTCTTTTTGTCCATCAACCTGTAAACTAGCCGTTTTTTTGTTTAGCAGATGCTATCATTTTCTGACAACTCTAACGGGCACGCTATATATCCTCAGGTTCTCATAACCCTTGTTTTTAAACAGAATATCCTGGAACATTTTGCCGAGCTGCAACCATTCATTATTTTTTCATTCAGTCCCTAGATTGGTAGGTGGAAGATACATCTGCTGTTTTCTGCGCCTCTTCCCCAATGTGCTTGTGGAAAAACAGAAATGCGATCCCAAATGTGACAGCGTGTGCTCATTATCAAAAGACGTCATGGTACTAGCTAGGTTTCCATGGTAATTACCTGTAAAAGCAAAGACGTCATAATGGTAGCACATGTGCAATTAGCTGTGGATCCATGATGACTGGCCCAGGGACTCTACCTGGCTCACAGTCTGCCCTCCCCAGGCTTTACACTGCCAACCGACAAGCATTTATTGCCATGCTATTACTATCCATTTACCCAGTGTTTGCCTTCCTGAAATTTACAACACTGCCGTATTCTCTCCACAGGCTTCCTCCGCTTACACGTTTTCCTATTTCGTCCACCTTTTGGCAAGAAAAAGGGCAGTTTAAAATGCAATATGTGCGTGGAAATTCTGCCATCAAATCGACAAGAATTCTATGTTGCGAATCTTCTGCAAGGACAGAAATATTGAGTATATTAGTGTACAGGTAATAGGTAATTGTGTCATATATATTTACATATTCGACGTAATTAACAAAGTGCACAAAGGTTAAACATGTGAAGCATTGGAGGCAAATAAACCATACTTCTGCATTTCATAATGCATGCAAAAGTATACATATACATGTATGCACATGTACAAGGGCTTATGAATTGCATGTGTCTATATCCAAACTCTTACACATGTACCTGAAGTTCAAGATCTTATAATTTCAAATGTGGAAAAGACAATGAAATATTTATACTCTCCTATATTTCTTCCTGTACCAGAATCAAAAGTCATTGAGGACTGATGATGTTTTTACTTGCTTAGTGTGCAATAATTTGGCTCTCCTGTTTTTGTTTTTTTTTTTTAATTTTTATTTTTTGTTTTTTGTGTGCATGTGTGCTGTTTTGAAATTAAATGCAAAAAAAAAGGAGAAACAACCTTGTCTTGAAACTTTTATTTCCACTTGTGTTTGTAGATTTTTGGTTAACATAATTTCTATAGTTTGAATTGGTCTGGATGATTAGTTTCTGTCGTCATCATTTGCCAAATATATTAATTTTATTACTTTTTCTAAAAGTATGATGAGTACTTTGTAGTAGTCAGTAGAAGCTCACAGGACAGGTTTGTTCTTATTGGCTCTATTCCAGATAAATAATTTTTGCTGAAGTATCATTAATATGTAAGCAATAGTCTGTGAATGGACAAAATATTGTCAAAAAAAACAAACTAGCTCTAAATCTGGGTCATGGGTTCTACTTTATTCGTCCATTATAAAGATAACAACTCTGTTGACTAAAGCCTGATAAAAAGGTCTGGAATGATTAGTATTGGCTGTTATCTGTTGAAATTGACTGAGAGATAGCAGTATTTTCTATGACTATATTAACGGCTGACTGGTCTCAAAGCCACATTTGTAATTAAATTTCTGCAGCAGCATTAATGTTGCTTGCGGATATGAGCTATTGGGCGGTGGATACCCTGTTTTTAATGACCCATGTATGGGGATAGGCAGTTTGACGGCCTGTATTTACTAAGTAGTCGGGTCATTACAACAGTCCTGGGCATTTTCTGGTTGGATATTGATGCAGGCTAAAGACACTATAATTCCCACTTGTCCCCCCTCTTCCCCCCTCTGCCGCAATGCTTACACCCATCAACAGTGTAGCCCACATAATTATTCCCAGCCTATTGAGTTGTACTCATTTTATCTTCACTTACCAAACTGTCAGTTTTAATAAATCTTCTCAATTGGTGTTACGTACATCATTAAGCAACAATCAATTAGATATATGGCTACATGTACATGTATATATGGCTTACTGTTTCTCATGCTTGTACCAGCTAGCACGTTTGTAGTGGGATGCAATAATACATCATTCACATGTCATAGCTGTACATGGATACCTGGATGTTCACACATGCATTACTGTTGTAGCCATTTTCAGCCTTGAGCTACAGGCATCTACTGCATGTATGGATGTGCATACATACCTGTATAACCTCTAACGATGCTGACACCTTATCTTGCATCAGGTAGCGTTATTTTTGATAATTGAACAACTTCTCAATGTGATGGCATCCCTGAAATACATGGTAGAAAATTACAAACTTTTCGACTATTGAGAACAGGACATAAATCACACAAGTTTCTTGCTTGTAGATTGTTTTGTTGTCACTCCATGTGTAGGTACTGTATGCACACATGCTTGAATAGATGTGTACATTTATAGATGTATTTTTCTAATAATTAACAAATCTGTCATTTGATTTACACAAAATCTGAAAGTCAGTTGAAAATCTACCTATACAGATGAGCATTGTATTGGCTATGATTTATGCCATATGTTGACTAGGTTGGCCTTGTATTGGTTTCAACTGTGTATTTTAGCGCAACATTAGCGAATGTTGAGTAGAGGATTGCCCTAATACGGTACACATACATGCGTGTTCGCCATATATGTAAGTATGTGCGCAGTATTGCAGTACATGGTGTATCGCACTGAGAGTAGGACAAGCCCAGCATGTTGCACCTGGACAGTAGATGTGGCTGCTTGCACATTGATCATCCGCGCTGCCACTTCTCTGACGTAAATTGAACATATATGGAGTATTTTATCTCCCACTAGAATTCTCGACTTGTCAGATTTTCCATGCTGAGCTGAGCCCTGACAGATTGTCTGGATTTTTGTTCAGGTGCACTGCACAGTTTTGCCTTACCGGTGATTATTTCACGTCCGCATTGTTTGGCACAGTTTCTGTGTCACCCTGCATGTATGTTGTGCGAATGTTAGCTGATGCAAGGCAGCCTGTAAATGATTCAACTCCATTCCCTGTTGCTCATTGACACAGGCGTGAATGAGGTCAAAGGTGAACGTGTTCCTTTGGGATCAGTCGCAGGACACCTTAGCTACCTGAACAAATGACCAAAACACACACTGTCATTATAATAAACACCGCTCTGGGTGCCTCATGCTGGATAATGCAGATCTACTTGTGTGTACTTACCGTGCATTTACTTTGCAATACTAGTACAGGTATGTGATTATACATCAGATACCTATACAGTAGGGCATGTGGATATGTAAATACCTTCTTGTAGTATGGATTGACTATGCATTGTACTTCACACCTTCACGCAGTTGAAGATACACAAGGGCATGCAATTCTTACTTTTACCACTGACACGTTTTGAAAGCTATGGAAAGCATAGTAATCCTGTTCAGTTGACAGTTGTGTGATACATCAACTCCATGACATTTACTACTAGATTTAGGGTGAAATACCTTAGCTTTGGTGTATCTGCCAGGTATGCATATTCTACCTGTTAAAAAAGGCCTTTTGTATACAGAAATGTACATCCCCATACATGTATATGCAAATTTATCTAGTCACTTGTTTGATGTTTAAATGTACCGGGTAATTACAAAAGAGTGTTTGGAGATACATTTCATGTCTTTTTCACATGCATATTGTAATTAATTACCTGTAATGTTTTTGTCACTAACAGTAACACTTTTTTAAAATGTATTCTCACATGGACTCGTGACATTATCATGAAAGCTTTCTTTTCTCTCTAGGCTATGCCAGCAGGGTGTTGTGCCATACCAAATAAGTACTTATGTTGATGGACTTTTTTTTTTAACCTGTGAGCTTGTGTACCCACTTCAACCATCTTTACCAATATAAAATCTATGTAAACATTTTTTTTTTACCAACACCAAAAACTGTCCTCTTCACTGTAAATGTGTGAAACCCCCCATGATTGTCATGATTTGTCTGTTGGCTGACTTATAACCTCATTACATTGATGAAATCATACCAGATAAAACATTGTTTTATTAATTTATTAGCAAAATACAAAACAACTTGTTTTGATAATTTCTATAATATCAGTGCCTTGTCCAGTGCTTGCATTTAACATCGGTCAGAAATTTTTTAAAATGTTTTACCATATGCGCATTAATTCCGCTTGTAATTGTTTTCTCTGTGACTGGAAAAATACAAGAGAGTATGGTGGGACGGTTGTCGATTTCCCCCCCAGGCTCTGCTCAGTTTCCTTCATAATGCTGGCTGCTGTCATATAATGGAAATATTCTTGAGTACTGAGTAAAACAGCAATTAAATAAATTAATCAGGGACATAAACAAATAATGTCGTGGCAAACAGCACAAGGACAGGGCTGTACATGTACATGCAGATGTTTGCGTTGTTTAGAGTTCCAGTTCAGGGATATCATTCCTTTCGGTTTACATGGATATAGTAATATTGCGTTGTTCTAGTGTGTGGAATAAAACAAAGAACCAATTCCAGTGTAATGTTGATATGCATGTGCTGTGAGCTGGAACTATATGGTATGCTGACTGCCTGTCATGCCATTGTCGGGATAAGCCTGTTGATTGTTCCATTTATCCAAATGAACATAAACATTTTTATTCATTTATAGACAGTTCAAGATTGATCATGTCCATGATTTGAATGTATGCCCTTTGAATCACCTGCCACTGAGTTTCATGTATTCCTAAGTCCAAAAAAAATTATTGGTTTTGTTTGCTGATCGTATCAGCACACTGGTTGCGTGCATATGTAAATGCACACGTATGATTTGTTATTTTAATTGACGTGCCTACATTTGCTTACGTCCATAAAAGGCGTTGATTGCATCATTAATGGTTCATCATCAGGATACCAGTGATTTGCTAATCAATTGTGTCTCAAGTTCCCACTTTACATGACTTCTATAATTTTGGCCTCAGCAGGGAAATGGAGACAGGTGATCTCGGCTTGGCTCGTCCAAATGGTTCGGAGCACTATTGACTTATTACACCTCATTGCCGCTGCTGCGCCTTGAAGTGAGTTGTCTGCCAACTTTACCAGAGGTCTCGAAATGAACAGGTTATCCCCGCATGACAAGCATCGGCTGGCTATTAATGTGTAATGAACTCTGCGGCGACCATACCAAGCCTTTCTGGCTGCCCCTCTCTTCATTCTAATTCGTTGGTTTCAGGCCATGGGCTGATAAAGAGGGCATCTCACCAGCAGAATTCCGCATACAATTAATGAAGACGTTTATGGAATTGCAGCATTAGTGAATATGGAAATTGTTCTATTTTGATACATCCAGATTTTTCCAATAAAGCTCTCAGTGTAAGATGTTTCGCAGTGGTATTTTGTACATGGAGCTGGCGTAGTATTGATTTAGCTTCAGAAAAGGTGCGATGGGCGTTTCTTGCAGGGTTTCATCCTGCAAATGAAGAACTTGAGCCTAGGAGCAGACGACACGATCTCTGTAGATCATCTGACTCGATGTTCTTCCATGATACTGACAGTAACAACCTTGTTGAGTCATCTGTACCACCCGCAGGTTAAGCTGACGTGTCTTCATTAGACAGCTTTCTGTGACACATAGACTTACAGGTGTTCAGCACAAATCATGTGGTGTCATGTCATTAGGGCATTTGGAGAACCTTTTTTCTGGGAGGGAATAAATGCTTTTAACTGACACAGTTGGCAAAACTTGTTACATGTATTTATGTTCAGTGTTGTATCAGAAAGTAAAGTGACTATGGGAAAGTACCAGTGTACACCGGTGTAGAAGAAGATGGCACCATAATTCAGTTTAGAAATACAGGTAGAGTGGAAAGTTAAAACAAGACGAAAACTCAGGAGCAAATTCGTTTTGGTAGACTGAGAACTTCTTTCCATTGTATTTAGAAGCTGAGTTGAATAACGTAACAAATTTATGGATCACAACTGTATATTCAGTGAACGACGTTTCGGTATAGATTTCATGCGTGATAACGGCTTTAGTATTTACTGTAATTCTTCAACCTTTTCGCATGTTTGCAAGTTGTTTATTCAAGCATATTCTGAAGGCATTATTCAGTGTGGAGTGATACAATTATACTTTTTGTGAAGACCTGAAATAGGCCTATCCAAACAATGTTGTTTCGTCTCCAAAATCAAATTGTAAGTGTGCATAAATTGCACTAAAGCTGGTCTTTCATGTGCAAAATGGTTCAGGAAGTAGGGTATGCTGAAACATTGCTCACTGAATGAATAGAAGTTGTAATGCATATATTTGTTATGTAGGCTGAGAAACCAGGGTTATTCGGATGAAATTAATATTCGAGATAGTGGAAATGTTAAGACTGGGCCTGTAAGTGATACATACAGATTGCAAAAGCTGACTAAATCTGTGCTTCCAGGTGATTTAAGGCCTTTTTTTATAGCAAGATAAAATAATATGGCATATGCATTAATCAAACCCCTGTATGTTTACTTCCAAGTGTGTCTTGAAGTTAAGAACTTCATTTCAGAGTTATTTTTGACTTTACCATGGTAACTGTTTGTATGGCCTTGTGGAAACATCAGTGCCAAGTATTGATGTTGTCTTGTCTGGAGGGTTGAAGGTAGCCTATAGTAGAACATTAGCAAACAAATGTACAGCCTACAGGTGGTCTGTCCTGGATTTCTCGCACATTATCACACATTATTCACCATTTACAGCATTTACCCACTTCATGTCAGTTACTGCTGAAGGTTGTGTGCTTAGTTCATGTGCACTAGATTACGTGACTTACAATATACATGCTTTAAGCAATCCAAAACACGTGTGATAATGCTTTCAGATACTTATAGGTACCCTGATTATACACTGTCTTAATGTGTTTGTATAGTTTTTGTAATGTATATGTATGATTAGCATGTGTGTAAATTTTATCTACATATAAATAAAGACTGTTTTATGTGAGTACAGTTTATTGGTTTAACACCCAGTGTGTTAATTACTGGTACAATATTGGTCATGGAAAAGGTACTTTAGTGCTATGCGATTTCAACATGTATATTTGCACTACAGGTTTGGATGTGGATATAAATTGAGTTGTGCGAAGCACTGTGACAATGGGATTTTAATTTAATTCCTCGTAGAGATAGCCTCATTTTTCTCATTTTAGATGCACTTGTTTTGACAATTTTTGAAAAGAAATCGATATCATGAAATTTTAGCACTAAGGATTCATACAGGAGCTGCATCTGATAGAATGTTGCATGTGAATATTGTTCAGCCCATAGCTGTTGATAGAATGTCTTCAGACTTTTTGAAAACAGTGAGATGACTTAAACTTCATTTCCTGTTGAAATTTGTACAGCTTCTGCTATTTCATGTGACCTCTCTTGTCAGCCATCTTGGAATTATCCATCTTCTTGACATTTTGCATTTTACAGAATATAGAATTATACGCTGGAAATTTGATATTGTTAAATACGTGAAGCGAATTATTTTTTTTTTACACACAAAGATATGTTCGCCCGTTAACTTTGGCATTTTCCATCATCTTATCATCATCCTCCCACGAGACAAGCTGAGTACTTTACTCCCTTTTCTTCATCTAACTATTTGCCCAATTTTGGTGTAATGAGTTTCCAGGTATAGGTCTGTGGCTGCCCACCGTAATGCCGTGGACTAGACTTAATTAGGCTGGATTGGCGTGAAATAATTAGACAAGTCTGATGAGACTGGCTGATAAGACGATGGGCTTTTGTCTGAGCACTGGCTGTAATTTGCTCACCTGCCAGGTGGTTATACAGCCTGCTGCTTTTTACAGCAGCTTATTTCCTTCATGGCCTTTATCATGGAGATATGAAAAGCCATACATGTTTACTGAAGTTTTTGCTACATTTGCTTCTTTGTCTGATCACCAGAAGTAATCGAGATTGATTCCTGTTAAGTTTGCACAGTGTTCCTAATCTAAGAGGGTTTTTTTCTCACTTTGCCTCATCTCTTGTACATGGTTCGATGTCATCTGAAGTATTGCTCAAATTGCCTTATTTGTTGCCATGCTTTTTTTTTTTTGTTTTTTTTTTTTTTTTTTCGTAGCTATAGGGTTGGCTCTGTGGTTTTTCCTCTGCACATTCTGCACATACTAACTTCCCCCAATTTACAGTGACCATTGTAATCAACAGCGAAATACTAGAGGTGCCATTAGGTTAATTCATCTCCAAACCCTGTGGTTACTGCCGTACCATGACGCTGACAGATTGTCAGCTTTACTGGGCAAAGACATCGTGTCATATATGACAGGAAATTGGCCTTTCAGTAAAAACATCAGGATCTGAGCAATTGCTTTTACGGTAATGCCTAGTGTGTGAGGCAATGTTTAACCCAGGGACATTCCTGTTAGCCTGTAGCACATTAAACATGGACACTTTACAACAGGGTTCTTTTGTTGTTGTTGTATTTGTTTGTTTTTTGGAAACAAAGATCTAGTAGCAGATGAATGTGATGTATCTTAACTGTTTCACCTTTTACTTTATCTATATTTATTTTGCTGTACGTATGCTTGTAGTGCCACCAAGATATGTTCATACAGGATTTAATGGATAAAACTGTGATGTCATCTCATTATTTGAGAAATTTTATAATCCAGTATAGAAGACAAGTCGTAAGCTGGCACAAATAATCTTTTTTTTCTGCCGCCATTCCTCAGTTTCCCCTCCCTACTTATGTATAATGCTGTTTACCACAACCCAGCTTTTTAAGTTTGAGAATATATTTGGAGTATTGTGTGACATTCTGCTTCTCACAAGATGACATGAAAGCATACAGATTATTATTAAATATTTAATGTACTGTGGATTTGATTTGAATTCTGAAAAGGTACAAATCCTGGTTTAATACAAATTACAAATTGAGACTGACCATAACATTTTGTGTCTGGTAAAGTTTACCAGAATTAGTTATCTGATACATATAATCTAAAAATTTTGTCTTTCTTAGTGGAATGAAAGCTTCAAATTGCTGAACTTCAACCATTTGCATGAAAGTTTTTACATTAAAATACATGTATAGGCTCATTGCATATAGAGATTACAAGTATACCGTATTTGTCCTATGCCTTTTTTATCCCACCATAATGCTGGCTGCCATCGTACAAGTGAAATATTCTTGAGTACGGCGTAAAACACAAATGAAATAAATAAAAATACATTATTGTATGAATGTCTAGCAATCTCAATACCCTATAAAAGTCGACAGCTTAGCCTTTGTGTTGTGATACACTGAGGCCTGTCTTTAAGTGAATAGCCCATGTTAAAAGATGGGGATATCAAAAATTTGACTGAATAACCAATAGAGAGTCGTAAAGAACTGCTGGGTGTAGTTAAAAATTGGGCATGTTTTTTGTTTGTACAGAATTACCTCAGACCTCACTCGGTTATCAGAATTCTCATACGAGACAGATACATGTAATAGATCAGGCAGCTAATGTATTGCTCATTTGTATAAGCTTTCAATGCCCTGTCATTATACAATATCTTTGTCCTAACTGTATCAGGTACATACATGAATGTGCTACTGTTACACATCAGTGCATCACCTGGTTCGTGTCAGCAAGAGATTTAATAGAAGCATATAAAAAAAATGCAAGCAAAACTAAGTAATTAATTACTTCTGACTCTGCATTCTATTCAGTTAAGGACGGGGCCTCTGTGGCTCAGTTGGTTAGGTAACTAGAGCAGCGTAATGACCCAGGAGCCTCAAGTCCAGTTCATCCTGTCTTCCCCTCCGGCCATACGTGGGAAGGTCTGGCATCAACATGCAGATGGTCGTGGGTTTCCTCCGGGCTCTGCCTGGTTTCCTCCCACCATAATTCTGGCTGTTGACATATATGTGAAATATTCTTGAAAGAAAAGTCCATACGCATCAGTCTGGTTGTCAAATATTTTGAGTACTTTAAAATTTTAAAACATCTTGTTATGTTCTGCCGGGGTGCATGATCTTTTCATGTATATTAGAATAAGTAACATGTATGCAAGATTTCAGGATTTCTTTACTTAAAAAATGTAGCAGACAATATGCTAAAAGGTATTTGTTGTTAAACATAAATTCACCACAACTACTTTAGTGAAAATTCTCTTAGAAAGTGTAGTATGTAAATAGCCTGAGGATGATGTAAGTTTAGAATGATACAAGCATTTACATGTGTCTGCAAGTAGAATAGGTTGTTTTCTTTTGAAAGTACATTTTGTTATGAAACTTTGGAACAAGAGAAAAAACCTGAAATCATCAAGGAATTCAACCTATAACTACATGTGTAGACTAATATCCATTGATCTTTTTATGACAAAGTATGGCAAAATATCTACCATGTAGATGGTAAAATTTGGCACAGAGTTAGAGAATCCTGTAGAAGCACTGGTTTGGCCAGCCTTCAGTGCTGATTGGCTTAGCAGTCACAAAAAGATGGCAAAACCAGCCTTACTGAATATGTCATTGTCAGTCCTATTAATTTTCATACCTTGCATGCTTTGTCAATAGCTACATGTACATATTATTTATATCTTTAGTGCTTGTATTGATTGTGTTTGTCTTTTTATTTTTTAAAACTGTTATTACATGTTTGGTAAATATACATGAAAACTGCACGCTTTTAATAATAAAGGTTGCGATGATGGTTGTCATATTTGCACTTTGGAATTTTCACATATTGTGACCATATTATTCCCGTGCTAGGGTTTACACGTGCTATAATAATGAAGCAGAAATGACTGGTATTAATACAGCATTCGCATCATCTTTATCAGTCTAAGAGGATTTCTGTGAGAAAGCTCCGTTAAAGGTAACTGAAATGAATGAAAAGGAACGTGTTAACTGGCATTCATGAGATACATGTACATGTATCTGTAGGATCCAGCTTTTACTTTGATCTTTTTTATCAGGGTTGAGGAAGTAGTAAAATAGCAAACTTGTGTGTCTTAAATTTCTGTCCAGGTAAGGTGTAAGCTTTCCTTTGTTGTGATTTTTCTACAAGAATATTGCATGTTACTTGTATGTGTATAGCTATGCTTGTTTGGCTTGCACGTCACATATGTTATGTACCACAGTCAGATGAAGTGTTTCCGTGTTTATCTTATGTTCAGAAACATCAATCACTGTTAAAAGAAGAAAAAAAAAAAAACCCTTTCAAAACATGCAATATATTTAAGCTTGCTGAAGGATGCTATAAACCAGTTTGTGTTTACGTGTACATGTGGGTTAAGCAGATAAAACTGTATGGGTTATGTTGAATGCTGATGTCATTTGATACATAATACGTGTACGCTGAATTTTGTAATGGCATATGAAATATTGATACATTCAGAATTATTAAGAAGAGAATTATGGGTTATGCTTAGAGTTGCTCTTTGATTGAGCAAAACGCATGTACATGGTAGTTGTGGAGGTTAAAATTTAGTATCATTAAGGTTTTCAAAATTCTTCACAACATGGTATGTTTTAATCAAGCCTGTACTGCTCGTAGTTCATGTACACATATTCCCTTAACAACTAAGAGCACATGTACAGTAATTGTTCAACTACCTATGCTGTTCATGTACTTGTTCACATTTGTTAGAGTGAAAGACAGCACCTGACTAATGTTTATATCCACTGAAAGATTACCATTCAAAGTATCTTAAACTGGTACTAAAGAGGTTTTTTTTTTTTAGATTTTTTTCAACCATTATGTCACGTTTACTCAAACTCTCTGACGTTGAAGGTATTTTCGGTATTATAGTCAAAGCAGTAGCCTATGGTAGATAAAGTTGTGGACTTGGGCGTCCAAATGATAAGTAGTTTTCTTGGAAATTGAACATAGTTGTCATATGTCATGGAGTGAATGGGTAATGGCTACATCACAGATTAGGCCGTGTAATCTGATAGCAACGCATTTGATTGGATAAAATTCTCAAGATGTCTGCCTGGATTCACACCAGCCATTTGTGCAGTATTGTCATTTTGTTCTACATGTTATTCAGTGAAATCTCATTAAAATAACAAAGAAAGCTTGAGTATCCTGCTTTCGATTGAAATATGTTTTATCCAGCTGCTGTCTTGCCCTTTAATACATGTACATATAAATGTATGTACGTCTTCTATGTTTACATTTATTACCACTTTCAGTCCTTCCATTGAGATGTTTTCTTTAAATGCCGATGATTCTATAAAGGCATGGAAACTTCAGTTGTCGGTGGTGCTAAGCCATTCATGCACTTGCTGTTAAAGTCAGTAAATTACCATAGTTTAGGAGGACAGCTCTGCGGGAACACGGTAGACCCTTTCAGGTTGATCTGAAGAGAGAGAAATAGAGATGGAAATTGGTTTGGGCAGTTAAGGTCTCTAAGGATAAACATGTGTTAAAACCTACATATGTTCAGCATGAAAGGTGAATACCAAAATATAGGCATTCTGTACAGGTAAAGAAGCTCGACTAGTTTTGATGAGCTGATAATGTTTGTTAGTCTATGCTGTTACAGGTGTGTGCTGAGGGACATTTTGATGCATATACAATCGCTCTTCTATTTTCTATGTAAATGCTAACAATACTATACTTGAACACAAATCTCTTGTGAAAAGAACTAGAGGTTTTTTTTTTTTAAAATGAAGTGATTTCTAGAGGAAGAGAAAATTTTCACTTTGAAGTACTCATCAAGATTGTTCCAGCTACCTATCTGATTCACAAATCTTGTCGTAACTTTCACTTGTGGATTTATTTCAGTGTTGAGAATATTTACCTTTATCTGCAAATTGTGCTAAGCATATTTACCTTCAGTGACACACGCACACAAATCTGTCAAATACATTTATTTCAGCAACGTGGCTTACAGCTGTTACAACTGTCAAGCCAATAAAAACAAACAGTTTTTTTATAACCGCAATGTTAAGTGAACAAAGAGAATGATTGACAATGGACAAAGCAAAGTACTTGAATAATACCGTAAACCATTAACCTTGCTTTAATGAATTTCAACATGAAAGGTTAAACATGTGCACACTTACAGTCCAATGTCCATTATGGTCATCACGTTTATTTTCTTCTCAACCAATCATGCAGACATTTTTCAAACAGAACAGGTTTTTCAGTGTCATGGGTTGAATGGTTCTGTTCATGGGCTTTTTTGCTGACCTTGTTTTCAGTCAAAGTTTTTAATGTCCCTTAATGACAGTTGGAATGTGAAGGGCTATAACTTCGGTTATTTTAGTTTTAGATTCAGCTCTTGATTTATTTCCATTTTCTGGAACTTTCTCCATGGCAGAAACCTGTTGTTCCACAGTCCTGTATAACGACATACCTGTGAAGTTGCAATCCGTCGCTGGTTCCTACTCTAGACACGACAAACATATAGTATCAAAGAGATTATTCATTAGACCCCTTTTGTCCAAAACTAGATGTGGATCATGGTGAGTTGCATGTTTTCTGCGATGTTCACTTAAATCACATTAAACATATCTTTTATTAAGGATTTTATAATTTACTTCAAATATAAATTAAAAAACATGTTAGTTGAGGCCAGTGTTAAATCTGACAAACCATTAGCACGCTTGCTGTCAAAAGCCGGGCTATTTAGTTTGATTTCTCGGTTCACAGAGAGATCTGGGCATCATTTGTCCAAAGAGCATGGTGTATGGAAGCAACTGCAGAGTGATGTAACAAACCATGTAGTATTGCCCAGTTTTACACCAATGCCGAGTTTGAAAGGTTCATAAATTACTAGCTGAACAGTTTTATAGATTGCTACAAAACAGCTATTGAAGAGAGGTGTCAGATAGCATAGATGGTTGATCATAATGGGCAAGCAGTGATTATTGTAATGACAGAGGGTTGAGGTATTATGACGTATGAACATGTGTGTGCTAGGTTCACTGTCTGGAGCCAGTGACACAGAAGAAACTCTGAAGGGCAGAGGAGAAATACGAGCTTTATCAGGTTAATTATTGCAATTCTTCAAGACATTCTTCAACGTGGAGACAAGACAATGCTTTGTGAATAATCCGTCGCTGTTGGCACACATCAAGTCATAAAGTAGGTCAATCTCGGCCGAAGATCTCTTGTCATTATCAGCCTTTTTGTTGGTAGTTGTATTCCCTGGGATACGCACGTGTGTTCTCACTGGCACCAGCTATCATGTCAAATACTTCACCTAATCCATTCTGTGCATTTACAGGATTTATTAAGTGTGATCATAGTCATTGCTTCTTAATGGTACAGATTTTCTGTCTGTATGAAACAAACAGATTCAGATTAGTTGGATAACTAACATTAGAGCCTTCCTCAAACCGTTGAAATACACCAATCAAATTAACTGATTTTCGGGTCACTTGGATTGGAAGAATGTTAGTTCCTTGGTGATTCCAGCCAATCGGAATAGACTTGACTGAGAAGGATTTATACTAGAAGATGTTTATCTTGCCTGGATTTACTGCTGTCAACAGATGATGAAAGGAAAGGTTTTACAATACCTCTCCAATGTCAATCAGGGAATGGAGTATATTTTAATTTTGAACTAAACATTTGGATACTGAATTTCTTATGGATGTAATCTGGAAGCATACCACATTTGGTCATTGTTGTTGTTGCAGTGCATGCTTATCAAGATGACTAAATGGTTGGGTATTTCTGCTTTATGATAGATTTTATCTCCTTGAAAAAGTTTGAAATCAAGATTTGTTTGGACTGAAACATCTACATGTCAGAAGGTTTTTCAGTGATGTCTACTCGTTGTGACTGTGGTGATCGACATTGCGATGGAAACTGTTGGCAGGTAAGGTTTTCACCAGATTTCAGCTAAACTGTACAAATTTTTTCGGCTGTTAACATGGTCAAGGATGAATTCTATGAACTTCAGTGTACAGCCTCAGTACAATTATATTTAATCCATAAACACAGGAACAAATTCTTCTGTAACATGTTGAGAGCTATTTATTACAAACATGTCTCCTTTGAGACTGTAGCATTATGTGCTCAGTCACTGTATGTCAGAAGAAGAAAATAATGATGTACTTTGAGTCTGGTGATTGAGCTAGTAGTCCACCATTACAGCCAAAATGATGACATAATGACATCACTACACCTATATTTTCGCACACCTCTATTTAGAAAGAAGTGGAAATTCATAAAATTTAACTTTACCTTGAGGGTTGGAAGACCACATGCTTTGAACTGAGTCATTTAATCAAGCAAAATTGCTCATGGCTATCTGTATAATGAGGGAATGACATCATAATGTCAACCTTTGAAAAATGAAAATTTATATTGTATTTGTGCTTCATATACCCAGCAGAAATCTATGTAAAATGTAATAACGATAATATTGTGACTTAAAAAATCCACTTTTTAAATGACATTTGCCAACCCTAATGAAGTGCTTTGTAGTCTTTCTGTGTGGGACTCTCCTGTGAAGTTGATTGGGTCTTTTTGTTTGTAGAGGTCTTCATTTTGCAAAGAAACATCTACTTTGGTCAGTCATATACGGGTATTAAAATGTGGATGTTTTCATTAAAAATATCTTTATACATGCATAGTCAAGATTTTGTTCTATTTATACCTTGGCTGTAATATAGAGAATATATTGGCCACTTTCCAGGTTTGTCTGACTAGCATATAAATCTTTGATTTAAGCTGACAGTTACTTTAACGGTCCAAAACTAAACCACAGCTGAATATTGATTACAAAACCAATTCGGCATGAGGTAGGGTATGACCAGGGAGCAGAATGAATTGTATACTGAATGCTTTGAAATATCTGACAGTTTTATAGTTGAATTGTTCTGCTGCTTACCTGTACAGGTTTTGTGACAGTCTGCACTGAGCAGTGTAAATAGGTCCACAGGTGTCATTGACAGCTCTTGACCAGCTCCTACAGTACTGCATTCTTGGTAACCTTTGAAATTTAATTCAACATGGGGAACAATTGGAGTTATTGAAGTTGGTTATAAATCATGCTGAAGCTACATGTACATTTATTTGCAGCGGAACCAAGTGCAGTAAATGTGCATTTCCTGCATATGCTTCAGTGCTCATGATTGATTATTGTTTGCGGTGTGATTGCAATTTACGTCCAGTTGTGCTTTAGCATTTGATATTTTGTCTTCTGACAGTGTTGTTTGGTACTGGCATGGGGAAATTCTGTAGAAGACTATAGAAGGCTTTAGCATGTTAGTTATTTCACCTATATATAAACATTTCTATAAACAATATTATCTGATTTTAGATGTATGTACTTCCTTTGCTGAACACTTACTAGAAATCCATGTGGGGCCTCTGTGGCTCATTTGGTTAGCCCACTAGCACAGCCTAATGACCCACGAGCCTCTCACCAAGGCAATCGCTGTCAGCTCCAAGTCTAGCTCATGCTGGCTTCCTCTCTGGCTGTACGTGGGAAGGTCTGGCGGCAACGTGCAGATGGTCATGGGTTTCCATCCGGGATCTGCCCGGTTTCCTCCCACCATAATGCTGGCCGTCGTTGTGTAAGTGAAATATTCTTGAGTACAGCATAAAACACCAATCAATTAAAATAAAGAAATCAAAGTGCCTTCTAGTTTTCCAAGTGTGCAATGTGGAGATTACAGTATAGCTTGTTAAAAAGTTGCTAATGTAAACAGCCTGTCGCACGAGGAGTACTGCGCAAAACACCAATCAAATAAATAGAATGAAGTCCATGTATCATTATATAATACTCTTGCAGGATGTGGTGTTAGTTGTCTTCATGTTGTGTCATTGGCACATTTCAGTGAGGCCTCAGTTTGAACAATATGACTTGGGGACCCTTGAGCCACAGGGTCATTCATGCACCACAATGACATGATGAAAATAATGCTTAGAGTGACACTAAAACCTAAACAATGTGCCTGTGAATCTTTTGTTTCCTAAAAACAGTGCTGAATGTTGTTCTGCCAGCTCTTTGAAAATGAAGATTTAGAATGAATCCTCCTCTTTTCACTTGTTTCAATCTTGGCTGTTTCGTTGATGCCCGTTCATTTCTGATATAGATACAATATTGATATTTCCTACATGAGATACATGTAGTTGTTTTCCTGTTCATTAGTCTGAAACGATTAATTGTCAGTGAAAGTTTACATAGTACAGGACGAATGTTGAATAATGTATCTGTGCGGCTAGATTGATGGTTGGCAGTGGCACTGGGTGAACCTGTTAGGAACAGTGCTTTTCCTGGGGGCTTATCACTTTATTTACATGATTTGTCAGCCTCAGGGTGACATGGGAGCTGTTATTGTATCAGTTCATCGGGACTATTTGGTAGCTGTTGGCAGCAAAGGCTGTGGCCAGTCTCTGATCAAATATCTCCCGAAGTTCAATATCCTTTTCCTTTACAGTCACCTTCATTTACCGTATTTCCTTACATTTCCTCTCACAAGAAAGCCCCTGACAAGCAGATCAGATCAGTGGTGGGGTGGCGGAAATGCTTAGTACAAAGGGGTAGCAGTTAGCACCTGGTCGGGGGTAAACTTATCTGTATGGTGGCTTGTTGTGCCAGGCTGAGTCAAATGGGGCACTGATCCCCTAAAGGTAAGCTGTCTGTGGCACTCTGCTCAAGGGTAATTTACTCCCATTTGTCTTCAAGTCATGTACACGTGCTCAAGAGTTTTGAGTGGGATCCCCTTCTGATCGTAGTAATAATGTGTATTGATCTCAGACTAAGCCCTAGCCACCTCACGTAGACCTGCCTCTCTAGCCCATTACAAGTGACGCCTGCTGGGAGGACAGTTTACCCAAATGGCAACAGGTAATTATCTCCCCTGACGTCATCAAGGGAGCACATCCTGTTCCTGTGCACCATAACTCAACCTGTAAAAACTTTCATTGTGGAACGAGAATCGCAAAGTGATGGAGAATGATGAATATCCATGTTATATGTAGGTCAGCTGAGAATTAGGTCTGGAAGATGTGGTAAAATTGAACCAGCATAAATTGTCACACTGTACATTGACATAGTTGTTGTTACAAAATGTTTGTACAGTCGAGAAAAACAGCCTAGAGAAACACATTTCTAAAGTCTGTTGCCAGTTGGGATGGTATAATTAATTAAGGATAATAGTTATAAAAGGAAAGCTCTTTTTATTTTTTCTGACGTAAAAATAATTGTAAAGTCTTAAACTGAGTGTTTATTTTATTTTAACTTATAGTACAGGTCTTTTTTTTTTTTTTACTCCATAGTGCTGGTCATTGTCATATAAGTGAAATATTCATGAGAACAGCATAAATCAGCAAGCAAATAAATAAATAAATTTATGTCGTGTTGTCTTGCAACAACCTGTGTATGGTCATGGTTTTCCTCTTGGCTGGCTGCCGTCGTAGAAGTGAAATATTCTTGAGTGCAGCATAAAACACCAATCAAATAAATAAATTTATACCTTGTAGATTTAGATGTAGTAAATTGTAATTAATATCAACATGATTAGCTTTTATGTGATATACCCCGAGTATCGGCATTCGATATCCACAAGAAGAGGGACAGCAGTGTTAAGGTAAATGGTACGGGTGTATCTCTAAAAGTGGTGGTACGTGCGAAGGTTTTTCAGCAGCCTGGGGATGGTCGTGTGTTTCTCACATCATCATGCTGGCCGCCGTGATGTAAGTGAAATATTCAAAAACTACTACATGTATTCAGCTGAGGTTTTGCATACATGTAAAGCATGATGTCACAAGGGCAATATTCTATCCTTGGTGCTTCTTGCACATGTTGATTACATAATAAATCACAGGAAAATGTTGAGAACGTTCCATTGTTGCATGATTCCCAGAATGTGTGCTAATTAACGTAAATTCATGATCATGTCTATTTTTTATATACATATATATATTTTTTTTTTGGCTTTAGAATTTATGTAAAGTTACTTGTTTCACTACTTCATGTATTGAGCTATAGTTTGCACTCATATGTCTCCTAGAGGTGAGCTGTTTGGTTGCAAAGTTAATACGTCTGCCCTCTACATTTAATGTTGGACTATTTTTGTGAATGTAGGTCAAAACAAAAAAGCTGGCTCAGTACTTGTACATGAATACATATATGTATATTTGCATTATGATTAGATTTAGTGCGTGACGGAGTGGGTCATGCTTTGCCAGCACAACTGTTTGATAATGTAAAGGATGCAATTATGATGATGCAGAATTTTGTGGTGTAGCTATTGCAGATGATATTAGCTGTTGGTGTATTGCATAGTAAAAGCAAGACTGATAGTTATAAAAGGCCTCTTGAAAAGAACATTACTGGTAGAGTCCTGTTAATTCTCCTCTGGGGAACCACGAAAAAACCAGTCCTACCTCCACCGGAGATGTGTGATGTGCTTCGGAGTGTATAGGAATGGAGAAACATTGCTTAGTCAATTAACCATCTCTCCAAGGGCTCACCTTCTGGCAGATCTTGTACAAAGGACATATTCTGCAAGGCAAGGTGTAGACTCCCAACATTAAATAACTCTATTGTTAGGAGGACCAGGGACTTTATGGCAAGAAAATTTGTCTGTGGTTTGATTTTATTGAGCTGATGGATTTGAAAGGGTAGCTGAATAGAAGGTGACTATTCCCTGAAGATCCCACCTCTTCAAACAGATCGATATGGGCTGCAATGGCTTCAGTTGTCTTCTCATGACACACTCCCAGCTGTAGGGGTCAACGGATAGCATCGACTGCCTAGAAGACCTGCGAATGACTTATATGTACAAATTAAAGTGCGAAGCTCGGGGGAAATTGCCTCGAAGGTGATGATGATTTGCTCTGTTGTCTGGAGCCAGTGGTTTACGGGTCAAGGTACATGTGGCTCTGTTAATTGCCACCTTGGGACGGTGTAAATGCACTTTCGTGTAACGTTACCTGTATTCAGAGACAAAAACTCGCCTTGCGTGCATCGTAAACTGTTTAAGGCTTCATTACTGCTGTGTCTGCAGGGAGTAACAGGCTGTTTCTTTTGGCTCTTCCCAATCCGTCATCATGGGCCAAAAACCTGCATTGCATTCAAATGACGCAATCCTTGACTTGCACGCTTTTTTGACAAGCATTTGCATGTATCTTGTGCATATAGGTGATATGTTTGACAGATTTACCTGACAACAGCCATGACAGGGCATTGTGAACAACTTCGTGTTGTACAGTTTTTATGCAAACGTCAAAAGCTTCTGCAAATTTTTTGGGTAGATTTTCATTGTAGCGACTGAGTTTTGTTCGTCCAGAACATTTTATGTGGCATTGATTAGGATGTTACAGATTGTCTTTTGTGTCCATGTGTATGAAGTTGGCAATGTGATGTGCATATTAATGTGTTCAATATGATAAACCATGAATAAAAGAAGAATCATAGCACAACTGGCAGGTTAAAGAAATATAAAGTAAACCACCAGTTTCATGTTATGGTTAAGACATTTGTCCTTGAAATTTGACCAGTGTATGTTGTCAGGGATTGTGTTTATATGTGTGTATATATGTCTACATGCAGGCAGGTGATGGATCACATGTCATTTATGGTTTCTGACATAGAAATATCCATCCAATTTTTCCTTATCTAAAAGCAAAAGCCTAATTGATCAGTACAAATTCTTTTTTCAGATTTGCGTGATTTTATTTCACGAGATGCATTCTGTCACTCCACTTCATCATTGCGTCTGATTCCTTTTAACCTGGGGCTAGAGGCGGTATACTCATTGTGTTGAACATGATGAACATGTTACATACATGAACATATGCAATCAAAGCACAATTCAGATACATATTTTGACAAATATATAATGACAGCTTATAAACCAGCATGGTAAATAATTTGTATACTTACTGAATTCATTCACCTGGAATATTCATTGTATCTTTCCATCATCATTTGGAACTGTTGACTGCTCCTCTTTGCATGAAACTATCCTAATTTCTTACTTCATGCAGTTTCTTGGTTCTTTGGTTTGTGTTGAACATTGTTTTAGAAATTGGTCTTCCTGGAACATCCATTTTGGTTAACACCTGGTGAACCAGTGTCTGTTCCGACACCAAGATACCTAGTTTCCTTTACCAGTATTCTTACATTTTGTAATGCTTTATTTAGACACATTTATGTCTTAATAAACTTTTGTGGAAGGTTAGGTCTGGTGTAAACTATCTTCATGGTTTATGTGATCCTGAACGTCTTACAATGGTTAAGCTTTGTGTGAGGTTATGGTTTATATACATACATGTAGAAGTACATGTATGATTGAAAACTATGACTATACATGATTGTATAATCATAATAATGAACATTGGTATTCTCATGTTTCTACATTGTTGTATTCCGAGTGTAGTTTTGAACTTGCATTCTATTCAGTAAGGCAAGAAATGTTGATTTATGGTCCAACAACACGGAGAGATTTTATTTTTGAAAATTTTACAAAATGTTCTTTAATGTTGTGTTCTTATATGCAACAAAAGAAAACGGACTCTTGTTATGCTTCTTGTAATTATATGGAAAGTTAAAGGAATTATAGTAACAGAAAATATTTTTGAAAACTGTGTAAAGTTTTAATCTCTTCATCACTCTATATTGAAAAGACAGTTGCCTTTCACGTCAAAGTATGTATATTTTCTTATTCTCCAAATTTGTCTTTCAGTGTATTACTGTTTGGAATTAGTACCAGCTATTCACATCTTTATTAATCTATATTTTATAAAAGGCAGTGTTTTGTACAGTCACTTCCAATTACTATTCTGACTCCAGCATATGCATGTTTATCCATGGTTGCCATGGTGAGCACTGTTCTCTTCACCATGGTGATGGCACTAGGTAGTATTTAAGTACTATGTGGCTGACAAATGGCTGATAGGTGTAGTTCTTTATTGAATGATCTTTTGAAGTCATTGTTGCTATTAATACTGTCACTTCTATTAATCTTGCTCTAATGGACATGTTGAAGGCAGATATTGGAATTTTTCTTGGGAGTTATTAAAACATTGCAGTGGTTGACTTCTGATATCTCTCAGGATCGTGTTCAACCATGTGAAATGTTTACTTGATCACATGTATAGTAATTTTAACACCATCCTACCAAGAGTGGACAAATATTATGTGAAGAAAAGATTTAATTTGTTAACATGGGTAGGTTATAAGTATGTGTGTTGTGCTGTTTAAATTTCTTGAACATAGTCTTCATAATATTGTCAGCTAATTTCATGTAAATTACAGCAACAGCTGTCATATTTACCACACTTTTAAGATAGTTAAATTACATTTTTTCAGGAGTATTGTAAAACTAGATTGGAGTTTTACCAGCATTGTGATATAGTTGAGGAGTGGCTGATATCATGGTTCAGAGTGATTTAATCTTTCATGGATCTATAATGTGATTAGCTACATATAACTTCATCATTTTAGTATATTTGTAGAGATTCTGTAAAAATGTTCTGAAATACACCTATAAAATTAGACACAGACTAACCTTTGTTGATGACTTAGAGTATAAAACCTAATGATGCTGACACAATATGTTCATGCCTGTGGGGCCGGTTAGTGATCCCATAAACTGTTAGTTACATTCGTGATAGGCGTTCGTAAATGTAGCCTGAAGTCCTGTAATGTTGTAAGAATGATGAACCATGCGTTCCCTCAGGCCACGGATCATCCTGGCAACACCATTGGTTTTGTTCCACTGCGGCTCTTGGCAATGCTCACATAGGTTTTAGTATCTCTTATTGCGCCGAATCAAATCACTGAGCTCAGAATCTCCCATTGTCTGCCCAGCCCAGCAGCAATCGACTCGGCACAAAAGTATATTATCTACAACCCTGAGCTTATAAACTCTTAATACCCTTTCTGTCAATGTCTGGAGGCATTACTGATTGTGCTGGCAAGCAGCAAGTAATATATTTAGTCAACCATGCTATACCCAATCTGTCTCCAGGAGGCATTCTTCTTGTATTTTTTCCGTAGACCAGATTTACATCACCCCCTGTCATTCAGTATGATACATTTAGCTGATTCATTGTAATTACATGTGAGATGTTCAGTGGGCATAGAGATGTATGCCCATTAAGAAATATTCTTTGGAAAAATAATTGTGTCTCTATGCACGTTATTGTTATTTGGGAGTTCACGTCGCAAACTGTTATGTCTACACTTTCCTGCCTTAGTAAAGCTTTTCACATATTAATAAATATGATTTACTGATATAAAAATGGATACAATTGTTCATGTAAATAAGAATATGATAATAATCCAGGTTTTGTTGTTTTGCCTTGGGGAAAGTGATAAACTTTACTTCTTACTCGTAGCATAACGTTTTGAATTTTAGTTTAATACTTTAGATCTTTTTATCTAAATATAAATGAACATTCAATGAATTGCATATGTACGTACTGTCAACCAATAGTTATTAATTTTAGTATATCTTCATACTCATCTGATAATAAATGTTAACGTGTGTTGGGCAGATTTTTTGATGTACATTTTGATGTAAATCAGTGGAAAAAATTAGCCATAGGTTGATTTCTTTTACTATGATCAAGTAACAGTTTCCTGTTGTGGACATTAAGACTGTGTGGTTAATAATATTAATCATTGAGTAGCCTTCACCTTGAGGGGAGCCCAGACTGATCAATATTGACAGTGTCTGTCATTGCTGAAATTGGTCCTGCCAAGGTCAACTTGATGACGAGATAAAATGGATGGGCAAGCAAAACCAAGACTTATTCAGTAAGATTTCAGCATTGATCTGAAGACTAAAGCCCTTCGATGCGTTATCTTGCTTGTCCTTCCACCACAGTTGAGAGTATCTGGGTACTCCCATGATGACCATTTGGGCCTTCAATCTATCACTACCTAGCTTACATCAGATGCAGAGTTGAACGGGTGCAGCATTTTGAATCTTCAGTGTTTTGTACATGGTCTTGTGGTGTGTTTTTTGGATGAGAAACTTTTTTTCTTTTTTCCAGAAATTAAAATGGTTAAAAATCAGGGGGAAATTTAACTTTTTGCAATGAAAAGTTGATCATTTGTTGCTTGGAAAAGTTTACCCCTCTCAAAGCGCATTCAGATGCAAATTTTTAACTTTTCATGCTTGGTATCATTGTGATGCTCAGAAGATAACCAAAGGATGACAATTAATAGTTTGCTGGATTTGACATGTCTGCATTTCACAGGAATGATAGGCATGGCACTGTTAAAACTACCAGAAACTGTTACCAGGTACATGATCCTGCCTCAGTATTACCTGTCCTGTTTTTGTAAATTGTACAGTTGAACCTTGACCTGCATGTGAGATAGACTTTGTGTTATAATACATGTAGTTAAAAAAAATGTGTTTTCCTCCCACTAAAATGCTGGCCAATGTTGTTTAAGTGAAATGTCATTAAGTATGATGTAAAACTTTAATCAATTAAATATTTATTTATTTATTTGATTGGTGTTTTATAATATACTCGAGAATATTTCACTTATACAATAGCAGAAGTAAATAAATAAACAAACAGTAGTCATCCAATTTATTAACATGTATGTTCATGCTTGTATTGAAAATGAAGTATACTTGATAAGCCAGAAAGTATTGTCAGGTATCTGTACCAAAGAGGTTTGTATGTCTGTCTGTCAGTCAGCAACTTAATGGAAAAGAATATGCATGGATTTGGATGCCATTTTGTGCACATTTCGGCTTAGCATCAATCAGTTACATTTTGATGTTATCCTGATGCAGAATTTTTTTTTTACTATATACAGATAGGACAAAATTCATGGTGCATAGCAGGGTATTGTAACTGTATAGAACTCATCATGAGGTCAAGGGCAGCTTTGCTGTAGTGTGGGAATTTGTACATTTAGCTATAGCACAGGTTTGTGTTCTCAGAATGGCCTTTGCAACCCGCAGAAGGTCGTGGGTTTGCCCCGAGTTCCTCCCACCATAATGCTGGCCGCCGTCGTACAAGTGAAATATTCTTAAGTATGGCATAAAACACCAATCAGATAAAATAAAGAAATCAGAGTGCCTTTTGGTTTTCCAAGTGGACATGTGGGGATTACGGTATAGCTTGTTTAAAAGCTGTTCGTGTAAACAGGCTGTTGCATGACGAGAAAGTGTCATTTTGATTTCTGTTCGATATTGATTAGTTTCCTGGCCCTTTCATAGCCACATGCCGAGAGCTTGGGAATGAATATGTTTGAGGATCTAGCATGCAAGTGAAGATAAATGTTTTAAGACCTGAAAGCTTCTTTTGAGCTCAGAAGAGAGAATGTGGTGTCATTTCAGTGGGGCACATTCGTGCTGTGAAGGAAGGCTGAAGAGCCAAGAAGATGCTCCAGTTTGACATCAAGCCGTGGATTGATTGTTGATAATCCACCCTGGCTCTCCCAACTCCCAGTCTTTTATGGAAGCACTTTGCAGTCAATAAGTGGTCCCTTAATAAATTATTTGGGATGGGCAGTTGTGTACTCTCTAGCTCTGACATAATCTCTCCACATTTACTGTCCAACTGATTGCTGAAGGCCATTTATGGAGGAGCAGATAGGGCAACAGTCTGGGAATGATGTCCATTTCAAACTGTCCTGGACGTCTGTTCTCCTCAGGCCTTTGATCAACGTGAAAGGACGTAGAGCAGATACCTTGTTATTGCCTAGCTGGTTTACCAATCCCTGGCTGTTAAATCAATAGTTTCAATGGTAGTTGATGATGAATGCCCATTCAGACACAATGCCTTTAATTAGAACCAGACTCTGTGCTCTATTCCTTTGATGTGTACAATTTCTCCGAGATGCTTAAATGTTTTCTGTGAAGACTGGTTTGCCATTTCTTCATTAAGTCTTGTCCCTTCATTTCTCCAGCCTTTACAATATTACAAGACTTCGCTTACAAAAGTACAATACAATCCCCTTCCATGTGGTGCTTGGGAGAGTTTTAATTTCATTGGTCATTCCAAGAAAAGAAATTCATGTATTAAGTTGGTGATAAAGATGTAAAATTTCCATTTCATCTCATTCTATTCCATCAGGATGGTATTTTTCTTAATGTAGCAAGTTTCTTACATGTACTGATATTAAATTTATTTATTTATTTGATTGGTGTTTTATGCCGTACTCAAGAATATTTCACTTGTACTGGTATTAAACGTTTTCAACCACCTGTGCAACCAGTATTTTGAAACATTCAAAGAGAAATAATTTGCACTGTTTTATGAAACTTGCATCTTTAGTGACACAAATAAATCATTTTTGGCTTCATTTCGGTGATAAATGTTGCAGCAACAAAAGTGCTTAAGTGGTTGAAGAGGTTGAAGATTATCAATAGCTTATTATCTAACATTGTTTGCCTTCCTGATTTCAATCAGTCTAACTATAGTCATATTTACTTTGTGCTGGCAAGAGTGTCATCAGAAATAAATCTTAAGTTAATTCAGGCATTAGTAGGATAAAGATGTGCCAGAACTGTTTATGATAAAACAATTAATATTTCTCAGTTTCTGAAGTTGTTTGTCCAATGCTTTCATCATAAGTACATAATGGTGTGGAAATAATCTTTAGATAGGGTTATATCATCCGTCACTGCAACAAACAATCTGTCAGAACTGTTTATAATCTGCAATTAATAGTGCTTATTTCCCAAGTGTGTTTGTCTTTAATAATACTTTTCACCCTAAGCATATCCGAAATGCAGTCAAGATGTTTCTCCTTGGAGGCTCTCTGCTGTTATGCACTCTCTGTAACCTATCTCTCTCTCTCTCCCCATGACAGCCCGCTTGGCAAATGGCCTGCTGTGATGTGGTCGTTGTACTGTCAGTCGACTGGGCTAGGCCCCGTAGCTGTCAGACCTGTAACATACAGCCTCAGCACACCTGGTGGGGTTCATCATTTTTAATGAGGGCTGTAGCCTACAGCACAGCCTGCCCCAGGTAGAACGAGCTGCCAACCCACCACTGATTTACCTGCCTCATCAAGCCATCGTTTAGATCTCTCATACTCTGGCCTTTACTGATATACATCAGTGTTCCAGGAAATGTTTGTGAACAGATAGGAAAATTTGATGTACATATATACATATGGGCTATGCCTTGGTGCTCAATCATTTATTTATTTATTTATTTGGTATACACAAGTGAATGTTTGCACCTACACATACATGTTCAACTCCTAGGTCCCACTGAATTATATTATCCCATGGTGGAGCTGTGTGTGACTTAGCAAACTTGTAACAGTATATAAAACAAGACCAAATACAGCTTTTTTATTTAGACACCCTTTTGAGTGCAATGATTTGGGCTAAAGTGAAGAAATTGTTTAAATATATCAGATATTAGCCTAAATATGACTTCATAGCAGACATGTTCTTTGAAGAAGAAGCAATAATCAAACATTGTTAAAATCAAATGATTCAAAATTTTGATCCCCTGTTAATTATGGCACAGTTTAGTGTAAGCTTAATTTGGACACCGATAAATGGTATGAAAAATTGTAACGTGTATATATATATATATATATATATATACGTGCAGTTTCCTTGCTTTTGATAAACACTTTACTTTTAATGAACCTTCAAACTTTTGTGGTACATTGCTCATCATACCCAGTGTTGTCATAATTAAAAATTGTATTTTTTATTAATTCTGTATTAGTACACAGCACAGGTTTCAAATACACCACCATCAGGCCAAGTATAACAAAGGAAAGTAAAAATAAATATATAGCAGTATTGGATCTCATTACATCATGGGTGAAAGGTAACAGTGCGCGCAGGTATCAATAACTTTCATGAATATTTGTGGTGATGTTGTCCCATGTTTTAGTTGAGCATCTGTACCTCATTTTCTGGACGTTAATATCAAGCTATTTATCACTCACAACACATGTCGTATGATTTATATTGCTTGCAAACTATGTAGAATTTGACACTGACTGCTTGCCAAGTGAAGGAGCAGTGAATGCCTCCTCCTAATTTGAAGGCACGGCTTCTTGATGGCTAGTCGCCAGAATCTGGATTGTTAACCATTCCACTTGAAATGGTGTTGTGTACACAGAATGTAACAGGTTTGGCCAGTGCAGGGTTGTTTATGACTGGCATTGCCGTGTGATCATCTTACGTGGCAAACATTAAACTTGCTGATGTCTGAAATTAGCCAGGCTGATCCATGATGAAGAATGTGGAGGATTTGAAGTGGGTTATTGCAACCACTAACTCTTGTACATTTAATGAGACGGTTTTCATCCCTGTGGCAAGTAAGACAAGATAACCATCATTGTTCTTCATAATAGTGTACATTTCAAGTTTGTTGCAAGTGAGTTAATTAGCATTTTCTCGTCATTTAACATGAAGTTTTCAAGACCATTTAATCCAGCCATATTTTGAATGCATAATGGCTGCCAGATATGGAACAATATCAGTTGGTATTTATGAAACAGTCATGATTATTCTGTAGAATGAGAAAATTTGGTTACAGTTGTTGTTGAAAGCGATTCCGGTATTTCTCAAACTTGAACAATTTTGCATAATATGTGAGAACGGTATCTAGTGTTAACATATTCCAGTCCTTGATTTGAATACTGGGGTGAGATAGGCATCTGAGCTGTCATCTCTAAAAGAATACTTTTTAAAAAAAAAACTTTTGATGGATAATAAGAAATATTTGAAACTTTTATTGAAGATCAAATATTTTTGTGTGGTTAAGAATGGAAACAGTTTAATTTAGACACTATATGAATATTTTATTTGATGGTATTCAACACATTAATGAATAATTCCTTCCCAGTCTATGAGTTTTAGATTCACAATTTATTTTACCAAATTTTTATGAGCTTTTATAAATTGACTATGTTTTTACCATTTTGTTTTAATGGATTACATGGGTGTGTTGCTTCTTAGAATGATGCTTTAGTTATTTTTAAGACAACTGTGCAAGACCCATATTATGATGAACTGTAATAATACTTCTTCAAAATGACTAGATAACAGAAATCTGAATTATTTACAGATATGAGCCAAAACTGATAATTAGAATCTGTCCTCTCTTCAAACAAACATTAGTTGTAAGAAGAAGAAAAAATAGATGGAGAAGAAACTTTTATGTATTCAAGCCAAAGAACCACACCGTCAAGGTTGCTGTTCCTCTATATCAGGCGTAAACTCAATGTGGAGGGCACAGCATTTTAGCGTATGGGTAAGATCAGTCTGCGGGGATCAACACCATGGAGAGGAAGTAAGCCCCACTGACAGATGTGTTAATGGAGTATGTAGTAGACTGCTGCTCAAGGTGGAGTAATGAGAGTGCTGACACCTTAAACCTGACATTGATACCTGACCACTGGATGACCAATTCTGGCCAGAGAGATCATAAGGCTATACCTGTATATGTACATGTATTAGTCCTTGCTGGTACTACCTTCATCATAGATGTAGATTTAAGATCATGTATTCTTTCTACATGACCATTTAATGCATGACCAAATCTGACAAGCAATTCATACAGCTATACATGTACATCCATGGACATACATACAGGTAGATGTAATATCATCTCGATACCTGACCGGTAAATGACCAATTTTGACCAGCGACATGTAGATCATAAGGCTATAATGTGTATGTAGTTATCTTCCTATAATGTGTATGTAGTTATCTTCCTGTGTGGCCTGTATTATAGACGTAATATCATCTTGATACCTGACCAGTGAATGCCGAATTCTGACCAGCTAATCATAAGGCTATAAATGTATATGTAGTTATCTTTCCTGTATGGCCTGTATTATAGACGTAATATCATCTTGATACCTGACCAGTAAATGCCGAATTCTGACCAGCTAATCATAAGTCTATAAATGTATATGTAGTTATCTTTCCTGTATGGCCTGTATTATAGACGTAATATCATCTTGATACCTGACCAGTGAATGTGGAATTCTGACCAGCTAATCATAAGTCTATAAATGTATATGTAGTTATCTTTCCTGTATGGCCTGTATTATAGACGTAATATCATCTTGATACCTGACCAGTGAATGCCGAATTCTGACCAGCTAATCATAAGTCTATAAATGTATATGTAGTTATCTTTCCTGTATGGCCTGTATTATAGATGTAATATCATCTTGATACCTGACCAGTGAATGTGGAATTCTGACCAGCTAATCATAAGGCTATAAATGTACATGTATATGTAGTTATCTTTCCTGTATGGCCTGTATTATAGACGTAATATCATCTTGATACCTGACCAATAAATGCCGAATTCTGACCAGCTAATCATAAGGCTATAAATGTACATGTATATGTAGTTATCTTTCCTGTATGGCCTGTATTATAGACGTAATATCATCTTGATACCTGACCAGTAAATGCCGAATTCTGACCAGCTAATCATAAGTCTATAAATGTATATGTAGTTATCTTTCCTGTATGGCCTGTATTATAGACGTAATATCATCTTGATACCTGACCAGTGAATGCCGAATTCTGACCAGCTAATCATAAGGCTATAAATATATATGTAGTTATGTTTCCTGTATGGCCTGTATTATAGACGTAATATCATCTTGATACCTGACCAGTGAATGCCGAATTCTGACCAGCTAATCATAAGTCTATAAATGTGTATGTAGTTATCTTTCCTGTATGTATTATAGACGTAATATCATCTTGATACCTGACCAGTGAATGCCGAATTCTGACCAGCTAATCATAAGTCTATAAATGTATATGTAGTTATCTTTCCTGTATGGCCTGTATTATAGATGTAATATCATCTTGATACCTGACCAGTGAATGTGGAATTCTGACCAGCTAATCATAAGGCTATAAATGTATATGTAGTTATCTTTCCTGTATGGCCTGTATTATAGACGTAATATCATCTTGATACCTGACCAGTGAATGTGGAATTCTGACCAGCTAATCATAAGGCTATAAATGTATATGTAGTTATCTTTCCTGTATGGCCTGTATTATAGACGTAATATCATCTTGATACCTGACCAGTGAATGCCGAATTCTGACCAGCTAATCATAAGTCTATAAATGTATATGTAGTTATCTTTCCTGTATGGCCTGTATTATAGACGTAATATCATCTTGATACCTGACCAGTGAATGCCGAATTCTGACCAGCTAATCATAAGTCTATAAATGTATATGTAGTTATCTTTCCTGTATGGCCTGTATTACAGATGTAATATCATCTTGATAAATGAGCACTGGATGACCAATCCTGACCAGCAAGATCACAAAGCTATATCAGTGTTTACCGGCTCAGACATACATGCAGATATAGCTGGAAAATGATATTTAGTTCTCATTCCTCATGTAAAATTTTCAGTTATCATTCATGATACATGCAGCTATTGTGGATACAGGTAATGAATTTTACTGGATTTGCCTGCTGAAAAAGTATTGTAGCAGTTGGTAGTCGTGGTTTAAAAGTGTTCAGTTAACAATGTCGGCACTTTGCTCGGCCATGTTGTAACATGTGCAAGCTTCGAAACTTCCAGACCATGTACATGTATGAAGTTTGCACTGAGTAACCCTGCTTAAAGAAAACAAAAAATGTTCTGGGATGTATACGCCTGTTACTTATAATTGGCTGAAAGCAAGGAAATTTTATAACCCTCGTGTGTAATACATGTAACGTATGGGTTATGATGCATGCAGCCACATCCAGACTTGAAGAAACCTTAAAGGTTGATGCCACGGGAAATACATGTACCTCTGCTTTACCCAAGGGAATGCCGTTAATGGAAAGCACTGAATGATCCCATGTACTCTGTAAATGCATGATCACTGTACGGCTGTCCCTGGAATTCATTTTTTTCCTTTTTTTAAGGGATGTAATTGACAAGGATGTTATGATTAGACATAAGTAATAATCAGTGAGACATTGTTAGGTTGCTGGTTTCATGAACTGGTACATACATTGTTCTCCAAGATTTAAGTCCGAGACACTTTTGACCCATGCTTTTCTCACCACTGTTATACACAAACTGACATGTTAAGAGTGCAAGTACATCCTATTTGGTTAGGTCAAATCTCTCAATGACCGGGCACCCGTGGAATTTGTTCCTGGATTTCACCTTACATATACCTGGTGTAAAGAGCCAGATAAAAACTACAATCCCTATAATCCCAGCGTAAATGCGTGTTGATGCGAAAGTTGAAGACCTGATCAACTGTCATGTCCTGTTGCCTGTTTGATACCAGACACTGGTGTAGTTCTGAGTGTGGCAGGAGGATAGAAACCTACTGGTGAGAATGTTGGCATCAGGAATTATAAACGTACATGTATTTATTCATTTATTTCATTGGTGTTTTACGCCGTACTTAAGAATATTTCACTTATGGTGGGAGGAAACTGCGCAGACCCCAGGGGAATTCCAGGACCATGTACATGTTGCTGGCAGACCTTCCTTTGTAAAGCCGAAGAGGAAGCCAGCCGAGCTGGACTTGAACTCACAGTAACCACATTGGTGAGATGCTTCTTGGTCATTGCGCCAAGCTGGCATGCGAAGCACCTCAGCCATGGAGGCCCCCACATAAATGTATATTCATGTACATGTAATGACATTTGAAAAAGCATTTTGCCTTTTCACTTGTGTTTAAAGTGAACATAAAGTCAGCCACTATATCTGAAATAATTCCTAAATTAGTATTCCATTGATGTTCAAAAAACATTTTAAAAATTCTTCACTGCTTATAAACGAAATAAATAGCAGATGATCATCATTACCTAGCCACTCATTTGGTCATGCCATTTTGCCATGTTATACATGTAGCTATCTAGAGTGACGTCACAAAACCTAGGTGCTCTTCCGTACCATTTGTATTAAACAATGTAACACTGAGAAAATACAAACAAAAATCCCCAATACCCAACCAGAGAGAATCAGCTCTGTTCCTTTCTCAAAGGGCTGATGTTTCTTTTAGTTTGGTGCTTTGTCACAGCAATCTGCGGGGGCAGAAGCGTTACGTTTTAGCAGTCCTGCTCATCCTTGTCTTCAGGTGCAAGCATTAGGTCTATCTGGCTGTATCGACATGAGAGAATTTACCAGACACAGCAGGCCCTTCTGATCTTTCATACAGATTTTGGGAAGGTATTTTTGTAATAATTTGTAATAATTTGCCAAGGAAAAATAATGCAGTGTCATATTTTTCTTGAAACACCTACTCTCCCGAAGCCAGCTCGCCCTGACAAGATACTGCAGTTTCCTGCCCTACACATATAAATTATGACATGGGCAGACGCTCTCAATTCCCTGCTCATAAATGTGTGTTCCAAAATGCATCAGTTCCAATACAAACACTTAAAGTAACTGAAAAATCCAATTTATTGTATCGATACCTGTCGATCCACTATAAGAAACCATACTGATAATCGAGAGCTAGTAGGTCTTTTGACATGACAGCCAATTATCACATGACGCTTTCAGCGCTAGTGATTGGCCGAGTTCATAACAGCTTCTACAAGATGGCCAGTCATAGTGAATTGTTTGTCAGTGTGATATCCACAGTGCTGAACATCATCTTCTCTGCTTTCAAAACTTTATAGAATTTTTTAAGATGTTTTCCTGTAATAACTGTGTCCTATATCATTTTTTCTATGTATATATAGTGGCAGACTTTACGTTCACTTTTACGTATGTAAAGGCAACGTAGTTTGTGATTTCATTTCCAAGCTGTAAACGATTTCTGTTTTTTATTGTGTCAGCATGCTCTTTGCTGGCCTTCAAGATGGTACTACCTTGGCTTAACATTATGTTATGGCAACAAGGGAACCTTCAGATGTTGCTATCCAAAACGTAAGCAGTCAGGCTTGTAAGACCTCTCTGAAAATCAAACTGTAAATGAAATGCAAGTCAAGTGTGTTTTTGAGCTCAGGGAGCCATTTCTTCGGTGAACACCGCGGGTGGATGCTAGGCTGTGGAGTGACCTTGGCCTTGAAGATCTTAGGCCAGTGGTAAGCTGTCTGGTCCTGGAGCCCAAGCATCTACTCTGCCCTGTACATGTATTTAACTGTCTCATCCCCCCACTATCTCTGCCCCAGCTCTCCAGCTGGCAGTTCAAAGCCAGCAGGTTAGCACTAGATAAAAACATTTTGAGGTGTTTATGTTTATACTATCTGTTTGCTTGCTAAGATGATAAAAAAACAAGTGATTGGGGGAATGTTGAGCAATTTGACACTGACTGTGTAGCAGGTGAAGGAGAAGATATGGGTGGTATGTGGCAGTCATCAGCGTGGGAGGAAATGCTAGAGCTTTTTCACATCTGCACACCTCTAGATGCTAACAGCTACACACAGATGCAGGATTCACCAAAATCAGGCTTTAGTGCTAAACAGTATCCCCAACAATAGAGCACATGTAAACTGGTTGGTGGCATTGTCTGTTAGCCTAAAGCTGGTAAATGATTCTTTTGAAATCAGAGAATCGATCAAGATAACTTGTTTCTTCAAAGCACACACACATGGAGTGGATGACAATAAAATGTTCATCAACTTGTTATTTTAAATTAATATTTGAAATTAAAAGAAGTACATGTAAGTTATTAGCAGATACATGTACATGTAGTTGAATTTATAGTAGGACATGCTTGATCTGGAAGCCTTGTCTGTAGACCAGTTTGACATGTATACTCACATGTGTGGTGGGAAGAGCAAGCAACTCAAAAGTTTCTTTTCATCTAAACTTCAGGTTTAATATCTACAAAAAGCAATGCATGTAAATTGTTTCAGTCTAAAAGAATAGTGGTGTAGCTTATGAGAAGACAAAATTAATATTATTAGCTTACTGCAAAAAGGATTTTACTGTGTATCTGTGATATTCATTCATTGAACCCAACTGAACCTGTCTTTCTGAATGTTTGCAAAATACATGTAACCTGTATAGAGTTTTTTTTTTATACCAGGAAGACTATTAGTTTATTCTTAAAATGCAACGTACACGTAAAGCATGCATAGTATAATTTACACTCATCTTTAAACCTTTTTTGACATTAAATATCACCAAAAAAAAAAAACGTTCTAGAAAACTCACTTGTTTAGGATAATTTGTGTCTTTTTTGAACAACTGTATTACATGTAGCTGAGTAGATTTTTCATGAAAGTTTTTTTTTTTTTCTTTCAGCTGATTATTAAAGATGGATAATAAGAAATTAGTAACATAAAACTGTGCTATAAAAGGGAAGAAAAATTTGCCACTCAGGTGGGAATGATGCATTTAAGACATTCCAAATTTACCATACATGTACATATACATAGGTCAAGACTTGGTCATCCAGGGGAAGATAACTCTAGTAACCATACTGATGTCTTGTTGAGTGTTTGTGTGTATTGAGGCTTGCAGAGCAGTCACAGAAAGTCTCCTTATGCAGTTTTTATCACGTAGGAATTGCAAATCATTCATAGAATGAGTTGAAGCAGAGAATGAAGACCTGGGCCCATATTTATTAAATGTCTTACGGCTAAAGGAAAAAATTCAAACACAACTACAATACAAATATTTGGCTCTGGGAAGTTTAAAATTTGCACGCTTATTCTTTACTGCTGAACAGTGTGCCGACTACAATTTGAGTTCTTTCCTGTTCAGGGTTTGGTTTTTGAAGAACTTGTAATTTAACAGTCTTAAATTGCTTAATAAATATGAGACCAGGAGTTTAGGGGGATTTTAATTGTCCTTCTGTGCATTGTACGTGTAAAGCATTATTTTTTGTTTGGTGGGTCTAAGCGTGGTCATTGGTGGAAACAGGGATTTCATGTAGCTTGATATTCAGCAATGCTCTCCTTGTTGTGTGTGTAAAAAACATGCAAGATTTATTTTCTCATTTTATATTCTAAGCCAGTGTCAAGCGGAGAGAAATAAAGGGCAATTCACTGATGTACCTGGTTTTTTAGTTAGCTTAAATTGTAACTTCTGGTGTGATATAAGTAAGACACTGGTGCACTCTGATTATGTTTTAGCTACAGGTTATGTCAGCGAACTTTGTCTATTCATGTAACGGGCAGTTAATCTGTCAGATGAAATGCCAGTCAACTCTGCCTTTCCCTCAGCCATAAACCGTTCAGTCAGGGACTTCATATCACTTCCTTTGTACATTTTATGTATGTTATTTTTTTTTTTCTGTGGTTTAATTGTTCTTTTGAAGCCATAAATTGAGGTTTCTACTGAATTACAAAGCTGATGTTGACATAAGATTACATGCATGTTACTTTCTGCGATGCGAGTGTATTTGCCCCCTGACACCACTGCTTTAACATAGATGTGTCAAGGGAAATGAGACATCCATTCTGTTAACATTTACGACCAGCTAGGTTTTCTTTTAAAGTAACATCTACTTGCGTTAGAAACTGTACTTTTGAACCCTTTTTTACCCCTACATGTTGTCAAACCTTCTAGTCTGACGTTTTGATTGCAATAAAATTACATGTTAACGTGTTTTATCGCATTTTGATGACTCACCACCTTTTTCTTTAACTCAAAATTTCTTTCCTTTTGTATTTTTCAGGTAAGTGAAAGATGCTTGTTCTGTGATACAGAGAGATTCTATCCAATTCTGGTTTGATAGCCTTGTCTACAGGCCCAAGTCTTCAATCATATGAATCAGCAGTAGATTTTCTTTTGCACATTTTTTCTTGTCGTCACTTTTTCTGTAACAAATGCTATGCAATGCAGCATTTTTCTTGTTAAGCTATAAAGTGTTAACTAACATGAGTAAAACTTTTAATTAATTCGAACAGGATGTGGCTCTGGTCTTGATCTTGAGACCTTTGTGACTTTCTTTCAGGCCAATCAGTTTGATCGTGTCAATACCATATTACAGGAATATAGAAAAAAAATGTTATACATGTCAGAAAAGAAACTGTTGGTCTGACAGTGCAGCCTAGCAACCATACACTTAAGTCTCTTTATAATCAAGAATGTGACCTGACAAGGCCTAGATGATCAGTATAGACCTACTACCCTCAACAACAATAGTTCACTCGAGAAATGGTTCAGTTATGCTCAATAAAATCTTCCTGAAAGGTAGCCATTTGATGCTAGATGAGGGCGAATATCTCAGTTCAAGCAAACATCTGGTTTGATTGGAATTTTCCAGTGGCATTGTAACATCTCTTGCTCATGGTTATTCATGTCAATATTTGAAAGACACTTATGACATTGACATACCAATTATGATTATTAAAGATACATCTATTATATGATCTACTAAATCTGTGATATTGTCATAAAGCTTTTTATATTATTCTGTTGCGTAGGCTTTAATAAAGGATGTACATTGTTCAGGTAATTGGGTCTAAAGACAATGAAACAAAACTCCAGTACTCTGGGATTTTACTTTTAATGATTTTTTGAAGCGGGGGGGAGGGGACTGTTGATTAATGAAGTCAGATGTAGCAATTTTTTCATTAGATTATCATCCCTTCGGTAGGACTGGATTGTGCATGTACCTTAATGCAGTAAACACTCGTTTTGTAACATGTTTTAGAGAGTTTGCATTATTGGCTCTTTTTTTTTTAAGCTGTCTAAATGGCTTTTAAAGCAGTGGTTGATTTGTGGTCAGTTTGTGGCCGGGCTAATTTCTGATGTCCACACATCGTGTTATCTTGTCGGTGATTAAGCAAAGCTTCTCTGACTGGTGGTAAACCAGCGGGATGCTCTTTCAAACACAAACCCGTTCACCAGGTCTTGAGAATGGAGTTTAATGTATACTGTAGAGGCTTCATACAATTGTTTGTTTGTCATGTTTACTTTTGTGGCCAGAGATCAAACAGGCTGCTTTTCCTTGCATTATCCATATCAAAGCCTGATAAGGAGGTATTTAATGAGTTAACAGATGTCTCTCCAGGTAAGATCAGACACATTTCATTCCTCGGGAATTCTTACCTGGATTGACGTTTCTGGGCAATTAGCCTGGAATTTTCATCTTGCAGTCTGAATACCACAGACTCCTCACCTCTATATCTGCCTCCAAGCATACACATGGGCTTTGAGCATCCTTCAGAATGTACATGTAGTCGCTCAGTTATTTTCATGCCCACTTTTTTGCCTTTTCGGCATGAAAGCAGGCCAGCAGCATGAATTTAATGGACTTGCTAATGAGTTTAAACCAGTTAGTATAATTAACTTTATGCTTAGATTTGTCCAAAAATGAAATGCCAGGTATGAAGTCAGGAGAATTGATATATGAAAAATTGTCTGAAATAAAATTGTTTATGGGTTATGCTAGTTAATTGGAAGGTCTTGTGTTTTGGGCGGAAATAGTTTTAATGAATACAGACTTACATGCACCTGTGAATTTTTGAACCTTTTCAGATTTGATAGTACCATGTCATGTGCATGAGTGTGTTGCCAACAGGAATAATTCATATAAATGAATGTTTAAGCTCCCTTGAATAGAGTCTGCCACTGAAGACAGTATACCCATGGTGATTTAGTATGGCAAACATGTTCTGAGGCCTTCATGCTCTTAAGTCTGGTGGCTAATTAGCCAGCTTGAGATGTTTTGATAAGCACCTGGCTGTCTTATGATTGAGAGATATGGATAGATTACTTGTGGTGTGTAAGCTGCTTTAAGGTTTCTGATAACAAACTGCAGTTTCACCCAGACTTTCAAGCCCTCAAGGTCACTGCCGTGTGTACATGTGTCTTTGAAGGTAGTGTGTGACAAAAAACATCCATGAGTGCTTGGAGTTTTAAAGTCGTACTTAACAATTTTTCAGTCATATGTGTGCACAGGTCACATGAATGAAAAAGTAAAGAGTGTTCTGGAACTGTGTACTTTAGTGTGCAGTTTGATGAAAATTCATTAAATCATGTCATTGTACATGGAGGTATGGTTTGGCTCATTGTCTCAGTTCTGTACCGATTTTTCACAGTACTGATCATGTAAAAGTGATTAGGCTGCCATTGTGTAAGTGAAATATTATGAACTCGAATAGAAAAAATAGAAAAAAAAATACATTTAATAAGACTTTTATCAATAAATACGAATATTCGGACATTATATATGAATTTAAGTTACGTTTTGAATTGCATTGCTCATAGTTACTCCAAGCTTTAGTCAGTTGAAGTGTGTATATATAAGTGTGTATATATATATATATATATATATATATATATATATATATATATATATATATATGTGTGTACATTCTCTCCTTACTTGTCACATTGACAGGCCATACACGTTAATATATTAGTTGTAATGGTAATTTTTCCTTTCATATATGATAGGATTCTTATCAGTTTTTTGTAATATTTGAGAAGGTAATTTGTCACATTTCTATTCACATGTACATGTTTATGCTAATGGCTGACAAGCTTCTAGACTGGGATTATTTATAACATTTACATGTACTTTTATCTTCCACACTTAGTAAATGTGCCTTTGTATTCTTTTGTCTAAGTTGTTCTTTTTTAGTGTGTCAGTCTTGTGTCAAATCTCAAATAAGATATCTTGCCAGTTTTTTCTTTTCTTTTTTTAATATCATTTTAATTTCTGTTATCTTTGTTGTGAAAATTTTCGCTAAAGATATTACATGACACAAACACAAATGGTTTGAATTCTGTGATATAGAAGGCATATGGGTTTGTATATAATTTGTATACATACATAAATGCACACATCTTATTATTCCATGAGAGTTACAGCTATTTTTCCTTTTTCTAGCTTTGTAGAGCCTTGTTTGTTTTTTTAACCAAACAAAGCTGGTTGTCATAGTTACTGAATGTAGGCAATGGATGTTAATTTTCAGTGTAAGTGGTTTGAGAGTTTTATTTTCTTTGAAGTGTAAGAAGTGTGAAGTTTCTTTTGAAACTTGCTACCAACTGAACTGATTTTAGTATTTATATGCAGAATACAAGAAGAAAGTATAATCAGCACTGTTCATAACATATATCCTCTACATTCTCTGCAGTATTCATCATAAGTTTGCTGTAAAAAGAAAACTCACTTACACACTTTGGCCAAACTTATCTCTATCAATACATCTTGGAGTATTGTTGTAGTGGTTGATGTCTGTTCGTTAATCTTGCCGTGCCATACCATCCATTTCTTTGTAAACACTTCAAGTCGTAAAGGCTTTGTAACAGTGCAGTTTGTCATAAAAATGCAATTTGTAATTATTAATACGAAAAAACTGGGAATGGCTTTTTGTAATGATTATTACAAATTGCCTAAAAGTAACTTTGGTTTGTTCATCATTAGGTGGAATTTTTTGAATGAAATTAGTTATTACACTAAGACGCTTGTAATTTATTACAAAAAAACTCGCTGGGAGTTGATTTGTTACAAATTCCCAATTTGTAATAACACAATATGTAACAAATATATTCTTAAAGGATGTTATTATCGTCATTCATGACAGATGTCAGATTAGGCTTGGTCATCTTTAAATGAAATTTTTATGTGTGTTCCTGAAAAGAATAAGTTATTACAAAAAGCCACTTTCAGAGTGGCAATTTGTAATGATTATTACAAATTGCATTTGTAATACAAATTGCCTTGTAGTTAGGTTTACAAACCTTGCATACATGCATGTATACCATATGTTGTTGTACACTTAGGCATTGAGAAGAAACCTGTTGATTTTTTGTCACCGTGCTGGGTAATTTTATTCAATGTAATTGTTGTAATCTAAGTTGTATTTTTGCACCAGGCTTGTAAACACAATAACCCTAGTCTGTATGAGCAATTTTCATAAAAAAAAACTTGTAAAAGATTATCACCGAGTCCATATAGATGAACCCTGTTTTCATTGACCTTGGCCAGTTTTACCAAGTTCATGGGATCTGCCTCCATTATTTAAAGACACTATCTGTTGCAACTGTGCTGAAGACAAAGGTGCATGTACATGTAGTACACTGGCCGATGTTTTTGAATTATCGTTTTTTAATGGATACTTTCATTCAATAAATTGTTGTTAGAGATAACGTTGTAACTAGGTTGTTTAATGTGATTGGATTGATATCAAAACATACATTTCTAGTTGTTAAAAACAGTTACCTATTAGCTAGACAACACTGTTAAAACTGATATTAGGTTGAAACTGTGACAGAAGTTCCATCACTATTCCACTACACGCCTGCCAGTAGACGTGCAAATTAATATTAATAATAACCAATATCTAAGCAGGTGATGTATAGTTTCTAAAAACAGATTATCATGTTTATACAACTCATAAAGTGTTTGTCTTTCATAATTAAAGATATTGCACGTTTACATATTTAAGATAGATGCATGCAGTTTTAAGATTTGACTGATATATAATGTGTTTGATTTTAAAGCCATTCCTCCTTTAGAGCCGGGGTGAAAATTAACTATGCTACTGAAACTGAGATGTGTTGGAGTCTTTAATACGTTTTTTGACCTGAGGGGTCAATTCTAGATAAATTCGGAAGGATTTATGATATATTGTAACGACATGTACTTTACGGTGGCTGATCTGGTTGATATGAATGTCAGACAGCTTGTGTATCAGACAGCAGATTTGAAACCTTGCCTGTATATTCTTTATATTAAGTGTGGGGCCTCCGTGGCTCAGTCGGTTAGCGCGCTAGCACAGCGCAATGACCCAGGAGCCTCTCACCAATGCGGTCGCTGTGAGTTCAAGTCTAGCTCATGCTGGCCTCCTCTCCGGCCGTACGTGGGAAGGTCTGCCAGCACCCTGCGGATCGCCGTGGGTTTCCTCCAGGCTCTATCCGGTTTCCTCCCACCATAATGCTGGCCGCCGTCGTGTAAGTGAAATATTCTTGAGTACGGCGTAAAACACCAATCTCGTCGTCATATGACTGAAAAATTGTTGATTACGACGTTAAACCCCAAGCACTCACTAAAACACCAATCAAATAAATAAATATATTAAGTGTTGTCACAGTCAGCTAGCCCCATAACTGCAGGCTGACTGATTTCTATCTGTTTTGTACCAAATGTTTCTATTGAACACTTTCTATGTAAACATTTTCTGTACTCTGAGTATTTTTTCTCATCTCATTAAGTCATACATTTATGAAGAAGTAGATTTCCTGTGCAAGATGAAACTTGCATATTTTTACACTTTTTAATAACTAGAATTGTTGTATGTATCAGTATACACATATGAAAATGGTGGTTTATCACAAGTGTAAACATATCCATCTATAAACCAAAGAATGGAAGTCTACATGTAGTTGTATCTAATTGATAATAGTACATGTACTTACACAGTGAGAAAGTGAAGTGAAATGACAATAGCATTAAAACAACAATCAAATAAATTAGTGCCAGCAAAGTATTACATGTAGCTACAAGTATACCATAAAAAAAATGTTCTTGTCTTGTATTAACAAAGTTGTTTTAGTACATGCATGTCTTACAGTAAAGAGGCCTCTGTACAACAAAATTCCCCAGCAACCATTATCTTAACTTTCCGCAAAGTGCACTGACCTTACAACAAAAGTATCTGTGCTATTAAAAGTGTACCAGGAAACCTTGGTTCTTGTCTGTTTATTAAATTGACAAAAGTCCTCAGCCTTAATTGTCATGCGTTCACGAAGGGCATCTTTGAGTGCAGTTTGTGCATCTGATATGGTTGATGTTTTGAACGGGTTGATCAAATTCAAAGCTTCACTATATTTTGTAATTGAATAATCGGTTATAACAGAAGGGAGGCATTAAAAATATGCATAAATAAACACCTGCAAACAGCTTCAAGAATGACATGTCAATAAAGCATGGTGTAAGTCTGCTGAGGTTGAGTGGTTTATCAACCTACTGTGCTTTCCTTGTAGTTTTAACATTTGTAGAAACTGCATAATGAATTCCACCCATAAATCATTGTATCTGCCGTGGATTGAAACAGAATAATCATCAGTGTTGTGTAAACAAAAAGGTGTGTTCTGTCCAAGAAGGCGTGCTATTCTGCACAAGAAACTGTGCTATCCTGCATAATAAAGTTAGCTGTTTTGCATGAGAGGGTATACTTGTTCAGTCAGAAAAGAAAGATTTGTAGCTGTTAAAGTTACCCACTCTGATAAGGAAAACCTTGCAATTGAGAGATAAAACGCATCAAAGCTTTTTTTCTTCCTCTGACAGAACAGGTTGCAGCGACAATTGACAGTGTTTCAGCTTTCTTGATCCATTAGCTTCAAATTTATGGCCTCAAGGTTCGGGTTTGTGTTCACTCTAAATTACAAACCTAAATTAACACTCAACTCAAGGATTAAATTTCTTTCATTGTATTTAATGCTAGGATAATTTCTTAGTCCACATTTTGCAATGCTCTGCTATTTAAATAGAATTTAACTCCTAAATTGGCAAAAATTTCTCATTGAATTGTGAAGATTGGCCTGGCACAAAATGAAGAGGTCTTGAAAATGAAAATGATAATTTTTATGTTTCAATTTATGATTATCTTACCCTTATCTGCTTAATATATCTGTCAAATTGTTCACCTTGGTAGTTATTTTTGACTTCAGATAACAGCAAATGATTACATCATAACTCCTACTGTTAATAAGCTACCCTAAATGACCTAAAATTTGATCACAAAGGAGCATTTTTGGAGACAAATAAATTTCGTAAGATATGACTTCTGGTACCAAAATGTACATTTTCGCCGTAGGATATCTTATATCTTACCTTCCAAACACCTCTCAAAGCACCTTTCTCAAATCAGTAGAACTACCAGAATCTGGAAAATTGAGCAACTTAGTCATGGACGAAAGTTTAAGTCATGTAGATTACTTGTGTTATCATGGATTGTGGACAGTGGTTAGAACAAAGCTATCTGACATCTAAATATCTTAAGGGCTTATGTATCATGTCCAAAATGCTGTCAAGAAAGTCGGGTGCTCTGATGGCATTTTATAACTTTATTTTTTCCTTTGTATTAAGATGCTTTGATAATGTAAAAGGAACTGTATTTAAACTGTTCATATCATCTTTTTTTGTTATTTTTTTCTTATTTGTTCTTTTTTTTGTATGTGTACATGCAATTGTATTAGTATTGCATTTATATACTCTGTAAATACATGACACTAGAAAAACAGGACAGATTTTGTGCATTATACTCTGTGCTCATTTGCCCTTCAGACAGACAGACGTAGGTCAGCTTATAATCAAAGGCAACAGGACAAAATCCAATAAGCCTAACTGTTATGTGGAAAAGTTTGACAAAACATTGTAATAGTGAGCAACTGAAACCACCTTGAACACAAGTACACATACATGTACATGTAGATCTATGGAACTGGATACAAATGTATGCCTTGAATTCGACTCTGAGAGTCAGCCATGTTGGTTTCAGGTGCCAAAAAACCCAGTTGGTTCCAGTTGCAAGGTTGATCTAAGCCTGGCTTTAAACAGAAATCAGGTAAACTAAATCTGAACGTAGGTCAGCTTGCCATTCTAAGAAGTTGGGTACAGCTTGACCTAAGCATAACGCTTTTGTCAAACAGTTTGGCAAGTTTGATCTACGCTGGGCTTTAGACACCTGATCAAGGTTTTGTCATACTCCATTGATCTGTTCGATAGTGGCTTGTGTTAAATTTAAGAAACTGTATTTTTAACAATTTAACATTTTAAATCTACTTTAGTTATTTATTATTTTGTCACACACTAATGCTTGTTTAAGGTATATGTGTGTGGATTTTTCTTCAGTATTTGAGATAAACATCATTGTTTACCTGTGACTGTTACAAACATATGTAAATTATGTTACACTTAGTTATGCATATCGTGCACATTTTGTGCAATTATATTTTTTATGTCATTTTCTGTTAATTAACAAGTATCCATTTAATTCTGCATTTAATTAGAACATTAAATCTGTATTAAGGATTCTGTTATTAGAAATAGAATGGTTTTGAGCAGGAGGTATTTTTGGGATGGTTTTTATGTTTGGAGTTTGCCCTCACAGTTCCTACAGTAGTATTCCCACAATGACGTGTTCTTTCCTGTGATTATATATCTGTGCAGACATGCTTTTATGTATCCTGCTGCCTCATGAGAACATCGTCCTTCATGCACAAGACTAGATGAGCCACCAAGTGTCCGTATACACACACATGCCTTGAGACCATCATTATGTGGCCTAACTACTAAGTTCCAAGGCAGAAAACACCAAGATTGCTAAGGTGTAGGCCGAAATGGACACTTGATTGAACAGGGGTGTCTAGCTGTCAGGATGGACACTCTAATTGGTAAAGTTCTGCTTAAAGGGATACAGAATTGATGCTTACTGGGAGTGAAGATAAGTTTCCTGGGTTTAACTCTGCCATACTTAAAATTCATCTAGGCATACTCTGGACTTGCCTGTCTTTCACACCAGCCACTCACATTCGATTCTGCATCCCTTTAATATAACCTTAGATTTATGTATTTATTTACTGAGGTTTAACGCTATACTGTCATCTTCAGCCTCAGGGCAGTACGGCTATACTCTTCATCAGGAACGTAAATCAATCCTCTTCTGGAGGAGTACACTTTGATGTCCCATAGATTAAAATTAATTTTCAATGTTTCATCTTCATTTTCTTCATCATATATGGCCTGAAGCATGCATAAGTATGCAAGGGTGCTCTGTTTACCTCTCTTCTTGAGTTTTGTACACAAAGGGTGTCACTTGCATGTAAGCTCGCCTAAAATTTAATTATGCAACTCTCAGCGGAGATGATAGAAAACAAGCGTCACAGAATTTTTGTGGCTGTCTTAATTATTTCAGCTATGCATGTTGTTGTTTGTGTTCAGCACGGAAAAGAATTGATCTAATTATCAGCTGACGAGTTATTTTAAGATTAAGTGAAGTTTGACTCATGAAACTGTTAGGTTGTTAAGATGAACCAAAATGAGGTCATTGTTGTTTTGCTCTAACCAAGTTTCTGCTGACCAATCTGAAGCCTGGGCGTTGTGGTCCTAAAGATATTCGTGTAATTTGGGGAAAGTTATAGGAGGAGTTGAACTATTAACATTGTGTACATCACGTGCTTATTGTTGTTTACAATTGTGTGGAAACACTTGTCACCAATCCTGTGTGACTTTCCTCCATGTTTCTGCCATGATTAATCAACCAACACCAGTGATATCAGCCTTTCCAGATAGTCGTATACACTACCCTTAAGCCACTATCGAAAGTTTGAAAATGTTACGTGTCCAACCATATAGCTTCTTTAACAGTGTATTTTTGTTTCTTTACAGCCCCTTGAAGATTCTCTTATCAGTTGAAACTGATAGTGAAACACTATTTAAACCCTCAAAATGATATGTAGTATTAAAAGAGACTGTGCTGGAGATTTTGGCAAAAATCATAGAATTAATTCCCATCAGATTTTTGGCAATTACATGTATTTTAAAGTAGCCAAAATAATTACCTTTCACAAAACAGTCTCGTCTGTGCAAGTGGTATGGTTCAAAATTGACGAAAAATGATGTGAGCCGCTTTATAAATTTTCAAACTTTTTACTTTAACTTTTCAGTTTACTACTACAAATAGTAGAGCTACCTGTGTGAGAGTTTCTAAAAGGCAATAATTTGAGTTGTTCTTTGACGTTTAACGTTATTAGCAAAATAGAATTTTTGCCAAATAAAGGCAGCTTTATCTGATCTCTCCGCTGTATCTCTCTCCGAACCATGTTTGTGGATACAGTGCAGACTTTCTGTTGAGATCAAAAGAATTAATAGTGAGTGCAAATCAATGAACAGACAGTTTGGAAAGACTGCTTAAAATATGTAATGATTCCTTTTGTTCACGACAGCGATGCATGACCCATCGTAGACCATTCATTATTGTTTTATGATATACTGGAAATCTGAACTTAATGATCAGTACTACTTTGACTATTCCTTAATCGCGAAACAGGTATATTGTGGGTCATGGTGCCCTTTAAGGTCAGAAAACTCTTTTAAAATATGAGTCAAAAGGTTTATTAGAGTGGGCATGATGGTAGAGATTAAAAAAATCATTAAATGTGGGGCTTAATGTTGTTTTTTAGCCGCTGATTGGTGGTTTTCTGGGTCATTCTTGTTATGGGATTTGCCAAGCTTTCATAATTTGATTTTAAAAGTAAATGAAGTCTTGTTCTAAATTTGGGTGATTGATGCCTTGGGCCATGTTTCTGATAGGTATCAGAAGAGTTTAGTTGGTTTATAAGTTCAGCCTGTTGACTTGATAAGGTGTATTCATGCTCTTCAGGGGAGAGGCAGATAAATTGTTTTATTTATGTAAGAAGTCCACCTTTACTTCTGTGGCTGGCAGGAGCCTGATTTCTGTGATACTTCGGCTCCCGCACAGGTTTGTGTTTATTTGTTAATATCTGCCCTTGGCGCAGGGTTTCTTCTGGGTGGGTTTTATCAGTGGGACACCTTCCTTCTCCTGTGGTTAATATCCCTCTCTCCACCAGTGTATCCCCTGTTAATGAAAAGTGCCAAACTGTTTGGATGAACCGCTTTATAAAAGTACGTAGATTATGTGAGAGAGTCTGTTCGATACAGTTGAAAGGTGAAGGTCGGTGTAAGATGGCTTTGCAATTCTCATGCTTCCTTGACCTACAAGATTTTCGCTGATTGCAGAAGGTCTGAGCATGGTGTAAATCCATTCCTTATTTTATCAGACTGTGCCCTGGCTAGTGGTGATGAATTTGTGGGAAAATTTATGAGTATCTTGCCCTACGTGCATGTATTTTATAGAATGCACTTAAAATCTCGGTCAGTTCTTCACCAAATGAAGGAAATGTAGGTCTCTTCAGTATCAATCTGTTAAAGGTGTATTTTTGGTGCCAGAGAGAATCCGATGCAAATGCTTCAGTTTGCTGGCAATAAAACTTTTGCTGCATGATCTTTATTGTATATATATACAAGTACCTGAATTTTGTATGGGAGCTATATCTATGAACAGATGTATTTTGGAACCGTTTTTCTCAAGACCTGTGCATTTTTAGAATTGTTGTGCCATTTACATATATATGTAATGTGGTTTTATTTTACTTGGTATTTTTATCACAGTTGACCTGTCTCCTCTGTATAGAATTGCATACCAACATATCAAAGCCTTTAAACTAAGATGTCCTTTTATTGCCTCAAGGTAAAAATTTGACAAACTGTTTGACTTGGGAAAGTAAAGTGGTCAGTTTCCCATGTACTGGTCATTACTGTAAATATGTAAGGGATGGTTAGTTGACCTTGTAATGTCTCTGTCACACAGGTACATGCATATCATTCCTGACTCAGTAAACTGGTTTTACTGTTTCACTGCTGATTCGGCTTTAATCCAGTAAGAAACTCGCATCTACGTCTTTGACCCAATTTTTCATAGACAAGCTGGAGCCACCAAGAATTTATCAGCTCATTTATATAAACTTAACATCTTGACACGTCTGTGAGGTTTAATTGATAGCAATGTGCCAAACTGTTGGACAGTCTTTTTTCTTTTTTTTTTTTTCCACTTGAATTTTGTGACCAGTCTAAATGTCCCTGAGTTTGGCAGAATGTATGTGTTGTGTGTGTTGATCCAACCATTGATACTGGGTACTTGTTCTTTGGCGCTGTAATGATGAAGTCGGTATGACTTTCTGGCAATTGTTATTTGATGACCTGTACATATTATTGTACCTTAATAACATAACGGTCTGACAGCAACCTGCGGATGGTCGTGGGTTTCCCCCGGGCTTTGCCCGGTTTCCTCCCACCAAACTGCTGGCCACCGTCGTATAAGTGAAATATTCTTGAGCACGGCGTAAAACACCAATCAAATAAATAAATAAATAAACAAACAATAACATAACAAAGGCTAAGAGGTTTGTTCTTGGTGCCTTGTCTCCTTTAATCATTTCATTTGTGCTATACTTCAGACCTCTTTGGTGGCTGAGTGGTTAAACCGTCCACCCCGAAGCTGGGAGACTTTATTGACGCTCAGCACTGAGATGACGTTTATAGAGCAAGGGAACTAGACTGGTTAGCCCGGTGAAGTCTGGGCAAAAGGTTTTCAAATACCATCAACCCTTAAAGAAGAGAAAAGTCATTGAAAGTACTTACATGTTTTTCTTTTTTTTTGTATGTTAAATATAATTCTCCTTATGTTCAAAAGGGGACTCTAAAACAGTATCCATAATATCCGCATGAAGGATTGTAACGGTACCTAGATAAATAGTAGTTGTACGTAACAGAAAACACCTGATATTAGGACTTTGAAAGGGCTTGAAAACATTTTCATTCATGGGAACCTTTTTTTAAGACTTTTTTTTTTAAATTTAGCACCGTGATCAATTTCTCAGGCATATTGTGTATTAGAGCATGTAATCGTGGTAAATTATATCCTGTCAAAATTCATAAATTGTCATCAGGTTTCAGTCTTGGCAGCCTTGCTCTTGGAACGCCTTGCTATGTTTACATTTACAGATATATTTTAAGCATTTTTATCTGTGGGTCTAACTCAGTGTCGCTGGCTTGAGCAGGGAGTTCTGTCAAATTGAATTACTCTCCTTACATTTTTAGTTGTGTTTAAACAGGGAATTGTTCGCTGGCAAGTGCATGTGTACGTGAAATATTTGATCCTCAGGTAGTAGTGAAGTGCAAGTATATGTAACAACCTTAACCTTCACTAAAATGACTGCCGTAACATAATCCTAATCAACTTAATGATTAATAGGTGTAGATCCAGTACTGTTGCACTCGACATGCTGACTTGTATTTATCTAGAGAAGTGACTCTTTGTTGCTTCACATGATCTCTTGAGCCTACACTTAAAAGTCACTAGGACATAATTATTCGTCTTTGAACCCAAAAAAAATCATTTTTCTAAAGCTTATAGAATAGAAAAAAAAAACCCTGATTTTCCCAGCCCTTGGATTACATGTGTATGTGTTCTATCAGATGTGATCAGTGCAGCGTGCACAAAATTTGTGCATATCACCTGAAAAATTTGGGTGCGGAAATCACGACATGGGATATAGCTGTCAAGATGCCATTAACCTTATATTGGCAGGTAGCCCGGGTTTTGATAGTTACAAACTTTTAATTACTTTACAAAAAGTCTGCCTTTTTTTCGTATTTAGAATATATATGTTGTGGTGCCAAGTACTTGGGACAATTAGTGATTTGGCTATATATAATAATTATGTATGCCTTCTTTATTACCTGAAATTGATCTAATAATATGTATTTCTGGGGAGTAGACAAGGAAGTCTGTGCAAGGCTTCATTCGAGAAGTTTTAAACTGCAACTAGTCAGCCTCGTTGACATACTATTGTACTTGATCTGCAGGCATGAAGTATGCACACCTGGCTCATATATCTGTACTTCATTTTACTTGACTACGTTGAAAGATTAATCTGCAGCAGTTGTCCGTTTGTATGAGCTTATTTGAATGAAATATAACATTTGCACCTGTAAAACTGGCCGTTGGTTTCTGATTTTACATACATATGTGTTCCATATTCATGTTTGTCGTTAAAATGTTAGATTCAAGTGAAAACATTCCTCTTAAATCACTTATTGTATTCTTATTAACTGTAAAAAAAATCAAGGCCTGTGTGTGTATTGCAAAAATGTGTTAAAGAGGTACGGCTCTTAGATCCGAGACGTGCTGTTCCGTGTACACCTGAATATCGGGCGATCACAGTCCCTTTGATCATGCAGTGTCAGCTGTAGAAATCAAGATGTACTCAAGATGAGCTTGTGATATGGTCAACTGGGATCAGCCAATGACAGCCTGTATTACAAGATTCTGAGCCAATCAGCAGAAATTTGTTGGACCCAGATCCAGTGATTGCACACCTGATGTTATCCATAATGGGATCAAGACATGTGTTGCTGAATGACGTCATCTATATCCACACTTCAGTGTTTGTTGCAAACCTGTGCTCAGATAACATTTCACAGTCGCAGTGCACATTCATATGCATATGTAGACACAATGACTTCTTCAGAAGATGTATTTGTTGTTACAAAGTACGGGTGACACTCACACAAATTTGCAAAATGATGTTGAAAAGGCAAAGTTTTGCTGTTGTTTTTTTTTAAATTGTCATTTTTTTTTTTTCAGTCATGTTAATTACATCAGAATTCAGTGTATCTCAAGACACTGAAACAAACACCGACAACCCCTCCACACCACCCCACACACCCACCCTACCCCACACACCCACTCTACCCCACACACCCACTCTACCTTCGCTTAATTTTTGTTAAGCCAAGTACATGTGAGCCTCTAATGTAATTCCACAGCCATTCCGTTGTGAGGTTAAGTGTGAGATTAAACCCCTAGCTTGTGGTAATTTGGACCTTGAGCTTTAAATTTTCCTTTGTTTTATGTGAACTGGGTTACCTGTTAGAGGAATTGCTTTGTACATGATACAGGTATGTCTTTAAGTTCATATTATAAGAAAGACAGTTGAATTTATCTTTGACAAATAAAGAACTTCTAATCAGTCACTAATCAGCAATCAATTTTCTGCAAAAAGAACTAGTAATGTATGGGAAATTGTGAGAATTGACTTCATCAAAGAAATGTAATTATATATTTTTGAAATCATTGTGAAATTAGTGGGCTGTCACATTATAGAATTTAAATGTGAATATGTTGCCACCGAAAGAGACCTAGATTTACAGTCTCCAAAAATATATTATCTCTAATGTAATTTACACTTGATTTGCTTTGCTTAATTAAGCTATTAAAATGTCAGCCATGAAAATGACAATTATTGATTGCTCTGTATGTAGATAAAAATCAACCCATGCATGTACATGTATTTTTGGCCAGAGTAATCCTAACCTGAATATGAGTTTATAAATGTCTTAAAGGACGTGCTCCTCTTATTGCTGGGAGTTTTTGTATTCTGTCTGGTAACTACAACATTATTCAGACATGTAGGTTTACTAGTCACAGGTGCAAATAAAAAGAAGAAATAAAAATATGTCCAGGCTAAATAAGAAAAAAAAAGATCAATGTCCTAACTGTTTACGGTTGATTGGTTTTCGTGTAGAACTGCAGTTTTAGAAAGGTTCATCGGTATGCGCACACTTTCCTACTGATCTACAGTCGCGTCCAGATCATTAAGAGCGAAGAAAAAACACTACATGTCAAACTGGATATTATGGGCTGTTACGGAGTAGTTGATTAGACTTGATAGCGATAGACCTCGGAAGAGGAAGTGTTAGACAGACACATTTCCAAAACACTGTTTGAGTAAGGGTTCCAGGGTTGGTAGTTTCAGGCAAAAGACGTGTGCTTAGGCGAATAATTAACCTTGTCTACCGCCAGACTGCGTTTATGATACTGGTGGTGTGGATGTAGAGTTAGATGCAGTAGTATCATTGGTTCCTCAATGATCGAGCGTGACTTGGACATTCATAGCTCATCGTAACAAGTGTGAATAGGCTTGTGTGTAGTCTGAGCAGTGTGTAGCTTACATGTATGAGCGACAGAGGTATCTACCCAGTCCAGCCCCTGTGCTGCTGTCACTGTCAGTGGCCTCAAGCCTTTTCAGTCTTGGTAGAAGTGGTAAGACATGCAGACAGACTCTCTTTGTGATGAGGCAATGTAGCTAGAGCCAGTGGCTAGCATGTAGACAGACCTGAGGCAGTTCTCCATCTCTGTTGTCGCCTCCCCACACCCGCCTAGATTTAAACCTCACAGGGCAGGGTACGACCCCCACACCTCTGCCCAACCCCGGCGCTCTGTCCCCCAGGAATACCTTATGTTGGCCCCCATCATGCATAGTAAGTCCAAGAGTTTGGAACTGGAAGACCTGCTTGACGCGGTGCAGGAGATACTGGTGAGTGCTTGGTTGAACTTCAGCTAACCTGTATTTTTAGTAGTTTTTTCTGGTGTATATATATGTCAAGACAATGCGTTTGAGGGAGAGACAAACTAAATTTAATCAGGCCTGGTGTCTTATTGCAGAGTGCAGTCAGTTTTTATACATGCAGGTATAAAGAAATCAATGGGACCTCTTCATAGTTTAATTAATTGTTATAGTAATTCTATGAGTTTCGTAAGGCATCTTATGATTCTGTAGTATGCTACGTCTGTAATAGATATAGACAGATACAGGTAGTTATTAGTTTGTGTTTGTGCAACCTAGTAATGCTGAGTTGTGACATTCACTAATGTATGGGGAACCATCTCTGTGTGAAAATCATGGTTAAAGAAGTCATTGTATTGCTCCAGTCATGATACTGACCACACTTACATATGTGGGAGCTACCAGTTCTTGCTGTTGCAAATTCAGTTTGTAACACAGATACATGTACCATAGCCTTAATTTAGACATGTTTGAAATAAAGTGTGAGTGAGTGGATGTTTGAATGAGGGTGCCTCAGGATAAATCAACCGTTGGTTAACTGAGTTTATCAGTCCTCTGTATTAAGTAAAGTACTGTATATCAATGAATCAGTCTTGCGATCCAAATGAGTAAAATCCAATCCCACCATAAACTTACGATTTATAACTTTAGTTATTGTCATAAACTTAATTATCACAGTTGTGCTAAAGGTGTTTCAACTACGAATTAAACTGTGTACTTATTTAGGTTGGTCTTTACCCAGTTGCCCTTTAACTTGTATCTCCTAATTCTTGCTGCTGCCGTATAACTGAAATATTACGGCGTATAAGTGAAATAAAAACACCAATCAAAGAAAAAGAAATAAACCAATGCAGAGTCAGATTGCTAGTCCATTCTCCACCCTATCATAATCACCCTGCTTACACAAAATGGGTAAAAGGAAACATAAAAAATGTCCAAAATTTGTTACAGGTTGTTTTGTTGGAATATTGAGGTCTTCCCAGAGTGATGTGAAAAATACTTATGCTAGGTTAGTTTACCTGCTGTTCATTATGCTGCCATTGATCAACTTTATCAAACGACACAAAGTATAAATTATGATTGTCTACATATATGCGTATACCTGTACATGGTTTTGCCCATTTGGTTTGTTATACATTGATAATTCTCGCGAGCAGGGTTATACACCAGTCTGATAAATAAACAAAAGAAATTGTGTTTTTGTGCAAAACCTTTTATGTGGCGTGTAGTACATCTATATTGCATTCATGCTCCCTTAAATTGTAGAATATAGATGCCAGATAAGCATTATAATATTATATCCATGATGCTTGTGTTTCTATGTTTCTACTTGATGGTAGTGGGGCATGCTACTCATATGACTGTTTGCCTCACAACAGGCAGAAATTGGACAGGTACACGTATATTTCTGTATGAATGTTTTTGCCTGAGCCACATGTACTAGCCTTGTCCTAATTGCATTTCTATTAATACTGAGAAATTCATCATATAGTTCTTGATGAATTATCATGTTGACGGATATCCTCTTTATTGCACCAGTCTGGAAAATTATCTTACCTTGCAGGATGAAAAGATCAAGGCTGAAATACTAGTATCTCAAATGTTCTCAGGCAAACTTTAATATTGTTTTTACCAAAAAGTAGTGCAATTAGCAAATGACACTTGTATTTTGCAACCACCACACAGAAGAAATAAAATTCACTTCTTGAATGTGACATATACATTTTTGCATGAAGCTGTTAATGTGATCTGTTTTGTACAGTATCTTCAGCATCAGTGTATGAAAGACACGAAATTATCTATAGGTTGACAGCTTGATACATGCACCATCTACTTTAGAAACATATATGTGAAGCTTTTTAAGCTTTTTGCACTGAATACTTTTTGCCTCATTTAATTACATACACAAAAATGTAATGAACTGGTCAAAAGATCAGTCTTCTCTGCACACTTTTTTTTATTACATCTTCCTATATCTTATGTTTATTCTTATGTTTATTACAGAAGATGTTGAGGTGTGATTCTGACTAAAGACATGCAGTCATGTACAAACCTACGCCTTTGATTATATCAGATTTTTTTGCTTTAGTTAATAAGCAATAAAGATTAAATAGTGAGATTTCAACTTTTTAAAGACCAATTTGTTTACTTTTAAGCATGTTGGTATTTGATCATGCTAAAAATGACATCAACTGAGTTTAAGCAGATAGAAATCTTAGAAATTTGTATGTGCTGAATTATTACAAGATGTTGATGTGTTTTACACTTACCTACATGCTTTGTTTACTTCAGGTGTTCACTTTCAGTGCAACTGGTCAACATGTTGTAATATATTTTATAATAAACGTTTAATATAATGAGAAATTTGTTAAGCTAATTTTTTGTTTGTTGAGTTAATTATATCGATGTTCTTATAAGGGGGAGCAAACTGTTCACTTGAGCTCTCCAATCACTTATGAATATTCATGACTACAGTCATGCGTAAACCTTTCTGCTTGAATGTCTGACACACTGGCCTGCTTGTGTTTGCTTTAATGTAGCATTTTTTCACCAGGACACAAGTTTGCACTGCCATTTCTTCATGCAATCACTGCAGATGTCAAGATGTGGTTGTTGACCTCATAAACATCTTCAGAGACAGAGATGAACTTGTGTGAACTGTCAAAGTTTCTTTCGTCTCTCTCATTTTTCTGCCTGCAATGCTTGCACACTTTTGTTTTATGCGCAGAGCTTTCATCGTGGCAATTTGCTGCTTGTTTTCCGTAATCGCCGGATCTTTCAAGGCTGTTTTGTGTGCAGGTTTGTCGAGGCACAATCTGTATTCAGTTGTAGTTAGCCTCTTTTGAAAAACACATGTAACTTGTTGCATTCAGATTACCATGCACACTACAGTTGCATGACATGGTTATAGAAATTTAACGCAAGTCGTTACAGATGGAACTCTCTAGTCTACCAAATTTTATCTAGTACAGCAGAATTTTTGAGTAGTAACACTTTGATGAAATGAAAAAGTTGGATGCATTCGTGTTTGGACTAAAATTAGTCACTTTAGCAGTAAAGCCTACTGTAAAGTTTTACTTATCATGGTGTGAACACGTCCTAATTTACCCTGAAGGTATATTAAGCTGACGGCTGGAAATGATGGCTCTATAAATCTAAGTGTTCTTAGGGCAACTTATCCTTAGCCTTGGTCTACCTGTGGCTTAAGCATTTTGGAGCAGTGTACATATATGTCACCCCCTGCGCAGTGCGTTTCTTGCCACTTTTCAAACACTGTGAGGTCTTGGAAATGGTCTGTAGAGGAAACATTTGGTTTGTGACTGTTTTTGATATTAATTTTATGATAGAGCATGTAATGGGCTACACGAATAAATCCCGTCTCACCCAGGCGATATTCTTGGCATTTATACGTAGCGTTTATATGAGATATATTATCGCATATTATCGCAGCTGATGATCACGGTGTATATCAGTGGTTGGGCTAGGTATCGTGAAGGCGTGTGATATACAGATGGTGTTGCAATAGTTTTATTCATGTTCAGAGAAGTTATTTTATCTCAAATAGTTGCAAAAATAATGGCAGTTATTGTGATTATTATCACATGCATGCACACTATATCACTCGTAGTCACAGTTCTTGCGACTGTCTATGTGATGAAACACAGTTTAATCCCCATTTTTGCAGCATTTATCTCATTCAGTGAAATAACAGTAGCACAATATGCGATAAATGTTGCAAAAAATGACAATGCCTATCGTTTAAAATAAGATTGATATCTCAAGTACTGCATCATTATACAAGATAACTATCTTATTTTTAGAGAATACTAGTAGTATCGCATTTAAGTGCGATAATTACCCACAATTAATGTAACTATGACGTCACTCTTTCTGAATTTACATAAAGTGGGCGATCTCAACCACTCATCATCCTCATTTGTATGTTGGGTGTGAAGAAGGGAACAACTGTAGAATAATGTGAACGGTAGCACATGCAATGGACGCCTCTAGGATTTACTGCCAAAATTTGACGCCGAAACTTATTATTGCAGTATTATTGCATACATTGCGATAATTATTGCATATTATCGCAATATATGCAAGGATCAACTAAATCGCTATACAATTGCACAAAACTGTATCGCAACTAAATATCGCGAAATAAAATGCGCGTATGAGAGAGGCTTAACTTCAACTGGTGAAGGTTCCTCATTAAGAATGATGCGTAACTCTTACAGTACTTCTCTGTGAAAAGGTTGATGTTTAGTTGCAGTACATGTATCTGTGTTACCTGTATAGTGGATTTTTAAAACCGACTCTTTATTGCCAGTGTTACTTGGTTTATTGTTAAGAATATTTATTTATTGCTTTCTGCAGGGATTTAAAAGTCTACATGAACGTTCATTAAATGGTTGTCTATCCAACTATGCTCTTCTATCAGTTGCTAATCTGAAGAACTGTTGACTTCAGTAATGTTTGATCTATTACACTGTATCTCGACAGTGTCAAGGAGATGATGTACTTGTGTATACATTGTGCATCATAACAGGCCTCTGATAAACTCTGTCATCAGATGAGATTATTAATAATGAGCAAGTTGTCAGTAGACATTAAAAATTGGAAAAGGCAGCTATTAATAGTTGAATGGTTCATGTGAACTGGACAGATAAAATAAAACAACCTTGCTAGAAGCGTGCTCACATGGATGTGCATTTACGTGTAGATAAAAGTGTATATGTATGAATTATATTGTCAATTCAGACAGAAGTGCACTGTTTATCAGGATGTTTTTCTTTAAAACTTAACAAAATAATAATGTGTCTGTCTTAAATCTTCTCTCAACCATGAATAAAAACTCCATTGTTTTCAGTGTGTCACATGAGAGAACCTACATGTTGTTAACTTTTGCCTTGTAAACAATAGTCATAGTAGCTTTGGGTTATGTTTCTTTTTTCCCCCCTGTTCTTAAGACTGGTTCTCCAAGACTACCTCATCACCTGACATTGCTATGTTAATAACAAGCTCTGACTTTCCCAGATGAGAGATGTTTAATCGGTGCTGATTTGACAAGCTGTGATCATCTACTTGTTAATCTTTGGATAGATAGTCAAGCTCATGTCACAACTACATGAACATGGCTATACATATATTTAAACTCCTTTAGTTCCTTAACATATATTTTGAAATAGTGATCACATCCTGTCCAACAGACAACATTCAAGTACATGTATACATCTGCTATCCGATCAGAAGAATAGAGATTGCGGGAAATTCTTCTGTATCTAATACAAACCATGGACTTTTAGCATAAAATCCTCCTTTTTTATGCTCTTTTTTTTGCAGTTTTTGTTTGGCATTAATGATCTTGTTAGGTTCATACTGGTTGGTTGCTAGATTCTAGATTTTCCAATGCAACATCTTCATATACAGGAATGTAGATACTGTGTGCCATACACCCTTTTGCACTCAGTTGAGAACACATTTTTGGTATGCTAAGGTCTTAGCTCATAGAAATCTCATAAAATGTAAAATCTGTGTGACAACTTTCTCCGCCATTACTGATATTACTTTGACTTCTTATGGCCTGTGACACACATGGCCCTCCTGGTACTTAAAACCTGGCATTCATAGATTGGCAGGTTATCTTTGTAAAATAAAGTATTTTATAAAATAAAATGAAATGAAAAAGACATTGTTAATTCTAAATGTCCATCAGTGACGCATGTAGGATGCATGGTTGATGCAACTTTGGGTTGTTCAGACTTGGACATCAGTACCATATGCTTGACTTCCCAAGGATACCACCCACATCTTCTTGTAGGATTTCCTGTTGGCAGAAAGCCACCTGCACAATTCAGGGAAGAAGACAGTTGCATTCAAAGAAGATAAGGTCAACTTGCCGTGAGGAGATATGCTCTTTTGCTAACCCTGTAGTTAATGTCTCCCATAGAAAGACCTCCACAGTTTTCTTTAATCTTAATAAGAGAGGAAATATGTGAGCAATGATCATAATTAGCTTTCATTCATGACAGGACAAAACATCCTCGAAAAGGTCAAGGTTTGAGAATCAGTGTTTGGGTGTTGTGGAGCTTTGACATGTGAGAAATAGAAATGGACTCAATGCATATGTATCGTATTAAGAATATAGTTAACTTTCTTCCTTGCACTGCATTCTAATAACATTAGGACAGACAAGCTAAGCCATAGCTAGCAGGAGGAGTCATATTGGTAAAGTGGGAGGTAGGCCAATCGTTTTAGTGGCAGAGTGAGAGCATGTAAATATTGGATTACTTACATAGAGATAATATCTCCTTTGCAAAGATCATTATAAGGTGAAAGTGGTCCTAACTGCGTGTCCATGCAGTGTTGGACACACCTGAGCTTGTCTCGAAAAATCTGCAGAGCAGCTTGGTGGAACTTAAAGTTGGTTTCAGGCCTTTTTTTCTGAGAAACGTGAAGATACTTGTCTTGCATCAATTCATTTATGAGTTTGATTATGTTAGTCATTTTGATTGGCTACTGCTTGATTGCAAGATATCTCCTGAATTACTTCAACAAATTTTATCAGTTTCTTTTTTTAAATTTGTCAGGCATACATTTTATTTGTTCAGATGATTGTGATGGCAAATATTTAATAATGATGAAAGTTATTTATTTATTTTTTGTTTGCTTTTTTTTAAAAACTGTTTTAAAACCCCCTGAAAGTATATCAGATGAGCATTTAAGTGGCCGGAAAAGTAATTGTTTTAATAGCACAAGGTCATGTCATTGAGAACTTATCGCAGAGCCATTTGCGTGTAAGAGTCCATATGTGTAAATTTGTGATTATGTCAGCAAAGTCTGTTTCAGTGGTAAATCTCACATGACATGTGATGTAATGAACAGCGGGTTCATAGGAATAGTTAGTTGAAGATTCAGCTTTTAGATAATGGTAATATTTAAATGAGGTTAACTTGCTGAACTGGTGATACATAATATTTCACGTAAGTGGAATCAGGTATAGATTTTATCATGGCTTGATATATGAGGAAGAAAACTAGCGTAAGTGTACAAAGTAGGTGTAGGTCAAAGGTTAAAGGCTGTTTGAAAAACCAGGAGAAGATTGTCTTGAGTATACATGGTACAATTAAAGGAGCCAAATGCTGTACCTCCAGGAAAGCTGGCCTCTTATTTATTTATAAGTTAACTTTACAAGTGGTTTCTACATTTGTCTGATGTTGTAAATCAGCTGTCTGCTAGAGACTTAAGATGTGAACGCCCAGTGAAATATGGCTCTCTAGTCTGGGAAGGTGGACCAGACTGCTTCATTAAACACATTTTCAGCTGGGGGAAGAAAAAAAATCTATGAATGTAAATCATTCTTGACTAACTTGTTCCTAGCTGTATCAAAGATCTTTACTCTAACACTCTACAATCACTTCTTTGTGAGACCTTGATTTATGGTATGACTCCAGTTCTTAGTAAGGGGTGTGATTTCAAATGCATGTCTGCCTGAGTTCAGGGGAAAAAACATCAAACTACACTGATTCTTGAATGATTCTAGAGACTGATTCAGCTTTATAGTGTTGTTTGAGCATTATTACTGTGTCCTATTGTAATAGCTGTCATGATTTCAGTAATGTCGTTCAGGTCGTGAGGATGATAGTAAACCTCAGAATGGACTTTCTGTTTGAATTGCATGCGAAGAAATGTAAAGGTTGTACCTTATTAAACAAGTAATAAGGTACAAACCACTCACACAACACCTTGATATCCATATATACAGTATATGACCTAAGGATTGAGTTTCGTCAGTTAGAAAATTTCATGCATATTTTCTTTTGGGCACAATTTTAGGTCATTTACCTTAGTTTATCAGTTGTTCATCTTCACTCTCCTTCAGTGCGTGACATTAATGTACTTGCAGTGCTAAATTCAGCATCTCCATCACCACAGTATTTGTGTTCAGTGACCTGGATTTGCATTTATTTTGTACCTGTCCAAAAGTTTTCATTTTCTCAAGATTTGCCATTACACAGATGGTGATGTTGTCACAAATGCATATTATAATAGTGCTGCCTCATTAAAATGCCATGTTGAACACACCAGAAATTATGCCCCATGTATAGCAGTATATTCACACGCAGCCAATAAAGTTTTGTCCCTACACCCCCTTTTAATATTTTGATAACTAAGTGGTTGAGCCAGACCAATTTGGGTCTTTAATGATCAAGGTCATCTCAGATTTGATTATATATGTATATATATATCCTGAGCCCTAGGTAAATGTTGCATACACCATATCACCTCATAATTGCACATTGTTTTGAGCAGTTGATTCAGTTCACTCACTCAGACTTCTTTGTAAGTACAATAATGTTTACAGCAGCACATAAACTATTGATAAACCACGTCAAGAATTCGATTCCATCAAGAGCCGGGTTTGAGTGATGTATCCTTCAACTTTCTCACACACTGGGGTAGTCTGCTGGACCCTTCTTTATGGTGCACACCCTGACAGTGTGAGCCATAGACCATGACGTCCTGGCAACCAGAGGGCCAAAGTTTTTATGGACTTGTATAGCTGCAGGTGTTGGCCTAGTGACAAGTTGTGAGCTTGTTATCTGTCAATCAGTCAGTGTTCATGAGTGAAATACAGACTCTCAGCATCATAATCTTCAGAGGTAGGTACATGTATGTGGCAGTTCTTGCTAAAAAAAAAAGAGGAGAAAATGTAGGTGATGACATGAATAATCACATTGCTTCAAGGGCCAAGGGGTTTACATAATCTCAAAAGAAGGTCAAGTGGGGGATTAGATGTGCCATTGATGATCAGCACAGAGTGCTGTGAATCATAAATCTCTTCACTTAACCTTGGGGTGAGATTGTTTGTGATTTTCGAGCTGGAAGCGTTGATATATGCAGGTTTTAACATCTTCATTTGTGCATTGACCTGCAGCCTGAGGCTGTGAAGCAGTAAGGATATGCTACACATAAGAGAGACCTGGCTAAGTCAGATACACCTTGATTAGCATTACAGGTGAACGGGGGGATTAAGGGGAGGGGGGAACTTGATGGCGCCAATGGTACCCATGATTAATTACTGGTTCAGAGCTGAACTGCTTTTATCTCCACTCTAAACTGGCCATGCTGAAGTGTCTGACTACTTTTTTTCCTCATCTGTCTCTCAATCGCCTCATCAGTCACTCGGAAAACTGACAGAAATGAATTTATAAAGACATGTCGGCATGCTGGCCCCATGAGCCCAGCTGACATGCACACCTTTTATGGGAGAAACCTTGGAGGTAGCTGGCAACGAGGTTCCTGGCCGTGTGACTCACATCCCAAACATTTTCATCTTCATCATTGTACAAGATCTGTCCCTTAAACGAGGCCAGAATGTCCATTATCCAGATTTTATGTAAATCTCAACACTGATCCATTTATTTTAAAGCATGTACTTTTGTAGCACGTACTGTTCCTTTTAAATGTCAGTTCTTTGATCATTTAATACAGTTTTTGACCTTTTATCACGTGCATATTTGTTCATAAGAGGAAAAGATGCTAAGGCTGATAATATTTCCACAGATTTTGACCTGTGATTAGTTTTGTGTGTTAACATTTTTAATTGGTGCAAGATATTTGTTGCAATGATACATCATGAAAGTATACATTGTTCTTTTACCAAACTGCTCAACAATGGAACATTGTGTTGTAGGTCTTTCTGGAAAAACTGGTGACTTCTTTTGCCCTCTCATTTACCTTTTGTCATTTGTTCTTTGTCCAACTCCTTTCACTGTCACATTTTTTTTTACTCTTTTTTTCACTACACACACTGGCTGACACCTAGCCCTTTTCTATTTGGCACTGGTGCCTTGTACTACTTTTTACCTTGTCCATTACATTTTTTGCCACGTGGCCAGTTAAGAATTTCTAACCTATATTGACAAATGTACAAGGTACAATATGGCTTCTGGCTTTGAACAACATCAAGGTGCTAAAGGTATAACTTGTCTGGACTGTCACTTTGTGGCCACTGTTTAGCTGCAACCAAGCTGCTTTATAAATCATTTATTATACTGACATGAGGTGAGTGCTTAGGGTGTAAAGCTGTACTTAACAATTTTTCGGTCATATGACGACGAAGGAGTCCTTAGAGTGCATGTATGTGTAATGTGCATCCTTGTTGCAGGCCGTATTTCCACTGCTTTTTTATCTAGTGCAGCTTAACTGAGATGACTTAACAAAGACAAGTAAACCGCCCCGCCCAAGGCATTATAGTGATGCGGGTTAACCAGTCGTTGCACTATCCCGTAATGCCTAAAGCCAAGGAAGAAAGATACAACTTCCTCTTTTTTAAGGTCTTAGGTATGACCCGACCCAGGATTGACCCTGGATCAACTGCCCCTGAAGTGTACGCTCTACCATCTGACCCATCAGGGCTGGTATTACTGACATTATGTGATGATTTCCTATCCTATCCTCACCAGTGCAGTCAAGCTCATGATGGCTTCCTCTCGAGGAAGGTCTGCCAGCAACTTGCAGATGGTCGTGGGTTTCCCCAGGCTCTGCCCAGTTTCCTCCCATCACAATGTTGGCCGTCGCCGTACAAGTAAAATATTTTTGAGTACAGCGTAAAACACGAATGAAATAAATAAATAAATAAATTTTGTCCGATGCTATTCCTTCCTGTTGAGCTCCTATTCTAGCCATGGAAATACATGAACCAAAAAAATACAATTTTATGAAGGCTGAAGGCATGATCTGATTTAGACCTGAACTTTGGACTCTGTCGTGGAAAATACGCAGGCATCAAGAGAATCCTATGATCTTGGACTATTCCCAGTAGGATTGATTTGTATTTACATATAGATAAATTTTTGTTAATTTTATTGAATGACAAACAGGTTCACATTTTGAGGATGGTCTTTTTCTTCTATCAGCCACACAGTCCAGAAGTACATCTCTAGTATAGTTGATATTGGTTTGTATAGTTTATACTGGTTTGTAAAGTTGATATTGGTTTGTATAGTTTATACTGGTTTGTATAGTTGATATTGGTTTGTATGGTTTATACTAGTTGGTATAGTTTATACTGGTTTGTATAGTTTATACTGGTTTGTACAGTTGATATTGGTTTGTATAATTGATATTGGTTTGTATAGTTTATACTGGTTTGTATAGTTTATACTGGTTTGTACAGTTGATATTGGTTGGTATAGTTGATATTGGTTTGTATAGTTTATACTGTTTTGTATAGTTGATATTGGTTTATATAGTCAATATTGGTTTGTATGGTTTATACTAGTTGGTATAGTTTATACTGGTTTGTATAGTTTATACTGGTTTGTATAGTTGATACTGGTTTGTATAGTTTATACCAGTTTGTATAGTTTATACCGGTTTGTATAGTTTATACCTGCTGTGCACATACATACTATGTACATATGGATGAGGACGCACATGTGAATGACATGTAATGTTTATTTATATGACACATTTTACCTGTTGTACCTCGGGAGCTTGGACCGTTGGGTCGGTTTTGATCTCCGGACGTGATCGTTATCATCAGGCACATGTACGCGGAGGAATGTGACAAGTGGATTACAAGTCAGGTATCCTTCATATAGTCAACGGAGGACATCAGATATGAATGGTCAGGTAGAGACGTATTGAATGGCCCTAATTGACTTCATTCAGGTATAGGTGTGAAATGGAGCGTGGTGAGGTGAATGGTCAGACGCAGCTGGAAATGTCAGAAATAACACATCTGTACCTGTTTCTCCTGCGTATTAAATTTGTATGTCATTCACCCACTTTCAGAGCGTAGTGAAAAAATAAATGTCTGGTCTTCTGGTCCGGCGTGAGATTTATAGATACATGTGGGTCCTTTGATGGCTGTTTGTATCACGATCGTATGAAAAATACTGCCTTTTTATGAATGCTGTCTATATTCATGTGTATACCTCTGTAAGTAACTTTATGTTTCAATTCATTTTTCAGCTGTTCCCAGTTTTTGTGGCCAAAAAATCACTGGACTTGTACAACTAATGTTTCTATAATTAAACCTCTTCCACATGATCGTATTCTTGTTAACTGAAGTGTATATTATGAAGAGTGAAATCCGTGCCGGTAAAGCGAGCGAGTGTTCGGTGGACCTGAAACACAAGGTGCTGTTAACTTGTGTTATGATGACATCAGGAAGGTTACAACAAGTTCAACTCTGCATAAATATGCATATTGATCACCGCATTTGGTCCAAAAGTTTGAAGTGTGATAGGTCTTCTGATGCGGCTTGTACAACGAATCATGCACATGTGTATGTGGCTCTTCACCAATGTGTAGATTTGCGATGTTAACTGCTGTACAATAATCACATGATCAGATTTAATTCTGACATTCTTAGTATGATTTAGTTTATGATGTCAGAAGTTTAAAATTGTAGGAGATTGAAAGAAAAGGTCAGGTGTTCACAACTTAATATCTTATCTAAATGCTATCTGCTGTTATGTCAGAAATAACACATCTGTTATGAGGTCCCATGTTTGCTTTACTGGCAGTTGAAAGCCTTAAACAGGGGATGTTCTTTTGTTTTGTTGGCTGTATGGGCTACCCTAATTCCTCAATCTTTTCACATATGAAAGAGCTACTTTCAGTGCGATTTATGCACCTTTTTCCTTTCATTTTGAAGACAAAACTCTATTGGTTATGTTGTCTGCATGCTTTCAGGGCTTCACAGAAAGTATAATTTTATCAGTCTACACAGAATAATGTCATGAGAATATGCTGAAATATAACTTGTTAACATATGAAAAAGTTGAAGATTTACAATACAGGTGTTTTGTTCTTTTCTGGTTTTTTATTTTCTGTTTCATGCATAAAATGCCTTGCAATACATTGAGCTGGAGATGATAGATTTTTGTCTATCTGCTTGTTGACTGATATGCATGTAAGTTGAACATCGTTTGTTTAAGAAAGATGTTTTACCTTTTAAAATGACCTGCTTTTTTTTGACTGTGGTGAATTGGATTTCCTCTGGACTTTACAAGTTGGAATAAAGTGGGACAGGTGTGATCTTTGGCTTAGAAACACTCTGTTAATGTTATGGGAGCCAGAAGACTTTTGATTATGTCATTTGTCAGGCCTGCTAAGCCTGTCTTCATCATACTTTGCTACGAGACAGCGTGATAAGAGTCTTCTGCACGTATCTGCATGAGAACAGAACGTTTTACTGGGACAGTCTGTCAGGCCGCCTGATTTATTGCTTTACCTGAAGATATTTGTGACAAGTTATTGTATTAGCTCATGATGGATTAGTCTGTAGACACTGGTAATACCTGAACACACACCCGTAGATGAGAGCCTCCAATAGGGCTCACTGGTGCAGTTTGCTTGAGCGGTGACAGTGTCAGTCTGTGGCCATGGCTGATGTCACCTAGATGGCAGGTACCAACACCATGACAAGTGGAACCGCGCCACACTGCGTCAAGATGGATCACATCAACGCGTCATCAAACCACATCATTGTTCTTTAATTACTCCCAAAACTGAACCACTCTGACACTGAACGTCTAGATGGCCGGCGAAAATCTGGCAGAAAACTTGAAAAATTAGGTATTTACGTGGTAGAAAGAAAAACACCGGTACCAAAAAAAGAAAGACAAATAAATAATGTATGTATTGTTTAAAAGGACCACCATGTCCAAAAAGATCACAGTTCTCAAATTTGTTGATGACTTTCGCCACTAATCCTGTCAAAAAAGCCCATTGTTTTGCACCATCTTAATGATGTCGGAACAAGTTTTGCTGCTTGTGTATAACATAATACCCAGATGAGGGGAAAAAACAGTGCACAAGTACCAAACACTTGTTACTGTCATTCGTTAATTGTCTTTTAGTACAACTTGTACAGTCTAAATAACACCATCAATGGAGAAAGAGAGGTGTCAATGTATTCAGGCTACTCCTTAGGGGGAAACTAGTCATGATTTATTGGAGAATAATTGACCCGGTTTATTTACCTGTCTTCATGAGACCTTAGAGCACTTGAGCACGTATTACATCTGTGTTAGCCTGTTGTGTTTATGTGCCAATTGCATGACCAGTTCGGTTTTATTTCCTGATAATTTGACTAAGCCTTGAATCTAGAAATTTCTCAAGAATTTGTAGATTTGCTTTGAGAAGCTTGATGATCTTGAAGACCTTAGCCATCCCATTTGTTCCTTAACCCAAAACCTGACCATCACTGTCAAAAAATTGTTAAGTACCGTTAAGACATTAAAACCCAAGCATACATACATATCTACATACATACATATCTACATACATATACAAAACCAGATCACATGAAAATGATCTATCAGATCATGGTTACCTTTTCAGTTGTTGGGGATTTTAATGTTATAATTGACTACATTTGATATTTAAAAAAAGTAAAAAAGCACACGTTTGTGTAGAATTTTGTTTAAATTCAAGGCCTTTTGCCCCTTTCATCAAGGCTATTGACTCTCAAGTTTGTATGTTTAAAAATATTAACATTTCTGAGTCTTTTCATTGTTCAGTTCAGCATAGACTTACTTTTCTTTGTAAATTTGCATTGCATGTGTATTTAAGTTTTCTTCCACAAAGGATTTCACATTGAATGGTCTATCTAAGTTGTATTTTTTTTCTTTTGATACTTGAAAGCTTAAATAATTAAGTTATTTGCTTCTACATGTTTGATACACGTCAGCTCTTGTGTAATATTTGATCTGAACCAATTGAATGACAACAGTAATTATCATAAAGCATACGATAATTTTGTTTTATGTTCTTTTTTTTATTATTATTCTTTTTTGTTATTATTATTATTTTTTTTATATATTATTTAATCATTTTGTACTTGTAAGGGCTTTAATTACTGCATGCATTGATTATACATGTACTTTAATTGCATTGCGAATATTGTTGTATATGTATTTTTTGCTGCTTATACAATTATATTTTTGCTGATACGTACGTGGGGTTAATTGTTAAGCTTGCTAGCCTATAAATCTTTTAGTTTTTTTATCTGTTCTATTACCTTTTTTGAAGTGTGGAGTTAACATTTTTTGAGCAGATTAGTAACGATTTGCTGTCACCTCATGACAAAACATACTGATGTGCTTCCACATGTTGTTTTATATAATTATATATCATCCGTGTAAGTACCTTGACAGACCCATGTAGATGATAGTGGACTTGGAGATAGCTGTGCAAATTGTGTAATGTAAGGGGGGTAACTCTAGCAGAGATCTGAATTGGCTATTGCAGTCCAGTTGTGGACAAAGAGCAGTGATAACAGGAGTACTGTACATGTGTCACTCCAGGATTAGATTACTTCCGTATAAATTTAATATGAAATGGTTTGACAGTTAATCAAACAATCAGTGATGATTTTAGTGATTACTAAATTACCTAATTACTGGAGAACCCTCATTGATCAAGGGGCATCATAATGGCAGAGTTCAGTGGTCTCTGAGCAGTGAGGTTTGGAGTTCAAATCTAGATCTGGTTAGGTTGGCTGTGACTTCACGAGGATTTCAGTGTGTTGTGGCTCCCTGGGGGCTATGTTTGATTTACTCCCCAAAACCTGCTCACGGCCACATAAGAGCAAAAACTCTTTTCCACTCTAATCAAATACACAGATCTACATGTACATGAATTGTTCATGGTTTGATTTGTCAAGTATAAAATGGGGTTGCATCAGAGGAAATTATCCCTCCCAACAACACGCATACACTCACTTCTTTTTTTCTGTGGGCTAATTTATAGATAATCTCTGCTCAAAATTTCATTTAGACGACCTTATAAAACATGTAAGCGAAAAAAAGCACAGCTGAATGGAACAAGGTAAATTCTTTGACCACATAGATGACATCTGTGGTGTTTTGGATTAACATGAGTGTGTAAACTTCTTCTTGCCTAGAATCCTGAATCCTGAAGAAAAAGAAGCCAATTGCCCCACTCTTGAGGCCATGTATGTCTCCAGGGACCATTGAACTTTAGGCAAGGATTAGCAATATTCTCTAGTTTATCTGTCAAGTTTGAATTAATGTGGGTGGGGATAATTCATCTTGTCTAGTTCCTCAACTCGGAGAAAAGAGATTGAAGTCAAAGCTTGTCTGATCGGATCTGATGTTGCCTTGCAACCACCTCTCCCCCCCTCCCTCCCTCCCTCCCTCCCTCCCCCATTTCTTTCTCTCCTCTCCCCCCCCCCCCACCCCCGGCCATGTACATATATGTCACCAAAGACTGTTGAACTTTAAGGAAGGATTAGCGATAGACTGTATTTAAGCTGTCAGAAATTTGGATAATGAAACTCTGAACATATGTTTCACTTATGGGAGTTTTAAGGTGTTGGGCTGTTGCCTTAGGGTGGGAATTTAGCCAGGCCGTTGCTTTGTGTGACGGCAAGGGATGGGTCACCTGAGGGTTTGTGGGGACTGGGGTAAAGTCCAAGGTGCTCATTACCTGACTGCCCCCAGCACTGACGTCAACACCAGCCTCTCCTTTACAGTACAGCCATGGCAGTTCTCTGACAGTGTGCGTACCATCTGAGCTGGACCCCTGTCACATCACTGGCTGGCCGCTGGCACAGACCGAGTTATCAGGAAATAACGAGGATATACTAATGATGGTCATTGATATTTTCATATCACAGTGTGACAGGTGAAGTGCTGGTGTGGCAGGCGTGTATCAGTCCTGACCGGCCGGCCTGTCAGGCTGGGTCAGCCACATCTACCGGTAGTGACGGAAACAGAATAAGAGATGTGGAAACCAAGTGTGAGCCATGTCTGCGCCATACCTGAACAGTGAAACCCCACGAAATATCCCCATCATGGTGTCAGGCTGCTCCAAAACCTGCCACTTGATACACACATGTCTGTTTTCTTTTACTCCAGACATCAGTTAGGTTCTAAAACTTATCGACATTTACTGATGTCATTGGCCAAAGACACTTTCATGCATGTGTATGCATGCATGCATACCAGAAATAGAAAATCCAAAATATACATAAGGAGGCACGTTTACATTTATTTTCTATATTTAAATAAAAATAGATCATATATGTGTAAGTTGAAACATTTCCGTCCTTAAATTATGTGTGCAATTTGTAGTTGTAGTCAACATTAGTTGAATCTTCATATCACAGTCACAGACACAGACATTAGTTGACTAATGAGTGTGTATTTGCCAGTGTTATGTATTTATCGTGTGGTATTCAGTCCAACAATGTGTGTAGGTTTTAAGTTTCCAAATATCTACATGCACTTTGTATGGCGATAGGTAAACACCAGTGGTGTATTGTATGAAGATGTATGTGTAATTGACACTCATGATTTGCCCATATAAAGTTGTTATTTGATAAAATCATTAGAGATAATGTACTGTAAGGTTCAGGAGTTGATGGTAATTAGCTGGATTGTTCCGCTTTATGTATAATTGTGAATTCAGACATAACCAGTTGTTGACAATCACATGCGTATATATATATATATATATATATATATATATATATATATATATATATATATATAATAACAGTCTGGTGTAGAAAAACACTATAACAATGGCTGTATTATAAAGGGCCTAGTGATTACTGTAATTTACCTAATGGTTGATCTGTCAAAATGCACTTTCACAGCCACATTAAGGCCTGAAAGCAATACTTTTGAGGCCAACACAAGCAGTAGATCAAATTTTGAGGGAAAAAAATAATTTTTAAGGGGCACTATGTAGATAAATATTCAAGAAAAACCTGCCACCTGAAAATTGCTAAACTTTAGGGGAAGTACAGTATTTTGTTCTGCACTTTTAGGCATATCCATTCTCTGTCCCTACAGCAGGCAGATAAATTCAGTGGGGTATAGGTGTGAGAAATCTCTATGATAGCATTGTAGTGGCTCTCTAAACTAGCTTGCCTGTGTGACATTATATATATGTAAGTAGGTGTTGTATGCATGTGTACCACAGCCTTGTGAATGACAGCTGGGGATATGCCAAACACTGGCTCGTATTGTCCGTCCCCCAGGTTACTCTAGCTTAGTACACCGTCATGCAGCATTTCTATAGCACTATTGACATCCCACAGCCAGCGGACAATCATAGCAGCTAAAGGGACGCAATCTAACTGGACAAGCTGTACCTGTAATCTTTTTACCTGCGGGACATCAAACAGGAGCAATTTCATTGGCGCTGTGAGAAAGTGAATGATGCACCAAATGCATCCGGCTCAGACTATACCAGTCCTTATAGAATTTCCTTGAATAGGAAACATTGGAAGCATGCTTTCATTGGATACATATGTCTCCGTGGTAAACACTCATTGTGCTCAGTAAGGTGAACTCTCTGGACTTTAACATCTATATAACCTATTTACAAATGCAGTTCTGCTTTAGCAGTTTTCATGTGAACTTGTGTCTTGGATAAGTGACAAAGAGACTGGGGTGAATCAGAGCAAAAATTCAGCTTCCGTGGAGTGGAGAGAGCTCTTCCTGTTCCTGGTTATAGTCCTCATCTATCTGACACAGAAAATCTGACTGGGGGTAATTGTGACCCACAGCTAAGTGTTTACATCCTGAAAGACCATGTGATTGTGAAATGCAATACCTACATGGTAGCATATATATGAAAAATGTACACATGTAGCTGCATGTATTTAAACTTTGACTGTCATGTGTGAAGGTTTACTATTGTCAAAATGGATAGTGATTGTCAACAGTGAATTTTGCTTGGAGAATTTATTGAATTGTCTTTCTGGTCTGAATGGACACGGCAAGGATCATCCATTGGACGATTATGCAGTAAATGACAGATGGTTAGGATACTGAAACAAAGATGGCCTCCAAGGAGCGTCATTGATAAATTTGTTTATGCAGAGCAAAATGGTCCTTAATGAGAAGAAATGGGTTCCCTGTTGTGTCCTCACCACTTGTTGATGCCTCACAAAGTGATGAAGGTTACAGACTCTGACGAATCCTCAGGCCCCATGGTTACCATGAACAGGTTCAGCCGAGCATGTCGGGCTTGTGGGTCCCCAGCTCCTCCTAAACTCACACGCTCAAAGAGCTGGAGTGAGGTGAGCATGAACTTTAGACGTCAGTACCATTACGCTAAGAAGACTGTCTATTGCATCGTGTTATGTTTTCATTATAGAACAAGCATACTCGTTATTATTGACGTCTTTGAGGGTTTGTAATGGGGGTGTTGAATAATACACATGTTTTGATTCTTCTTTCATCCCTGGATTATTATCTGCTCCAAATAATAGCCTCCTTGATGGAATGATTTAATAGTGGGTACTTGTTTGATACTGTTATTAGTTACATAACTCTCTCTGGGTGTAAGTCAGGAGAGATCACGTCCTTGCACATGTAGATTGAAAAACTATCAAATAGATATGATTGCACTTTTTTTGGAGAATGATCAGAAACCAGAAAAACAACTGTATGTGTATACAGAACTGCTGTGTGTTTTTTTTTATAGAACATACAGTTAGCTGTACCTGCATGTATTTCCTCTGGTTCAGGTATGACATTGGTTCTTATGGACAGTTTTAAATAATTGGTTCAGAAACAAGAAAAAAACTGTACATGTATATAGTACTGCTGTGTGTTTTGTTTATAGAACATACAGTTAGCTGTGCCTGCATGTATTTCCTCTGGTTCAGGTATGACATTGGTTCTTATGGACAGTTTTAAATAATTGGTTCAGAAACAAGAAAAAAACTGTACATGTATATAGTACTGCTGTGTGTTTTGTTTATAGAACATACAGTTAGCTGTACCTGCATGTATTTTCTCTGGTTCAGGTATGCATTGGTTCTTATGGACAGTTTTAAATAATTGGTTCAGAAACAAGAAAAAAACTGTACATGTAGATAGTACTGCTGTGTGTTTTGTTTATAGAACATACAATTACATGGACGTACATGTGTTTTCTCTGGTTCAGGTATGACATTGGTTCTTGTGGACAGTTTTGAATTATTGGTTCAGATAAGAGGGGCATTGTAATAAGCAGTTTTAAGATGTCGTCCAGAAAACACACATTACCGGAGGACATCTAACGTGTGTCATCTTTATGGAGGCATGTAACAAAAGCTAAAAGATCGTATGATTGATGGGTGCTTTTTATCATTTATTGCAGCCACAAGTCGACATCTAGATAGATAGCTGTGTGCTTATGACAATGGCAGCTAAAGGGGGGACTCAATTCCATGGTAATCTTGAGTGGCAATGTAAAACAAGACTATAAAAACGTTTTGCAATAAAGCTTGCAAGAAGACAAAGAAAGATACAAATGTCGTGTGACATTAGCATGCATCTCAATAGTATTTTATATCTTGAAATCTTAGCATGACTGCAGGCATGGGTGATAAATTTTTTGATTACTACAAAATGATGGGGAGGGTGGAGGGGAAGGATGTATGTGCAGGTATTTGATGTTTGTATGGTCTAATGAATTAGAGCTTAACAAAACGTTGCAGTGGTAATACACATGTGTGAATGGTGGTACATCAGTAAATACGTGTTAATCAGGTATATTCTACATGTATATGGTTTGGCAGAGCAAATGATGACTTTAGTAAAAATTGCTCTGTGTGACACAAAGTAAATAGGGTAATAAGCTAGTGGAAAAAGTGAGAGTTTTAGCACTAAATTATAATCATAGTATTTCATGACTTTTATTTGCCTCTAAAAATGTCCATTTTTAGGCAACCTTTGTAGGCTAATTACTACAGTATACATATACCTGTAATGTTTGTGTGTCAATTACAGCGTTTATCAGCTACACACAGATAGAATGACACACATGTTTGTGGATCACAGTTTTTAGCAGAACGAGACACGCAACCTGCACTTGGTGACGAGTGGTTCTTCCTTGGAGATTTCACAAGACTTTTTTCTCCAAACTTTTATACAGCTGAATGGCCAGACTGTTATCATATCAGTGTATACCCTAATTCTTCTAACTTTCACAACACATATTAGTAGTGCTGAAAGCACTGAATTACATTTCTATCTCAGTTTGGTGGAAAAATAAGGATGTGAATATGTATGTAGATAGGCCATAGCCATGTGAAAAAAAAGAGACTGAATACTCATGTTACGATTTCATGTATATTTACTAAAAAGAGCAGACCAGTGTTCCAAAAATTAGAAGAATTTCAGTACTATGGTAATAAATGTAGAATTAGCCATTTGTAAAAATTCATTGAAAAAAGTTTTTAAATTTAGATTTTAATTATTACTTGTGCAACTCTCTTTCTAAGTCAGTGTGATCAGGTTAAATCTGATTTGTGAAAGCAAGTCTGTGAATAATTAGCTTCTCTGCAGCTTCATGATAGCATAGGTATAGACTGGCAGAGCACAGTATATTAACACGGAACATTTCTTCGTACAGGTACGGGTACATTTGCCATTCAAGTTTTAAAAGTATAAATATTATGTTCATGCACACCCATAGTGTCCAGCAATAGTGTCGCTCCACCAATCTTTTGTAAGTATCATCACATGAGTTGTGAGAGCTTGTCATTATTGGTTTCATTACAAAGTTGAGAGATAAATGTTTGTACAAGTGAGAAGTCTTAAGATCTACATTCATTGTCTACATGGCTAACAACATCTTAGCCAGCCTTATAAAGATCAAAGATACAGGTTATGTTTATTAAGCCAGTTTAATAGGCCATTGGTGTAAACGGCTCTGCAAGAGATCATGTCCTAAATCTGATTTACTTATTTGCAAAATGACAACAGAGACTTTTGGCGTGTTGGTTGTTTTGAAGAGTATGTTTGACGGGAACACCTTATGCCCCTGAGTATTGTCAAGTCAGATTTACACTCGGGCTCTAATTTTTTTTTTCTGTGTCAGGATGTTTTTATTTGTTTTTGTCAGTGCAGATTATGTAGATAGCACATTGATGATGGAGATAGTGCTGTTGTTTGGTTAATATCTTATTAAGGGAGCTATATTCCTGGGTTCCCCCCTCCCCCAGCACTGCTGGGACCCCCCTAGGAAAGGAGCCTGTTTTTGAAAGCCCCGTCGCTAAGCTGTGTATAAATATATCTAGTGTGGTCGAGTCGCTCTGTCAAACATGTAGCAGTCGTGTACGCGGGAGATTTCAGCTCCACATTTCCTCGACCATTCATGCTCGGCCAGCTAAGTTCTTTCTTTATTTTAAGGAAAAATCCAGCGGCCTTCACAGGACTGCATAGCTAAACTCGAAGATCTCAGTGTGCCAGGTCTGCCAGAACAGTGGTTGACGATCTCTTTTTTGGCGGTGTTAGATTTTTTTTTCATGCCCCTGTGATGGAATTACTTATTATACAAGTATTTGTAACCTTGCGACACTTGCATGGATGAAAATAGAAATTTACATTCATGGCAAAGATGCTTAATGGTGGCGACTGAATTTATCACGGCACAGACAGCTTAGACAGTTATATACTCTACTTAATGGCCTGCTCCCCGTGTGTATTACCTCACTGTATAACCATGGCTACTCTGTGAAGGATATCTCACTCTTCTCTAATGGAGAATTTTCCTTTCCTCACGATGAAAGACAATAACAATGAAGATTTCCTGTCTTCGGTGTTGTCCGTGTCTTGCTGGCTGGATGACCACTACGAAGATGCCGATTCTGTGTTTGACTTGTTTCAGGAGTCTACAAACCTTCGTGACAGAGTGGATAGCGAGGTAAAATTGATCTGGTTTTGTCGTGATTGTGATTCTAAACATGCCTGTATTTCAGGCTCTTAAAGAATTAGCAGAGCTCTAGACATCATCAAAGACTTTTGGAAAACTTACTAGTGTTAGTTTCTCAGAACCACATATGGGAGCATACTGTATTTTTCAGGCAAATGTCATTTTAAGAACCATTAGGGTTTCTGTCATGATTCTTGAGTGAATAGGAGTGAGCAGGTTGAACTCTAAGGCAGATATGCCATATTCAGTGTACGCAGTGCCGAAACTAATTATTCCACCTGGAATATGCAGTATAACTTTTGTGATTAAATTCTGGTATTATGGCCTCCCCACTGGTCATTCAGAATGACTTCCTATCCTGATTTACATTCGGTTTGAGATTGGACATGATTAGACTGATGTGAAGATCTAATGAGAATTTGAAAAAATTACTATCACATTTTCATACAAAACTGTTCATTGAAATAATTTTAAAAATAAAAGAAATAGTGGTGACTGTTGTCAGCAAACTGTTCCTCTGGCAGGTCATATGATCAGCTATTTTCAGTGTTGCTTGCATTGGGAGTTCACAAGCTGACAAGCATACTTCTCTAGTTAGTTATGCAATAGTTGTGAACAGTTGTCTATATACTGACATCCTGGAGTAACACCTTGAGTGACATTGATGGTTCAATTTATGCCTAATTGATTTCCCTTGTTTATGTTTATGGAAGCATGTTTGTCCTCTCTGTATCTTAAGGCTTCATTAAAGAATTTCCTAGCTCCCCCCACCCTCCACCCCCCACCCCTCAACCTCTACCCAGTCGCAGCCATCTTCACTTTAATGTTTTTGGTCTTGCCAGATGATCTTTCGTTTGATGACAGGTTTGTAATAAATTTCCTGATAACAGTTAAGGGACATGATGATATGCATTGTACACCATGTAGTGCCGTTGGCTAATTGGAAGAGAGATTGCTATATATTGTGAGGTGCCAGAGTGCTGGCTGTTGTACCAAAATATCAAAGTTAATTTGGCCATTAGCTTGCACCTTGCCATGTTCAGAATACAGGGAAGTTGAAGCGTGTTGGTATTTCTCCCCAATCAGCGCTTTGATGTGTCATCAATTCACCTGGCCTGTACATGCATCTCAGTCAAGCCAACATCTGTATGGCTAACGGCGGTATACAGATGTCGGCTTTATGTCACAAGCCCACACGACTTGCTTTTCTGGTTCTCTGTCTTTATTAGTACATTGAGATACACCCAGACTAGCCTATTATTCTGTAAAATAGTAGTTTTGTTCATGTATCTGTAGATACATATATTATAACCTGATATCAGATTGATCTGTTGTCTGTTGACCTTGAGGTAATCTGCGTTGCCTCGCGTTACAGACTCTGATCTGATGTGAGGAGATAGTAATCATATCTATACCATTGCTAAGATATGCCAGGCTAGTCATCTACACGTGTGCAACAGTAAGTAGAATTTTGACATGGATCAGGTAGATACCAGACACTTGTAGAACATATATGTACTTGTACTGTATGTCATTTCAAAAGATTGTTCAAAGTTTGTTTAAAGAATTCTTAAATTTCTCCTCAGCTGTACATGAAAGTTATGTTGGTGAAAGTGTGCTTTTCCAGCGGTGAAAGATACAGTTTGGGTCACTGTTTGCCTTGTAACTAGACTTGAGTGTATGTTGTACAAATTCATGTTTCTTTCACCAGATATGTATTTTTTGGTTTCCTCATGTGTACATAATACCTATAAATGCATAGAAAATAATGTATTGTGTGGTATTCTAGGTGTATTTTACAGGTGTTTTTGATTGAGCGAGTGCTTGAGGTTTAACACCAGACTTAACAATTTTTCAGTCATGACGAGGAAGGAATCCTTAGAGTGCATGTAATGTGCCTCCTTGTTGCAGGACGGATTTCCACTGCTCTTTTATCTAGTGCTGCTTCACTGAGACTACAGGTGTTTTGAAATCTTAACAGATAATATTTCATCAGTGTGCCCATGAGCAATGTGTAATGAATCAAATGTCTGATGTAAACCAGGCTCCATTTTGTACCAGCAGTAGATATTAAGATTAACTTAGAATTCAGTTTTAAGTGCCCAAAATAGTACAAATTTTCTGTGGAAAAAAGCATTGCTTGTTCAAGACCTTTGAGATGGAAACCCACGACCATCTGCAGGTTGCTGACAGAAATTCCCACATTCAGGAATTGAGGAAGCCAGCATGAGCTGGACTTGAACTTTATAGCTGGGGAATCCAGCGCTTAATTTGTTTGGTGTGGGTGTTACATGTGTACCTTGTGAACTGTAATCTACATACAGATATTTCAGGATTTGCGTAGTGGTCAGCATACTTGAGAAATTTGAGAGTAATGCGGAATGGTTGTTTGTGAAGGTGCCATTTCAGTAGGGATTTTACTGTAGATACATGTAGGTATACGACATGTCAAGCATTGTGACAAATGATATCTGCATATGTACGTGAGGAAATTTACCGGCACTGTAGACTGAATACTCAATAGTGACCAGTGTATGTGATCTTACCCGAATGAAAAAAAAGATGAATGGAAGTAAGATTAAGACAAATCTTTTTGAAGTGTGTAAACAAGGTATGTAATCTGAGGGTAATCTGATTATTTGTAGAATATGTAACAGCCTCTGTGTTTGGACCTAAAACTAGGCCTGTATTTCTCAATATTTTGATATGTTCTTCAACTTGTGTCCCATAATACATCTGTGTGTTTAGTGGTAACCAGAACATGTGCAAGCGTATTTATACTGTACAGGAATGTTTTGTTAACTGGGTGTTGTGTTTGAAGTAGTATGAACGGCCTTCACATGTAATTTACATCCATATGTATGTATAAATAATAAGTGATATGACATTGTGGATATATAAATGTTATTGTTCTTATATGCTGTTTATTTGTCAATCTATACATTATCACTTTCATTGTTTTCACGTATTTTTGAACACCTGCTAAAATCAGAGTTATTTTATTATTATTAAATTATTTCCTATGATTCAGGATCTGGAGTCAGTTTCAGATAATATATCTGTTTGGTTTATCTTGTATTTAGGCCATGTCTGATAGTTTTACCTGTGATTAGTGTGAAGCTAAGCCGGAGTTTTCACATGCATATGCATATACAGTTTCAGTTGTCTTATACAGGGTCTTCTAAAAGCCCTTTTCAACGACTCTTTGGAAAAATTTCTAACGAACTTAGATCAAAATGAAATTAAATGATGGTTTACCTTTCTTCAGCGGTTGCATACTTCATTCTTTTCTTTTTGAAGAACCCATTCAGATATGAATTGTATAATTTTTCCTATTTGATATACCATAGTAATGCTGTCATGTGCATGGAGCCTTACTTTTTCCTATTTGATATACCATTTTAATGCTCTCATGGGCTTGGAGCCTTACTTTTTCCTATTTGATATACCATTGTAATGCTGCCATATTTTTTTTCAAGATAAAAAATATATAAAAAAATCACAAACAAAAAGAGTAAGAACTACAGAAAAAAATCTGAATGTGACTTCTGTAATATTTTTGAAGACAGTGAAGTGAAAGGTGTATAGGATGATGAGCTGGTAGCCATCTAATAGGAGAGTCCAGGCTTAGTACTGGTGGACATATTACACACAGACGATTGCAGGGATTGTCTGGGGGTAGGGTGGACTCTAGCTGAACTCTAAGTTGTCCATGTGAGGAGCGGGTGACTCCCAGCTGGTAGGGAGGTGGCCAGGAAGGTGGTTTGTCAGATTGAATCTGCCTGACTTGGGTGGCAGCTGTCGGCAAGCCTTATTCAATTGCACTAACCTACTTACATATACATCATGGTGCACTCCTACTATATTTCCATGACACCTATCATTTCAAATAATGTATATTGAAAGTGGCTGAAGTGGCTGTACACTGGCACTAGTGTCTATGACTTGAAGAGGCTAAAAATCAAAAGAATGCAATAAGTCTTTTTTTTCTATTAATAAAGTTGTATTTTCTTATCTGTCTGAATAAAAAAGAATATGACATAGATGTGTTTCTGAATTTTAAGAAGTATATCATAAATCATTACAGAAGCAGTAATTTAAAATGAAATTAATTGCACAGACTAACAAATTTGGAAGACAATGTAGTTTATCACTTGGTATAATGTCCGTTTTTCTCTTTATCTTAACTGTAGGGACATAGTCCATCATGATAAAGAACATATAAAGTATCTCCATTCAATACAACAGGTGTTGCCAATGTTAGGTTCGCTGTCACATACTTTAATTTCATCACCCTAAACGGTGCAGGATCAATATCCGTGTGTACATTTTCCAGGTCCATTTAGCGCTGGTTGTATGGATACAGTGAAGAGTTCAGACTGAAGTACCAACATTTTTGCCAAATGACATGCATTATAAACTCTTGTAACCTTTACTGCCAACCTTTGAGCATAGTTAAAAAATTTAAGGTGCCATTCAGTGTGGCACTGGGATCTCAACTGATTCTTATTGCTGTTACAAGCACTCTTCAGTGGCACTGTTGTCCTTCATTGACCTCAGCTGGTTCTAGGTGCCACTACAGTCTCTCAGTGACCTCAACCGGCCCTAGGTGCCACTACACTTTTTCAGTGACCTCAACTGGCCCTAGGTGCCACTACACTTTCTCAGTGACCTCAACCGGCCCTAGGTGCCACTACAGTCTCTCAGTGACCTCAACCGGCCCTAGTTGCCACTACAGTCTCTCAGTTACCTCAACCGGCTCTAGGTGCCACTACAGTATCTCAGTGACCTAAACCGGCCCTAGGTGCCACTACACTTTTTCAGTGACCTCAACTGGCTCTAGGTGCCACTACAGTCTCTCAGTGACCTCAACTGGCTCTAGGTGCCACTACAGTCTCTCAGTGACCTCAACAGGCCCTAAGTGCCACTACAGTCTCTCAGTGACCTCAACCTGCCTTAGGTGCCACTACAGTCTCTCAGTGACCTCAACAGGCCCTAGGTGCCACTACAGTCTCTCAGTGACCTCAACTGGCCCTAGGTGCCACTACAGTCTCTCAGTGACCTCAACCGGCCTTAGGTGCCACTACAGTCTCTCAGTGACCTCAACAGGCCCTAAGTGCCACTACAGTTTCTCAGTGACCTCAACTGGTCCTTAGTTCCAGTACAGTCTTTTGGGCTGAGGTGCATAAATCATTTCATGACCACATATGTGTAGGCATTTGTGCTGCCTCAGGTGCACTTTTACAAAAACCAGGTCATAGTGCCATGAACCTTTGTACAGTGTTTGTCCACATGCTCTAAGACCACTTGCACTATGACTTTGGCCTCACTGCCTTAGGGAGCCATATATTGCCAGTCCAGCCAGTCAGTGGTCTTAACTGACCGTGAGATCATAAGAACGCAATCATTTCATAAAACAGAACATGAAAACAAAAAATTGACTATGTCATTGATGCTGAAACATACTGTTTGAACTAATCACACCGATCCTGTATACATGTAGATCATCTGTATACATGTAGATACTACATATTGCTCTATACCTACTGACCAAACCTGAAACACATTTTATTAACTCATAATGCAAGTGCATTTATCGCAACAAGGATTATGTTTAGTCGGGGCCTCCGTGGCTCAGTTGGGTAGCCCGCTAGTGCAGCGTAATGACCCAGAAGCCTCTCACCAATGCGGTTGCTGTGAGTTCAAGACCAGCTCATGCTGGCTTCCTTTCCAGGCGTACCTGATAAGGTCTGCTAGCAATATGACTGGCAGTATATGTCCTTCCACCATAATGCTGGGTGCCGTCACATAAGTGAAATATTCTTGAGGACAACGTAAAACCCCAATCAAATAAATAAATAAAACATGTTTCATGTACATGTAACTATGCAATCTTGGACAATTGAAATCATAAAAATAACTAAGCCTGATCTTATAAAGCTCCTTAGTTGTCTTTAACAGGTTACCGAATTTGGTCGCATGACTGAGATGAGGTCAACTTGGCACGTGTTTGGTTTCTAGTACATTATCTGCATGTAAATAAGGATGGAGTTGTTCAATAATGTAGCAGAAAACTTTCATTCTAGTTCAGCTTACACCAGTGTCTAGTTATCTATCGCAAAGATGTTTGAAGATATTTTTTTTTAAAAATTAATAAACTACTGTTGATTTATTAAGAAAGCATGTAGACAATTAAATTAGAGTTTAGATGGAGTTCATGTTGAGCCAGTTTTGTACAGGAGGGTTTCTTTTTTGAGGGGAGGAAATTGTTTCATTATTAATATTGTGGCACACATCTGTTTTGCCTATATGACAAGAACAAATTGTGTTTTGTTTCATTTGTTGTGCTTACCATGGAATGTAATGTAATATTTTTATGCCAAATTTCAAAAATGTTTAAAATGAAGGCATTGAAAACAGCATTTTGCAATATTTTGATTTGTATAATATCATATACATATATATAATATATATAAAATATATATATATATATGTTATGTGCCCTTAATTCCATCGCAGTGAAACTGAAGGGAGACTTATAGCTGTCACTTTTCCTGTTTGCCACTCATGCTTTCGTCATAAGCCATATCCTATCAATATTTCAACATTTATTCATTGTCAGGTCTAGTTGTTTCACTGTAAAATTTGTTGTTTTTCGTTGTATAGTGTGAGATTTCCAGTTGTGTAAGTTACAAGTGAGTACATATGTGTCTTGACAGTACACTAAATTGTGGGACCCCTTTCCGTGCTTGTAAAGTTGACATCTTGGCATTTCCCTTTGCCCATGGGCTTTATGAATCATGTGAGGATGAAGCTGTCAAGATGAGCGAGGGGTGAGAAGGTTATGGTCTGGGTCACTGGGTACAGTCTGTGCGCCCAGGAAAATCCCGTTCTGGGCTAACCACAAAGTCATGAAATCAAAGGTAATTGATGAAGCGTTTTGCAAGTCACTGTAAGCTTGTCAACATTGTCAGGGAGCTGGGGACCTTTTTCTCAAAGATCTCTAATAGATGTTCTGAAGACATGGGTGTTAATGCATTGGATGTCAGGTACATCACATTTGAATACATAAATAAGAAACTACGGATGATTCATACATTTCAGAATTTTTCTTACTGGTTTGAAAAAGTATTTGCTTTTTAAAAGCTGAACTTTTGTACATGTATTTACTTTTTGCTTGGCTGACCGCATAAGCTTGGATTATCTTGTCGTCTGGAAATTGTGCTGTGATTTGTCAGTGTCGGAGATGTTTTGCTCTTTGTTTTGACAGAACAGTTGCTCTTTGGTCTGTGGTATTTGTATCAGTGCATGCATGATTATGGAGATCAAGCATTGTGACAGTGTTATTACAGACTGTTCACCTTGTCATGTGAATCTCTTTGAGACCACTTCATTGCATTGGGTCACTTCAGATACATTTTTGCATGTTTTTGTCAAAACATTTATTTTTTATTTTTTGAAAATGTACCTTTTCTAGTAAAAGGAAATAGTTTATTCATGCATTCTGTGTGTGAAAAAGATATTAAATGCAGGCTTTGTACAATTTTAAATGTTAAGAAATTCAAGTTTGAATGTAAACGCATAGAATTTTATAGAGGAGTGGTTTGCTTCCCCCAGAACTTTGATACCATTGGTGCGTGTTATGCATGTGCGTCAATAAGTACCTTGTACATGTAGGTATGAATGTACATGAATATAAAGGTGCATATGAAAGCTTTCAAGTGGCTAGACCTCTTTGTGTACATGCAGCAGTTTGGATATCAGCCCTGTAAACAGCAAGGAAGTTGTGGTTAAGTCTGAGACCACAGGCTAGTAGTAAATACATGTGTAGTGGAGCAGGGTTGTGGTTGGGTGTGAGGGAACGCCAAACCGTCACAGGAAAAACTCAGCCTACACTCATAGTGTTATTGTGCTGGTTAGAGGAAGGTCTGGCTCTGTCTGTTAGAAATGAGTAGAGGTTTTCCATGTCAACATACCATAGACTTCACATCACCTCAGAGGTAAAGGCAGATTTTTTGTGTTTGTTTCATATTATTTGATGTCATGGTGAAGGAATTTTAAGTTTAAAACTCATTTTGTGTTTGTCATGTTTTTTGGCTTGTTTGTCCAATGAAGTGACAAGTATGGGTTTACTTTGTTATGAGGAAGGGTTTTGTTTAGCACAGACACAAAATAGACTGCACAGGTACAAAATAGACTGCACATAATCACATTTATCTTGATCCTCCATCTTAAACAGGTGCCCAATATGACATTTGCTGCTATTCAACCATGTGGTATGTGCGCTATTCAACCATGTGGTATGTGCACAGCTAAAATGAAATATAGCAGAGTAAGAGGATGTCTGTGTTTTTGTTACATAATAGATATACATGTGGAATTAGCCACAGCTTAGCCCAGTGCCGAGGTCCTTGTTACCTCCCCTGTTCCAGTATCTTTTACCACCTTAAAAACTTTAGCTAATTTTTCATTGGCCAAGACTGTGAGAAGAGAGCAGTTGTCTGTGAGTTCTTGCATTGCAGAAGTACAATGTCTGTACTATGGGAAACTGGGCCTCACATTAACAGTGAAGGAATTGCTTGTGGCTGGAAATTCTGTGTTTTTTATACGAGACAGTCTTCTTTTCACTTTGAGGAAAAAGGTTGGGTTGAGCCGAGGACTGTGAGTCTGATAGTGGTAATACTGTTAATTAGATCCTACCTTGCTAAGGTTAGGCCTAGTGACGGATTAGTGATTGACTTCCACTATAAATACATGTAGCAGATCTGTGTGGAAAATGAGGCTGTCTTAAGTTGAAAATAAAGTTTTAACAGACAATGAGAGAAAGACTTGAACAGCAATACTGCATCTGGACTAAGCCTCAGCTGTACTTTCTTCCTGTGTTAGCGTTTAAATTAAAGCTACAGGTGAAAGAAATGACGTCACCATAGTTTTATGGCTTTGAATCCTGAAAGTTTGATCTCTCCCACCTAAGTTGAGAATTACAATATTGCATGTGTGACAAGCTCACAATAATGCTGTGTATTATGAAGGTTATCACCTTCTACAGTGATGAATTACCAAACTCTGCTCCGGGCTGACACGGTCTACCATGAAATAATGAAAATCGATAGTGCAATAAAATGGCAAGTGTCTGTTTTTGTATTTTTGCAGAGCTCTGCGGCCAGTTATGAAACAGCAATAATTGGGGAAGCGCATGGTCTGGTGACAGACATGCTGGCTGACAGCAGTTTACCTCCGCACATTGTGAGCGGGCCTTAGGGGCGGTCAGCAACCTACTGAAACCCCCAGAGAACCACAGCCACGTGCATAAGCCCAAGGTGAGCCCGCTGGTCTCGCTCACCGAGTCCTCTAGCTATGGCTCAGACAGCGGAGGACTTACCTTACACAGGAGAGAGGCCCTCCTCATTACCAAAGGTAAGTCCATGTCCGAACAATTCAAACAAGTTTTCAGTAAAAACTGAAGTGGTTGTATCAAAGGTATTATTTCAAGGCCTTTGTGTGCTACAAATATATATTTACACACAAAACTTTTGAGATGGCTTTATGATGATTACACCAAAAAAAAAAAAAAAGGAAAATTAGGCTTTAGCAATGCAGTAGAATTAAAGCAACCAAAATATTAACAATCTCTTAACCCCTGATTAGATCTACGTGAATGTATTGCACATATATATTCTTTTTTTATGCATGGCTGTACAGTGATACAGTGATTGTGAAAAAAAGCCTTTAGCTGTAAACTTATATTAAAACAGAAGATTCAGAATCACTTAACCCCAGATGAGAGATATACAGGTACATGATTGCAATTATACTTGTACCTTCTCTTTTGTTCACAACTTAAGATATGAGACTGGTCAGAAGAATTTCAGTTTGGTACTACAGAGTAGTTGAGTTGTATATGAGGCAATCTGTATAGCTTAAAACAACTTTAAGTATATTTAATTTGATGAAATCACAGTCTTTAGCCTGGCCTACTATATCGATCTTACGACTGAGAGCAAGAGGGTTTTGGGGAATTGGAATCATCTCAGAGCATCCGATCTATGCAGACTTGCGATTAAAAAAAACTCTTAGCTTAGCAGTTGAACATATTCTACCTTTCTGCAACTCGAAACATCTAGTTCCATGATCTTAGTTGCTCACGATGACAAAGTTCCGTCAAACTGCAAATTAGACTTGCCAGATATAGACTTTGTCAATTGGACCCAGTCCCTTTTGATTGCAAGTCAACTTTGCCCAGCTTTATACCATAGTTTACAGCTAGCTTTTGGTGAAGAAAAAAAATGATCGGTTTTGATGTTGAGACTGGATGAAATCTAATGGATGTAAGTCAAAATTTATTTCGTCTGTTAGATTGCAAATTAAAGGGAGCAGTCACCATTAGAATTTGAAATTGTAATTTTGTCAGTGAATGAGCATTGTCTTATCTCTTCATCTGTCTTTTAACAAAGTTATTTCATGCTCAGTAAAAACATCATAACTTCAGTTGGAAACTAACCAACTACAGCATAGAACGATTGTGTGGGATATTCCATGAGGTTTGTGGGGGGGTGGGGGGGGGCTTGGGGTATCAGATAGTAATGTTTCTGATTAGAGCAATGAAGTAACGATTGTGTGGGGTATTCCATGAGGTTTGTGGGGGTGGGGGGCTTGGGGTATCAGATAGTAATGTTTCTGATTGGAGCAATGAAGTAAGGGATTAACAGGTCAGTAGGGCCTATTATGAGCAATTAGATAATAGGTGAACAGGTTTTCTTTTGTTTTATTGTTATTTTGTTTCATGTTTTTTTTGTCCATCAGCGTATGAAACAATCAGCCGCCAGCTAGATGAACAAGCAGTTTACCTATGTGTTCACATTAACCTCTATTGTCTAGTTTTAGAGACATGAACAGCTGTGTGCATTTCCATTAAATCTGCTTGTCTCTCCGCTGAGGAAATCGGTGTGATTTTCATAAATGATATTTACGTGTGCATTTGAATGAAAAATAGCTGATTCTAGGATTTTATTGTTGAGAGATAACTGTTGCCATAACAAAAGAGAACAGGTGCTAATGCTAGACATTCACCTCTAGACTTAATGCAAAATATGCCATAACACAAAAGTACATTAACGTTCTGCTGTCCTTGAACAGTTGTACAGAGTGTGTACATAGTCCTGAAAATTTGGGGTTTAAACCATTTAAACTTTAGTCAGGCTGATTATTAAGCAAAAAGTCTGAACAATGCCTGTCGGTATGTTTATTGTTAAGGATTTTCTGCCCTAGGTAAAATTTGTATGGACTCACACTTAGTCTAGACTACTTTTATAGAATAACAGGTGACACCATATATAATAAAATATGACACCATTTGAAAGCTCACAGCTGTAGCATCAATTAGCATGCTGACATAGTTTTGCATGACACATATATACATGTACTTACATATATAAAAGGAAGCTGGCACCATGTACATATGTACAAAGAATGTCAAGTTTATGTCCATTAATCTTCAGCTTTTTTACATCTTCGCAGGTAATGTAAATGAGGTGTGTGGAGGAGTAAACAGAAGTATTTGAGTGTGGGTTTAGATTTGTACAAAGTTTAACATCTTGTGCGATAGGCCTATGTCATGCAAACATTCAGATATTTTCAGGAACTCTGTAAGCCATCTTGACTGAAGAAGTGTTGGTTTTCCAGTCTGCCAGAGTTGGTCTCTATAAAGGAAGACCTGTTACAAAAGAAATTTTAGGTCACCTGACTAACGGATGTTGTTGTTTTCAGAGATTACGGAGGAGTCTCCCGCCCAGCTTGATACGGCGGATGTCCACAAGTACATGGACGACGACAACGTCTGCCACGGGCATGCCCACTCTAGAACCAGAGCCATGTCGGTTGCGTAGCTCAAGTTTTCGACACCCTCGCGACAGTACGCCCAGCTCAAGCCCGACGGGTAGCCGTAGCAACAGTCCCTCACCCAGCTCCCCGACAACGGTCACCTTGACCATCCCCAAGTCAAGGTCATTCTCAGTGGCCTCCCCATCCACACACAATCTGCCACCTAGTCAGAAGAGACTCGTCCGCAAAAGTGTGGGGTTCGCTCCCTTGAACACAGACCTTAAGCCCGACACATTTAAACCAGTCAGCCCCCTGGTAGGAGGAGATGGTGTCCACACGGGAGACAGCAGTAAAACGTACCCGACCTCAGCCAAAGATGCTCAAAGTGTTTCGGTGAAAAGACTGAACGTTACGTCAGACTATGAGAGTAACGACTCTCCGAGCAGTAGTGATCATAGTGACAATGTGCTCACAGGAGAGGACCTGGTGGGATCCCCGCCCAAAAAGCTCATCTGTAGAAATGATATTAACCCCCTCGTTCACAAACCCGCAATTTCTTCTTCGGTACGTACCTTCTTACATGTTCCTGTTGTTTTTTTAGCATATTTCCTTTTAAATGATACTACCGGAAATACACATTTTCATATCTTTGCATAAAAATTGTGTAGTCTGGTTAATTCACTGTATTCAATTTTAATTCATGATGTGTTATACTGGCCTGATTATTTTGACATTCTGTTAACCCTTAATTATCCAAAAATTGTGATGCTCAGATGTGTCAGAAAAAAATGCTTCCCTCATGAATTTGAAGTAATGCCAAAAGTTTTAAACTTCAAAAGTTTATGTTTTATGCACTGTGCAAGAAAATTGTGTCTTCATATTTGTAGGTGAAAAACATACGTTTGTATTAACATGTAGTATTAAAAGAGCTGTATTTTTTGTTTGAAAACATGGTCAGACTCCAACATGTGTTTCCAGGCGCTTGATGAAATTGTGTGTGACAATTAATACCATTTCTGGAATATTCATGAAATGTGCCTTTTAATTCACTGAAGAATGACTGAAGAAATCTTACCTTTCACACATTTTGAATTATTACAAATTAAGAGGGTTTTTTTGTGTTTTGTTTGGGTTTTTTTTCTGGTCCACTCTACATATTTGCTGAACACAGGCATTCAAATTCTGTCACAGTTTTCCCTGTGTGAATTTACACACCTTTGTAAACAGTTACCATTGTAGTAAGATATAATCCAAAAAAGGATGGGGATTTTGCTCTGGTGCCTCCACCATATAATTATGGCTGTTACTTCATACATGTACATGTAAGTGACTTGCTTGGAGTTTGAAGCATTGGTCAGTTACATATCCTTGTACATGTAAGTGACTTGCTTGGAGTTTGAAGCATTGGTCAGTTACATATCCTTGTACATGTTAGTGACTTGCTTGGAGTTTGAAGCATTGGTCAGTTACATATCCATGTACATGTAAGTGACTTGCTTGGAGTTTGAAGCATTGGTCAGTTACATATCCATGTACATGTTAGTGACTTGCTTGGAGTTTGAAGCATTGGTCAGTTACATATCCATGTACATGTAAGTGACTTGCTTGGAGTTTGAAGCATTGGTCAGTTACATATCCATGTACATGTTAGTGACTTGCTTGGAGTTTGAAGCATTGGTCAGTTACATATCCATGTACATGTAAGTGACTTGCTTGGAGTTTGAAGCATTGGTCAGTTACATATCCATGTACATGTTAGTGACTTTCTTGGAGTTTGAAGCATTGGTCAGTTACATATCCTTGTACATGTTAGTGACTTGCTTGGAGTTTGAAGCATTGGTCAGTTACATATCCATGTACATGTAAGTGACTTGCTTGGAGTTTGAAGCATTGGTCAGTTACATATCCATGTACATGTAAGTGACTTTCTTGGAGTTTGAAGCATTGGTCAGTTACATATCCATGTGCATGTATACAGGTGTAAGAACTGAAGAAGTTTATTCAGCATTTGTAACAGAAATTCCGATATTGTCTGAAGAATAACCTCTTTTTGGTTTTGAATCTGCCTTTGTGCTAAGTTAGTTTAAAAGTAAGATTTCAGCTTCGGGTAAAAGTGTTGAGTTTACAAAACTACAGATAACACCTATGGTTAACTTACGTCTTTAAATGACTGAAAGAGACTTGCCACCCTGCCTTGTGGGTGTGTGGATTTGTCACATTTGGTGTCTTTTGTGTGGTGTCTGATAATGACAAAGACACTCCTGGAAATCACACCTATAAATACCAGCAGGATGACTTCTTCTCAGTGGTACTTGAATGTAAATCATTGATTAAACCCAGTATAAACAATAAGTCCATAATCACCATTCCTGCTTAAGCTCACAACTTAGCGTTAAACCATGCAGCAGAAGAAAGGCCTAACCTACATTTGTGATGTTGTTGTTGTTGCACATTCAGTCTGAGCCAGTGGCAGAGACAGAGGAGAAGGGGCTGGTGTGTGACGTGGTTGCCTCCCCTGGCCTGCAGGACTCAGGACAGGAGGGGGACGGTGATGATGAGCGGGAGGAGAGCGTACAGCCAGAGCCAGTGCGGAGGTCCAGCCTCGTAGACACAGACACCGCGCACATAGTGTCACAAATTGAAGACTGTGCTTTGTTACAAATTCATAGGCTCCAGGAATGGGACTACCCCATTTTTGAACTCGCAGACTTGGCAGGAGATTACATTCTTAGCAAGGTGGGTTTTGTGGTAAAAGCTGTTGTCAACATTTTTTGTATATATGTGACATGTGCAGAGATGAACGTGGGACTTTGTAGCTCTAACAAGTCACTCTATTGGTTGGTCAATCAGTTTGTGAGTTTGCAAATTTTTTACATACAGCGTGTCTTTTAGTGTGAAAAAAATACTTAATGAAGAGCTCCTGTGCAAGATGAATGTATGGAAAGGGTTCACATTGAACATCTTCAGATTATAATCGTGTTTTAAGTTTATTTGTATTCTCAAAGAAAATAATTGTTTTAATTGTATATAAATATACATGTACATAAATTGTTATTTTTGTCACAGGTTGCTTATAAGTTATTTATGGAGGTGGGGCTTTTCGAAACATTCCGAATTCCAGTACCTGAGTTTCTGCATTACTTTCACGCCCTGGAAATGGGCTATCGAAAAAAACCATGTAAGTTTTTGTGGAATTCGAAAAACCCTATAAACATATAATCCCATTCTGTGTTGTATGCCTTATGTTCGAAATGAGATAGAAGATAAAAATGTCAACAATTTGTAAATTATACATAATTCTACGTTTTTGAAAGTATGAGCACATAACTGTGAAATATTATGATGAACATGTGAACTTTTACTCCTGAAAATTATTAATTTCCTTTACCTAAAGCCTGTGTTTTAATGTCTGTATGATGAGAGTATATACAACAGTTTGCATATGTATGTTGTTTCAGATCATAACTGTGTTCATGCCACAGACGTTTTACAAGGGGTGTATTTCCTCACTACGCAACCCATCCCCGGCTTTCAGCAGATAACCACAAGTGACACGTTCGGTCGACAGGGGTCATCCAGTGAGTCAGGTTGGATGCTTTCTGCTATTAACCCCCTCAAATCTTTAACACAAGAGTTATCCGCCCTTAATACCAACCTCTCGGCTTATGGCTTGTTTTGCTGAGTAGCTGTTGAAGTAGTTTGTAGGAGAGTACATCTAACATTTTGTACCTATTTTTTCTGCGGAATGTTTGAGCACTTTTGTGTTTGTGGTGAAAATTTAATGTTGATCTCCTACATATTTTCTGCCCTGTTCATGGCTAGAATGGTAGTGCACATAGTGGACACACAGACAGATGTGTGGCACATATAGCGAGATGCATCATCTACAGGTAGTTCATGCATGTATTTTTATCAGCATTACTAGTTCAGCTATTTGTTTGGGCACTGGTTTCATAGTACTCTCCTGACACAGAAAATGAATGACGATTATTTGTTATTACATCTCTCTTAACAGAATAAATTTAAGTCTCTCTGTTCTAAAAATGCTTAATGCATGCAATCAGTGTCACTGTTTTTGCATGTATGACCTTCATAAAAGTTTTTTTTTTTTTTAAATTTCATATGTACAGTGTAAGTTCTACTCAGTTTTAAATTGTTTATGATTTCTGTTACGTTTCAGAATGTGAAACAGAGCGAAGTTTTCTACATCGGCCCAACTTCCTAGCTGAGGACAGCTATGGCATCATGGGAGGTAACTTCCCTGCATTAGAGTTGATGGCGTGTTACACAGCGGCGGCCATGCACGACTACGACCACCCCGGGAGGACTAACGCCTTCCTCGTAGCTACTCATGCCCCTCAGGTTTGTTACCTCAGTTGCTTAATTTCTGTTTTGAATGGAAGCTTGTTGTGCAACAAGTCTGTATATTTGATAATTAAGGCTCACTGTCATGAGACTTTTTAAAATTATTCTTGTAAAACATACCCTCTTATGACGTGTAAACATAGATAAACAAGACTTGCCCCACAACCACCTTAAAAAAAAAAATAAGATTAAAAAATTTTTTTTAAAATTTTGTTGAAAAACCATCAGAGAGGCTGGAATTTTGTGTGTCTTACTATTTGGTAAAGTTAGTTGCAGAGCAAGCAAAAAAATATCAAGAAAAAAAAAATATATTTTCAGTTATACATTTATATTTTGATTGATTATAACCAGCACCCTGGTGTGTGGGTAATCCAGTATATGCTATTAATGTCAGGAAATACTTAAATTTACATTTGGGTCATTGACAGGCCATCCTGTACAACGATCGCTCAGTATTAGAAAACCACCACGCAGCTGCAGCCTGGAACCTCTTCTTGTCCAACCCTAAACATAACTTCTTGTCTGGCCTGGACAAAGCTGAATTCAAAAGGTTCCGCTTCCTGGTTATAGAGAACATTCTAGCCACAGACCTCAAGCGGCACTTTGAAATTTTGGCAGAATTCAATGCAAAGGTAATAGTCTTTTTATCTGTCATACATTGTAGCCTTGTTTTGTCTTTTCATGTTCGTAATTTAAACTGCAGTTTTGAGAAGTTCAAGCAGTGTGATAATAATAATGGGGTGTTACTAAGGAAACTTCATAAGATAACTCAAGGATTTCATACATTGTAGCTTTGTTTTCTTTTCAAGTTCATAATTTAAACTGCAGTTTCTAGAAATTCCAGGAGGAGGGGGTATGATAATGATGTTATTGCTCAAGGGACTTCAGAAGATTTTGAGGTTTCTATTTTTTAGCTGCCCATTGTTTCATGTTCACATACTACCAAGGGTGTTTGTCAGTTAGTCAAGTTTAAACCTGCTGGATTTTGAAAGAGCGTATGTTCTGAATGATAAGGATAAATGCTAGATTATGTAATGACATATTACTTGCAGTGACAGTGCTGGACATAAAATTGGTGTTAGAGAACTTGATTACTGACACATGTTTCTAATACTGAAGTGCTGTGATGCTAAATGTCAGGTTTTCATGAGGAACTGTTGACATTATTAGGTGAACGAAGATGAGTCTCCAGGGATTGACTGGACATTAGAAACTGATCGTTTGCTGGCCATGCAGATGGCAATCAAACTGGCTGACATCAATGGGCCGTGTAAGACACACAACCTTCATGTCAACTGGACAATGAGGATAAGTGAGGAATTTTATGAACAGGTGAGAAATCCTCCAGTTTCCTGAGAACCTGGTGTGTCGTTAAAGTTCAGAATTGCGCTTGTCTGTGGTGATGATGTCTTAGCATGATGATTTAATGTAAACGTAAAAAGAAAGAATTGTTAAAGCTATACATACATTGATATTGTTTGGAGTTTCTGCTAGCTTTTCACAGGTGACAAGACATGAGTGAGGCTAATTTATGTCCCGGAGAGATTCTGATTCATTATGCAGGATAATTTTTTAAAGTAAATAAATATGTATCATGAAATCAGAATATGCCATAAAGCTGTGAGTTTAATACAGAAAAATTTTTTTTTATGTTTTGCAGGGTGATGAAGAAGCAAAACTAGGGATGCCCATTTCACCTTATATGGACAGGAAAAATGCACAGCTGTGTAAACTACAGGAATCATTTATCAACCACTTGGTGGCGCCACTGTGTAATGCCATGGTTACTGGCGGGCTGGTTCCTGGCACCTGGGTTGATGAGGAAAGTGATGGAGATGGTAAGTTTAAAGTTGTGCGTTTACCATTTACTAGGGGGAATAACCCTTGCAGAGCTCACCAAGCTAAAAAGAGGTATAACTCCTGATCATGTTCTTCTCTTCCAGATTTTTTTTTTTTTTTAACCCTTTAAAAAAGGTTAAGGTAGTTGAAAATGTTAACTGTAATGATCCATACAGATTCCTTACTTGATATTTTTTTTAATTAGAGTTTTGATGATCTATAGAAATTAAGGTCATAAATAGGTGCTCTGTTTAAGCGTACACATTCCTCATGTTGTCCCGTCTCCTCTTTGACCTGGCAGCGTCGGGTACTGATACAGATAAGGGAGACAGCACATGTAAAGACACTGAAGATGAGCTGACAGATCAGGAAAGCAGTACGTAAACATTTCTCCTTCTACATGTATTTGATACAGCCTCACACAATGATCCAGCTTTCATTTTTTTGTCTCCAGCTTTAAGTCGGAAAATACCGGGCAAAAGGAAGTAAAAATTCTTAAGCATAGCCTTTAATCAATATTACAGACCTAGTTGTATATCCCTGGTTTCAAAACAGTTTTGTGTTAGAATCCAATTGCTAGCCACATACATGTGCATTTCCCATATTGCCATGAGTAAGTGTATTGACATCTAAAACAAATACATGCCCTGAAAAAAAAGCACGTTTACCCATTTTGTTCTTAAAGCAGATTCTCCTCCAATCACATCAAAGAAGTTAAAATCCACGCGGAAGGTGAATTGTCTGTTGACGAAGAATCTGAAGGACAACCACGAGTACTGGGTGGCCAGGTTAAAAGAGGAAGAGATGGAGAAGTCTGCTGGGCAGGAGAGAGATGTGGTAGATGCGACAGATTCAGACCAGGTATGACTCACCGCACTATCCCCAGCACCCCACCCACACCCCACTCACACCCCCTGTGTACTTTTGAATTGTCTTGTTCGGAAAGTACCCTAATACAAGACTCTGACCTGCTGTGATCAGCACCTGTGCAAGAGAACAATTAGAACTAATTGGACTCTCAACTTTAAGATGAGAGAAATAGGTAAAAGTGAAGTCTAAACTCGAATAGACTTGTTTAGACCCACCTTTTCACATCTTTGGCTAAGCGCCTCAACTCCTCCTATACCTCAACTAAAGAAACCAAAAATTAAAAGTAGTTCGTACATTATATAATGTTTACGGGATTTAAAAAAAAATTGAAGGTATTACCTACATTATGATGGTTGGATCACAGGTATAGTATATAAATTCAATCATTTATTCCATTCTGTATGTTAGACACTTTTTACAGTATATGTATTTCTGTCATGTTTCAGAGTCTAAGTGAAGAAGAAATGGTTCCTTCACTAGAAAAAGTAACAGAAATGGAAACCATTAAAGAAGAAGTAGAAACTGTCAATGGGAAACCAGAATCTCCAAGCTAGACATTGGACGAGAACAAATTTTTATATGGTTGTGCTTTTGAGATGGAACCTGATCGGTTGCTGATCAACTAATGGTGCCTAGGTCACTCCACCCTGGCTCATGCAGACTGAAAGCCAAGAAAGGGAGACAATGTGATGCCATCCAGACCAGCCCCCTTTTTCTGACTGTCGATGAGTAAGGATCATAGATACATGCATGGTAGGGGTATTTTTTGTGGAGATGTGTTTTTGACAAATCGACACCAATTGTGTCGTGTATTGCAGGAGTGCTGGCCATGACCGCAGACCGCAGACACCTTAACGAGGTACGTTGGATTAGTAGAAGACTATACCTCTGCGAGACAGAACTCCAACGGGACTGAAGTAGCTTTGTGAAGTTTTTGGAAACCACAAACTGGAGACTGCTGAAGCAGTCTGTCTGGATTGAGACAAAATACTCTGTATTTATATTGTTGACTTGCCTCTTGAGGAAGTATGTTATTAAACCAATCTCACAGCTGAGAAGAAATATTTCTTCCGATGTATTTCAATTTTTACTAATTGTAGCAGAGCCTGCAAGTCAAGGAGTTGAGGGCACTGTTGAATGGATATGTGATAGTAGCGTTTGATGTATATATAAATTTATATATATATATATATATATATGTGTGTGTGTGTATATATATATATATATATAGATATCTATGTTATAAAGATGATACATGTAGTTCTCCACTAAAACTTGACACTAGAACGAATATCCCCCGTGGGATATATCAACAGAGTGATAAGGGTATGTCTCCTCAGTTTTTCAGAAAGCCTATACATTGTACATTGTAGGCAAATGTTCATGTTAACAATGTGTTTGGTTGTTTATATTTTTGAGTATTCCATACAACATTTTTAATGATGCCAAATTGTGCTATGATATGTCCTTACACCAGTTTGTGCTATGTAGGTGTATCTGTTATATTGCTGTATACCTGTGAAGAGTATGGCACTGTTTGTACTAACATTGATGCACTGTTTATTTCAGTACAGGGTAAAGTGTAGTACTTTGTTCAAAGTTCTGGGAATGAACAATTTGGGTGACAACAAGAAAAGATTTTTCTTTTTTTAACTTCTTCTTACATCAGATGGCTATATTGGTATATTCTTCACCTTTCACAAACTTTTCTGTGTTTATTTGAAATTGTTGTAATGGGCCAGGTGAAGCCAGTGGGCATACGGCCGTGACACAGTGAACTTTAGGGATCGTGTTTTCGGCTTGGTCACAAGATGAATGACGCCATAGGCCTTCACATCCTCTAAAACCTGGTGGGCTTATACAAGTAAGATGGCTGCCAAAAAGATGTAGTGAAATTATGTGGCATCCATGTCACAGTGCATGGCTATGCTGGCTTTAAATAATAGTAGCATAAAGTTCATAGTTCTCAAGTCAGCGTTGAAGCTCTAGATTCCAGCATTAGGCATTTGTATGGTCTTCGATATTTGACTAAGTTTTTTTTTTTTTTTTAATCAATAAAAATTCATGTTGAAATGGACAGTACATGTATCACTTGGGTACCTGTTTGTAAATTTGGTTTCTCCATATGTTTAAATTTTCTACACCAAAAGCTTGCAGGAGGTGAGGATTTTTGACAAACATTTGTTGTTAATTGGTCCAGTTACAAGCTCATGATTTTTGCACTGTATATTTGATATTGGGTGTATCACATAATCCTGTATTTTGACGAACTGGTGCCAAGAAAAGTTTAAAAACTTTCCACTTTCTAAACTTTGTGTATTTACAAGTTTATAAGTTATATAGACCTAAAAATCTGTCCATGCTGGATTTGTAATTAAGTAAAACACTAAATTGTTGAAGACAAATGGTGTGTTTTTGCCTGCCATGGGAGTTTTAACAGGACTGATCGGGTTGTCTTGTGTATTTATAACCCAAACTAAAGCATGTCATTGTTTGCACTTTGTTCAGAGAAAGTAGCCTGTTTAATTAACATGTTTTAACTTTACTCAGTTAAAATGCCAAATCATGTTGAAGCATTTATACATGCACAAATACTAGGTCATGATTTATATTAAGTCATTGGCTGAAATATTGCGATAAGTAAAAACCCATGACATCATTTGTTTCAGGATTTTTGAAACGTGGTAACACCATTGTAACATCAAGCCTAGTGTGGTTATATAGGTTAAACTGTTCATGCATGCAAAATGTACATGAAGGGTAATGTTAAAGGAATCAAATACATGTATGTACTGACAATGTGGTATGTGAACTTTTATGCGTCATTTTGAAGATTCTCTCCGGCATACTCAAACATGTATAACTTTGACCAAATTCTATCTTCTGACAGTATTTCTGATGTTATAATCAGTAAAATCAGATTCGTCTTTAATAGCTGGATAGTCTTACCGTCACTCGCTCAGAACACACATTCAAGCAAAATGCCTAAATCTTTGCCATTTAATGTTTGCCATCTTATTCAGCCAAATTTTTTATTCGCATGGTTCATTCAAAAGTAGCCCAGACATTTGTATATCATTTGTCTCCAAGCTCAATAATAAAACATACCAAATCTTAAGCCAAATGCTGTATGATACCAGTGTGATCATTTTATAAATTTGCTGCCAGTTATATTAAATTAATACAGATGCTGTGACTTTAAGATAGTTTTGAGGATAAAACGTATCATTCAGAACATATGGGGTTTTAATTACTGTTGATGTCATTTTTATTTTCCAAATCAACTGGTAATAATATAATGTGGTGTTATGGCAATAAAACTGCTGTGTTGCTGGGTATAAAGACCATGCTGTCTCTACCATATGTGTATTCCGGTTGATTTTAACAATGATGATATATGTTTGCATGCATGCATATGTTAACTATTTGCAAAATGATTTACCTGAAAATCTTCCTTGAAAAGAATGTTCTGTGGTTTTCAACATGAAATTGTACCTGTGAGGATGGAGGCACATGTATAAACCACATGTACATGTACCTCTGTGATGTAAAAATTAAAAACAAGCATCACACCTCTCTATTTATTCTGTTCTGGGACTTTCCCAGGTATGATAGTTAAGCTGACTCCTACCTAGAGCGAGATGAACAGAATTTTAATGATGCATCTCTTTTCTTACTGAACCTTGACAATACAGCTTTGGATATCCTCACATTTTGAATGCTCTGACAATACAGCTTTGGATATCCTTACGTTTCAAAGGCCCTGACAATACAGCTTTGGATATCCTCACAATTTGAATTACCAGAAAGCATGATTAGCATCCTAGATATCCAAAATAGATCATATAAATACCGAATCTATATTTCCATCACCAATTCTCTTTAAGTTTTTGCTGAATTAAGTAATAACAGCAACTTTGTTTCTTGATTCTGTACGCATGTGATTGTGGAAGGAGATGTGCTCGGATTATCTATATACATATCTGCACTGAGTGATGTACTCTTTCCTGGATATCATCTAGCTGTCCTCTCTTCATTTTCAGACTTCTGCTTTCTTATCAAATTTTTGTGATAATAAACTTATAGAGCAGCTGATCTGATTTGTTCACGTAATAAATGTACCATAGTTTTACCATCTACGCCATTAGTCAAACCCCAGTGTGTGATCCAATGCAAATGTGGAATGAGCCTAATGATGGAATTTGTAAATTCTTTGTTAAATTTCCTTGTAGATTTTGTGAGACTGTTGAGCTGTGTTACCACTTTAAATTCTGGTTGTATTGTGGTATAATATAGCTGGGAGAAAATTCAGTCTGATTAATGACACTATTTATGAGATCTGTACCATCATGAACGTTTTATCTCCATTTTTACATGTTGTGCCTAGCATGTATGTGAATAAAACAATACTGACGTAAATTCTCCGTCTGTTTTTCATTGAATTCCTTTTTGCGGGAATGCATACAGCTGGCTTGTTCTTTCCGAAGAGGTTTATTGTTTTATACACTGCATCATTTTAAGAGAACATACCAGAGATTTTGGGCAAAAAAATCACCCGTCACAAAATAGTTACTCTGAGGCTCTATTACGTCTTTACATGTGTTGACATTCAAAATTGGTAATAAAGTCCCTCAAATTTGTGAAGCGAGTCACATAAAACTTTGTCAAACTTTAGAATCATGCTAACATTAAATAGTACATGCACAAGTCTGATATTTACTGAAAGGCAATAATCTGAGCTATTCTTGGTGAATACAGAAAATTTCATGTGGATTTTTTGGCCGAAAATCTCAGGGAGCAGTGTTTTAGATTACTAGGCCCTATGTGTGTAGCCACTGTGAACTGTAGACATCCAGTGCTAATTACTATCGTTCGTCGTCATATGACTGAAAAATTGTTGAGCACGACGTTAAACCTCAAGCACTCACTCACTAATTATTATCATAGATTCAACAGGTGTTCAATCATCTGATAACATCACAGCCGATACCAGTACCGTAGTCCCACAAGTGAAGCCTGATTTAACAATGTACTAATGTACCGAGCAGGTTTGTATTGCTTGGTATGTTAGTGCACCGCCAGATCAGTTGAGCCACACACATGCGGTAACCAGTACCGATGATAGGAATTATCTGTGATACAGAAATTAAAAAAGATTTGGATCCCCTGACAATTCAGCTAACTGAGAAACCTTGTATCTTAATATACTACTACCTGAGAAATAAATCTTGGCAGAGAAACTTGTATGTTTTCTTGGAACTGCTTTTCACTGATCCATCAGGTGATTCTGCGATCAAACAAATGAGACAATTGTCCAGTCAATATGGAAGTTCTGTGTGAAACACATTGCCATCCAACAACTACATATGTTTCCAAAAATGATTAAGCTGTCTCAGTTAATTTGCCGACCTATAAATATAGAATTAGTTATTAGGGTAGGCCTATTTTAGTTGCCAAAGTTAAGCAGAGCACTAGCCCAATAAGCCTGACAGTTGATGGTAATATTAGTAGGCCTACTGTGGTATTTTTTAAAGACGGTAAAATCTCTCATTGTAAAAAATCAGCAACAAACTCACGAGGATGTGCGGAGAAGAGGTTATCTGTTGGAGAAAAACAGTACAGTCGGAGACATGGTAGTAAGAATATTAAACCAAATTAAGCCAGACAATAAATGATACAGCATGTGTCAAACAATGACTGAAACAGTCCCCCTGTTACAGGGGAGCTAACTCTTAAGTGAACTGTTCCACATATGGATGGGGAATTATTTCCCTTGTTAATACTAAAGGCTCGAACACTCCAAACACGTTTATAAGGAAAATCATGAGAGGAGAGGGAGGGGGGGAGTATCTCGTTAGAACCATTGAAAGGATTATGTGACACCAAGTACTGCGTGACAAAATAAATAAGATAAAATGGATTATCTAATAGCGAACACCATAGGTGGCGCTATATCACCTGGAAGGTAGTGGCGCTCCAAAAGCTTGCTTTCAACACAGTGTACACCCTTTTTCGAAAGAAAACTGACTGCTTTTGTAAGACAGAAGATGGACAGTTACCAAAAGAGGTACCCGGCGATAAGTCTGTTCTAGAGAATAAACATTTATAAATAATAGTCAAATCTTCAGCGTCTAACTATAGAGACACATACACATATATATGCATGCCGAATGTGCGTGCACCTTCAAAGTTTTGATACCGTACCTCAAAACACCAGGGGCCGAGGTTGTTAGCGTCGCTGTGAGTTCAAGTCCAGCACATGCTTGGCTCCGTTCAGTCCCTGCCCAGTTTCCTCCCACCATGATGAACTTGGCTGGTTCCGCCAAACAAAGGAGTTGAAATAGCCACCTGGTGCTATCTACAACCCAACCTCTAGGCTTAGACGTAGTAGGCCTAAATCATGTGACAGCCTGCCACGATAAACAATTTTTTTTAACATGAAACATGCTATTTATTTAATGGAAACAACATGTTGAAACCAAGCTTCACACATTTCTTCACCAGTAATTATTGTCCCTGTTTTGTACCTATACAGATTGTTATTAAAGATTGTTGGAGTATAAATTACATGTATATATTATACAAGTGAGGTTGTGGTTAAAGGCCTTTGTCTTTCAGTTGCTAGTACATACGGGGTATGGATTCAATCCTAGGCTTGGACAGGGAATTTGTCACAGCAACCTGCGTATGATCGTGGGTTTTCCCCTTGGCTCTGCCCAGTTACCTCTCACCAAACGCTGGCCACTGTCTTATAAGCAAACTATTCTTGAGTGTGGTACAGTGTAAAACACCAGTCAAATAAATTAATAAATATACCGGTACACTGTTTCTTAAACCACGTCAAATAAGCATATTATACAGCGTGAAATAACGATCATAGAAATATGATTCTTATTACAGGGTGTTCATGCCAAAAAACCCTCAATATTTGTCAGGAATGATACTGGCTGGTGTTCATCATATACAAGTGAAAAAGTCAGTGAACTGCTCCTTTCTGAGAAAATGTTTCAAGTGGAAGGATGCGAACCAGTTTTCTACTCTCCTGCAGTAGGTAAGCAGTAGGCAGTAAATTCAAAATGTCAGTACATTGGCATACAAATAGCTTATTGTATGGTGAACATTGTTGAGGTCACTGGTCTAAATTTGACTGTATAGCAAGAACAAGTGAAGAGATGCATGATCACTGTGGACAGAATGCCCTGGAATTATGATTTTGGTGGATTATGCTCTGAACACTAGCTCAGTGTCTTAAAGGAAAAGACCTCTAAAAAATCAAAGTAGCTATCACTAAATAGCCACTTCAAAAGTATGCGCAAATACACTATCATTTCTTTTTTAGATTTTTGTTAAAGGAGTTAAAGGCGCTCAAACATTTGAATTCTAAGGTGGGCTTTAAGGACCATACTATCAGAGATAGGAACTCTGATGTCACAGGAAGTTTATCCAACTCTAACCACGACACTGAATGTTGGAATAACTCTTTTTACCTATGAGTAAAACAATAATGAAATTCCTTCCTACACTGAACATCACGAAAAAACAAAAATGGTGATTTGACATGAGAGTTCCTAGATTTCGTCATTAGGGCTCATATAGCCCACCATATTATTCAAATATTTGATTGCCTTTCAACACTTTTAAAAATCTAAAAAAATAAATGAAAGCATATTTATGCATAGTTTTCAGTTGTCTGTGTGTTGAAACCTTACTTTATATTTTAACTTTCTTTTACTTCAAAGCTGGAAATGGTGTCGCCACTATAAGTATAATATCTTAATTCCTCAACCTTGTCCCGTATAAAGGAGCAAATTTCATTGGTCGGACTGGCTAATTTCCAGGCTTCGCCAAAAACAAAATATTATCAGTCTACACATGATAATGGTTTCAGAATATGCTTAAGTAAGCACCATGCAAACATCCGAAAAGGTTGAAGAATTACAGTAGCTGTTCAAGTCATTCTGCAGTGCAGGACTTTAGGTGATGATAAAATGTGTGAATAATTTAACAGATTACACATGATTAACAATGAGAACTATTAAGATGTATGAATGATGAAATTTCAGGTGCACTGAGTGTGACATAGCATTTGTAAGCTTAGACATTCTGAATGTTGGAAAATGGCACCTTAAGATAACAAACCTTATATTGATTCCCATACGTGTTTTACAAAAGACAGGAAATTCAACTTGGATAAAAAGCACTCAAATGATACTCAGAACATGAAATGAGTTTTGTGGTCACTGCAGACATTATTTTTTTTTTTTAAAATTGATCTGTTCTATTTGCCAAGCCATTTGTCAAGCTTTCACCAGCAAGCATTTCCTGCACCCTTGAATTTTGGCCTCACAAATCACAATTGTTAATAATGGCAATCGTGGCACTGCTGAAGCATTTAATGCTGTGCTGATCATGAGTCACATCACTGACATCCCTCAGGAATTAATCATGTTCTGGCCGTTAGTTACACGATCGTATTATTGTTCTCCATTTTGGACTGGCTGAAAAGATATTATTAGACGCATATCTTTAGTATTAGACTGGTAATGGTGGCACAAATGAGCAGACATGCTGGAATTCTGTAACTATCTGTATCAGCACACTTTGTCTCATATTTAAGTCAGGTGTTCATATTCTATAATTACTGAAATGAATTTCACATACATGTATTTAAGATCCTGTCAAGTACGGTATCAAAGAAATAAATTCATTGTAAACTTCCAATATATTTAGGCCAACTGCAGATGCCAGAAGAAACAGTTACTGGTAATTTCTCTTTTCAATGTTGCTAATTTCTAATAGCATTTACCGCCTTTTCTTCAACAAATTACACATAAAGGATGAGATGTATGAAGTTTGAATAACCCTTTCCATAAGATGCCCAAGAGACCATGGTGAATGGCTTTATGTGCTTTAATGAAGGCATTATTTGCCTTATATTGTTAATATAATAATGTTATAATGTTAATATTAATAAATTTGTAAAATTAATAGCGTGATGATTAAGAAAATAATAAAAAGCATTTAGCCTGCATGTTTGTACTTTCCTCGTACAATATGAATTGTAGGCCTGTTATGGTTTTGTACTTTATTGTTAAATATCATACATAATCACATTTATGCATGTAGAGGCCTTCATGGTTGAGTTGCTTGGTGTGCCAGCACAGCGCAATGACCCAGGAGCCTCTAAACCATGCAGTCAATCTGAGTTCAAGTCCAGCTTAAGCTGGCTTCCACTCCTTCTGTAAGTGGGAAGGTCTGCTAGCAACCTGCAGATGGTTGTGGTTTTCCCCCGGGCTCTGTCGGGTTTCCTGCCACCATGTTGCTGGCGGCTGTCATATAAGTGAAATATTTTTGAGCATGTAAGAATAAAGAATTTAGAGTCAACGGCAATCATATAAATAAATAAAACGATTTAATGCATGTATAATTTCAGCTACCAGAACACTCCAAATGACACAGGACAGTGGAACATGGGACACATGAATAATGCCGTCTATCAGAGAAGAGTGATTCTACTGTCTACAGTCATTTTCCATGAAGTACGAGGAAGTGTGGTAAGTTTTATGTAAATTTATTCATTTTATTTGATTGGTGTTTTACACCGTACTCAAGAATATTTCACTTATACCACAGCGGCCAGCATTACTGTGGGAGAAAACCGGGCAAAGCCCGGGGGAAACCTACGACCATCCGCAGGTTGCTGACAGACCTTCCCATGTACGGCCCGAGAGGAAGTCAGCATGAGGTGGACTTGAACTCACAGCGACCACATTGGTGAGAGGCTTCTGGGTCATTACTAGCTAACCAACTGAGCCACGGAAGCCCCCAGTTTATGTAAATAAGGTTTGTGCAAAAGGTATGAAAAAGGTTGTGAATGGACATCATTATATTTATCAGCGGCAGCAATAAGGCCATGGCTGTACCACTTTTCATCAAAAAGGAAAAAAAAAACATAAGTAAAGTAAAGTAAAGTCAAATCAATTTTATTTATTTATTTGATTGGTGTTTTACGCGGTACTCAAGAATATTTCACTTATACAACTGCGGCCTGCATTATGATGGAAGGAAACCAGGCAGAGCCTGGGGGAAACCACAACTATCCGCAGGTTGCTGTAGGCCTTCCCACTTACGGCCGGAGAGGAAGCCAACATGAGATGGACTTGAACTCACAGCGACAGCATTGGTGAGAGACTCCTGGGTCATTACACTGTGCTAGCGCACTAACCAACTGAGCCACGGAGGCCCCCAAACCAATTAAATGACGACCAACTAAATGAAAGCCCATGCACACACATGTTAACTGTAGACCACATCTCTAAGAGTCTAGCATGCATCACTAAGCTTCCGGGGAGAGGGGGGGAGGGGGGGGGGGGGGAAGGTGGCCACTCGATGCTGTGATGACTGTACCACTTTCAAATTGCTTCAGACAAGCTTGTTTATTCATTTATTTAAGTAGCCAAGACATAGCCAAGAATATTTCACTTACACGATGGTGGCTAGCATTATGGTGGGAGGAAATCAGGTAGAGCCGGGGGAAAACCCATAACAAACCGCAAGTGGATGGCAGACCTTCAAACCATTGACTGCAACAGGAACCCGCATGAGCTGGACTTGAACTCCAGCTCATGCTATTAAACCTTCTGGGTGATGAGATATTGATGTCATTTTAAGATGATCATATAATGATTTTGACACAGAATCCTTGGAGCCATCTCAGATTAGCTCAAAGCTTCCTGATTTATGATATATGTTGCATTTTACACACATGTGTTTATGTGTACCATACCTGATCTGTCACCTCTTTTATTTCTAATATATGCATGTACACAAATTGATCTCATGAAAACAGATGTGATCTGGAAGAGCAAAACTTTGGCAGCAGGAAAAAAAAATTAATCATGATGTCACAAAAACAGAACATTAGTTTTCACACAATAACAATGTGTTTTGTAAATAAGGGAACTGCAGAGTCCATAAAGCTGTACGAGGTATTCATATGTTGCTGCTGGAAAAGATGTACTAGTTATTCATTTCTGCTGCTAGAAAAGCTGTACCAGGTATTCATGTGCTTCTGTTAGAAAAGCTGTACTAGGTATTTGTTTGCTGCTGCTAGAAAAGCTGTATTAGGTATTCATATGTTGCTGCTGGAAAAGCTGTACTAGGTATTCATTTCTGCTGCTAGAAAAGCTGTACTAGGTATTCATGTGCTGCTACTAGAAAAGCTGAACTAAGTATTCATATGCTGCTGCTGCTAGAAAAGCTGTACTAGGTATTCATGTGCTGCTGCTAGAAAAGCTGTACTAGGTATTCATGTGCTGCTGCTAGAAAAGCTGTACTAGGTATTCATTTCTGCTGCTAGAAAAGCTGTACTAGGTATTCATGTGCCGCTACTAGAAAAGCTGAACTAAGTATTCATATGCTGCTGCTGCTAGAAAAGCTGTACTAGGTATTCATGTGCTGCTGCTAGAAAAGCTGTACTAGGTATTCATGTGCTGCTACTAGAAAAGCTGAACTAAGTATTCATATGCTGCTGCTGCTAGAAAAGCTGTACTAGGTATTCATGTGCTGCTGCTAGAAAAGCTGTACTAGGTATTCATGTGCTGCTGCTAGAAAAGCTGTACTAGGTATTCATATGTTGCTGCAAGAAAAGCTGTGGAAAATGTTAATTCACAGCTATTCCTAATAGCCATCTTTAAAAAATTCTTTGTTGGGGGTGACACAATGCAATTGTGTATATTTCCCAAACATGGTCACTACTTTCAGTTACCAATCATATATAGATGTAGCGCTGAGATTTTTTTAACAAAATTTTCTCAATGAATTCTTCACATTCCTTCTTGTTGTTGTTTTTTTTTTCACTCATGCAGGTTGATCATTTCAGTTGAGTAATGAAGGAATTATTGTCAGATTTGGATCATAGAAAATATTAAATTTGGTGTGTGTGTGTGGGGGGGGGGGGGGCTTGAAAATACCAATGGCAACCCAAGTGATGAAGAGGGTACTGCTGTACATAACTTGTGACATCCAACTGAGAGGTATATCTACCATCAGTACACATACAGATAGCTTCTCTGCCCACCAACTGTCAAAGGAAATGGGACGGGCCAGACTAATTTCCTTTGAACATGGCTTTGAGGGAAAAATGACAAGTTCGACGTGATCATTACCAATGCACAGTGGTCACTTACCCTGTGGCTAGCTGTGAAGCATTCACCCTCTCCCACGTTCACCCTCTCCCACGTTCACCCTCTCCCACGTTCACCCTCTCCCACGTTCACCCTCTCCCACATTCACCCTCTCCCACGTTCACCTTCTCCCACGCTCGCCCTCTCCCACATTCACCCTCTCCCATATTCACCCTCTCCCACGCTCGCCCTCTCCCACGTTCACACTCTCCCACGTTCACCTTCTCCCACGTTCACCCTCTCCCACATTCACCCTCTCCCACATTCACCCTCTCCCATGTTCACCCTCTCCCACGTTCACCCTCTCCCACATTCACCCTCTCCCACGTTCACCTTCTCCCACGCTCGCCCTCTCCCACATTCACCCTCTCCCACATTCACCCTCTCCCACGCTCGCCCTCTCCCACGCTCGCCCTCTCCCACGTTCACCCTCTCCCATATTCACCCTCTCCCACGCTCGCCCTCTCCCACGTTCACCCTCTCCCACGTTCACCTTCTCCCACGTTCACCCTCTCCCACATTCACCCTCTCCCACGTTCACCCTCTCCCACGTTCACCTTCTCCCACGTTCACCCTCTTCCACGTTCACCCTCTCCCACGTTCACCCTCTCCCACGTTCACCCTCTCCCACATTCACCCTCTCCCACGTTCACCTTCTCCCACGCTCGCCCTCTCCCACATTCACCCTCTCCCACATTCACCCTCTCCCACGCTCGCCCTCTCCCACGCTCGCCCTCTCCCACGTTCACCCTCTCCCACATTCACCCTCTCCCACGTTCACCCTCTCCCACATTCACCCTCTCCCACGCTCGCCCTCTCCCACGTTCACCCTCTCCCACGCTCGCCCTCTCCCACGTTCACCCTCTCCCATATTCACCCACTCCCACATTCACCTTCTCCCAACTGCAACTAAGCCTTCTGTAGTTATCTTCACAATTAGAATGCTTTGTACGCTAAAGGGTCTGTTTCAGAAGCTCGGGTGCTGCAGCCTTTTGCACCTTTTCTTACAGGCAAGATATTATTAATTTGATCAGCTGTAGAAAGTGTCATCCTTTGTTTGAGCCATCTAGTGAATCGTTATCTGCATTTTCCGTTTGTTTTTATATTCACATCAGCAACATGTCGTTAACTTAGTGGCAGGGAAGTGTTTTGGTGCCCTGATTGTCAGAGCATGTACCTTGACATCGGGAGACTTGGGATCAAATCCAGGTCAGGTCATACCAAAGACTTTAAAAATGGTGCTTGCTGCTGCCTCGCTTGATGCTCAGCACTGAGAGGTTAGAGCAAGGAAACAGAACTGGTTGGCCTGGTGTAGTGGAATGTGACTGGGTGGGGTGTCATGTCTGGTGTCTTTGGCATGATACATGTACTTCAGTGGCAGCAGCACTTTAGCAGCATGGACTCGCCCTGCCGTAAGAGGACACAGTATATGTACACACACCTAATGACTCCTTGTAATATGACTGAAAAAGTTGTCAAGTGGAACATGAAACCCCAAGCATTCATACTTCTTGACGGGTTGATGGCTAAGCTGTCAAATTGAGCTTCATGAAACCACCATGCATATATATGCATACATGACCAAAACAGTGCCAAGCAGCAACAAGTAATTTAATGCTTTATTACCCTGCCCGCAGTTTGCTAATTAATCTACAAAATGAGTGAATTAAAAAAACAAGTATTTTGTGGGGTGCCAAAACGAAGTTCTTAACAGATATCAAGGTAAGCTGTAGGGTATGTATTGTATTAAATTGTCATATTTACTGTGACGGAGTCATTTGGGGTTTTTTGTTTATACTCGTTATCCATATAACGGACATACCCTGTCCCTGATCGCCCTCGGTACAGGTTAGCTATGACACGTCTAGTTAGTGTGACAACGTTTTGCTTGTGCTAGGTAAAGATGGCTACCACCGAATAATGTGGCTACCGGTAGAGGAAAGTTCAAACCGGTGCACAAGTTGTAGGGGTGATCATCACATGTTCAATGTCATTTACCTATTTCTGCATCATAAGGTTATGTTAATCTGTAGACTTTTCTATTGCTTTCAGCGAGATAAATGGTTCGTTCTATCTTGAATTTTGTTACGACTTGGTATTACCTGTATTGCACATGTAGTTTTTAATGCAGCTATGTGATGATATGTTTCGCTGAATTGTCATACAATTGTACCAGACTTCGATATATCTGTTAAGTCAGCTGTTGAGATTCATATCACAATTGCCTGATTAGGATTTCATTACCTCTAGTACCATTTACTGGTTACTTAGCTTTACACAGTTAATGTTTGTGTAGTTAGGTAGACACGGATGTCTTGACTGGGTGATGTAATGGTATTCAGGGCTGGATACACCGTGTATCTCCTGGTGTGTTCCTGGTCAACAGGGGTAATTAAGTTTATCATGATTTGTCTGATAATTTTCTTTATCGTATCGTTTGCAACAATATTGTTATACTTTGATGTGTTCAGCTTTATAGTTTGCGTTGAGAAAATATAATAACTGTGTATAACTGTGTATATGAGATTGTGTATAGCAGTAACTGCATATACGATAATAACTAATAACCATCGCTCTGGGCTAAAGATACTTAAGTATGCATTATTCTCTAATCTACACAAATGGTTTATTGCATATGTCTGAAATAATATATCTGTATAACATTACTTATGTCACATTCTGTGAAGACCTTGTCACCACAAGTTGTATGTGTGTTTTGTTTATTTCCCCACGTCAAATAAGTCATTAAAAAGACGATGACTTACAATTAAACAATTTGCTCTTCCCTGAGGCCTGTTATATTCTTACATAACGCCAAATTTTGTGAATGCACAAATGCACCCAGACTTACAAACTAGATGCATTGGTAAACTTTCATATGCACCCATGTAACTTTACCTACAAACCCCGAGTACTCACAGCCCCAATTTTAAAATATTCAAAAAAATGTAATAATAATATACATCATTATAACCATCAGCTGTAATCAAAAGATATACGTGTAATAGTGTCTGAAATAAAGTTTCAAATATTGTGAGTGAAAAAATGGATTTTTATATATTATGTTTGTATATCTAGCAGTCTGTATTTCTTAAGGTTGCTTGCATATTGATTTATTCACAATAAATTTAGAGGCTTCTTTAAAAAAATTTTAAACAACCCTTGTGATATTGCATGGTAGCACTCAGGATTTATCTCTGTGTTAAATCCTGTGCACACCATACATTTGTGTAGTTCAGGATATTGCTTAACTTAGAGATTCCTTTGACTATCATGTAATTAATGCAAATTAGCAAACCATATAACCATTAACATATTGACTACCTGCATGTACCCCTTCATTCCTATTATATTCTTTTTGTGTTTAGAAGATTTATTGTAGTGTTTAAACAACTTACAGGAAAGAAAACAATAGTTAAGCGATTGTATGCTTATACATAATTTTTTTTTCATGTCTGAAATAAGGAGAGTGTTTACATGCAGTTCCAAGTAAATGCAAATTACAATCAAGATACATATGTAAGGTCGCTAAATGCTCTAGGGAAATTGAATGATCTGGGGCAACATGCTCAAATATGGTAAACAGCCGACTCTCATCTAGAAAATTAAACAATTGAGCATATTTTATTATGTACTTCAAATTTGGCCTTAACAAACATGACAAAGATTTACATGTTACCTGGAAAAACGCAAACACTTTTAAAAACAATTAGAAAGAATTTGATGGATGCTAAACAGCAGTCATGTTTTTGATGATGACATATTCATTTAGTAAACTTAGAGATCCTGTGTAAAAATAATTACTTTGTGTCATGGGTATAAGAAGATAAAAAGATTGGAGATAAAGACAAATTATGGGATGAGAAAGCTGGGAAGAAGTACTGTCCTGGATTGCACCGTTTAGAGAACTGTGGGGGTGAGGTTATCAATCATAACAACAGCATAACAGGTCTGTGACTGTCTGAACTTTAACATGTAACAGATAAGATCTCTACCAATTTTCAGTTTCCCCTGTATAAAACCAGGACAGGTAATTATGTGAAAATATAGGCCAGCATGTTTTATATGTGTGTAGCAGCTTGTGACACTGCTTCAAGTTGAACAACTTTAGTCTGAGGGTACTAGGTGTATATTTATGTACTATCCCAAAGTATATGTAGTAACCTTGAAAAGGAGTTTATCCCCTTTTTCCAATACAGCAATTTTTTGTTGGCATGAAAGTGTTAAAAGGGAAAGTTAATTGTATGAATGAGGGTAAACAAGTTGTACATATATGTTCTCAGGCTGTCCATCCACAGGGTTGCGCATAGTGTAAATAGATGCCAGTGAAAAGAAATGGTAAATCTACAGTGTAGTTTGTAACAGTTGTATTTTGTCATTCTGCTGTCAATGTGCACCTATGTTCTGTGAATAAAGGTAAATGCTTATGTTTATTTTGCAGGTACATTTTATCAGTAGAATCACATGGAGGTGCACATGAATTGACTTTAAGATATGGTATACATAAATTAAGTTTTAATACACTCATGTTTCAAATGGATAAAAAAATTTCAAATTGTACAATTTATTGAAATCCAAAACAGTAACAACATATTTTATATTGTAGGCTAACTTCTGTCCTAAGCATGTAGGTATGAACAAGGCATTTGTGCTCTCCATGTACATGTAAGTACATCCCTACCTGTGGTAAATATCTGTTTATGTTTTTTCGGTATGAAATATCACAACTTTGAGACATAAAGTACTTCACCGAAGTACACCTAGGTAGTGTATATTTATTTATTTATTTATTTATTTGATAGGCGTTGTACGCCATACTCAAGGATATTTCATTTATACATCGACAGCCAGCATTGTGGTGGGAGGAAACCAGGAAGAACCCAGGGGAAACCCACAACCATCTGCAGGTTGCTAGCAGACCTTCCACGTACAACCAACATGAGCTGGACTTGAACTCACAGCCACTGCATTAGTGAGAGGCCCCCAACCTAGGTAGTATCTGGGTATGTTAGCAGTGTTATTGCTAACCTACCACCTGTTTGTTCGAATGATTCATTCATTATACAAACTACTACTGTAATTCTTCAACCTTTTCATGTGTTTGCAAGGTGTATATTTAAGCACATTCTAAGGGCATTGTTCTTTGTGGGGTGATAAAATTATGCTTTTTTGTGATGTGCTAAAATAAGTCAACTCAACCAGTGTAGTTTTGTCCCTAAAATGAAATGAAAAAGGCCTTTAAATTGCACTAAAAGTTGCTCTTTCATATGTTAAAAGTTTGAAGAATTAGGGTACATGTAAATATATGATGGAGTATGTTAACCTGGGAAACTGCTCTCTCTTTGCACTCCTACAAGTTGCTCAAACACGTACAGAAAAAAAGGAGACCTCAAGAAGCGCTGCCATTGTGGAATGTATACATGCCCATGTAGGCCTATTATAAGAAAATATGAATGAATGGATTATGCTAATCTGAGATTTCTAAACGTAGAACAACAATTACATGTTTGTGCTGACCATTAAAATCTACTCAGTATCCCTCGTTGAGGTGTAGTAAAAGACCTATGATACATTAATGTCTTAGTTTAGGCAGGGTAGATCCCAATTTCCAACCCATCTGTGGGAGAAAATAGTCATTGACCTATAGACAACCCACTCATGTAAAATGACTTCCTGTACTTAGATGGATATTATCTCCAAATCAGTGCATACATGTGCAAGTAGCTACAGATCCAACTACAATACTGTGTGTATACTGTATGTGTGTGTGTGTGGCAGTAAAAAACTGTAGGTTTGCACAGCATATATAGCTACATACAACATGATGATATATTCTACTTCAGCGACTGAACCAATGATACAACCCAACCTAACAGCATTTGGATTAAAAGATTCGTCACTCTAGGGGATTATTTATTGGGACTGTGCAATAACTTATTGTGAATTAGAATAAGACTGCATAAATTCCTTATGTTTAGACTGAAGTCAAAGAAGCTACACTTGATTACCATCAGCAGGACAAAGAAAAGCATGTACATGTAATTAAATATATCTGATAACTTATCTTATGTGTATATCAGCAATCTTATATCTGTCTTTGCAACTGCCAATGAAAGAAGGTCTAATGGCCCAAGATTAATGAATCTATTAACTCATGAGCCCGTGGCCCAGGGTTAATTGTGATTAGTATCTGGGCTGTAATGTTTTAATATGCCTTATGCAAATACATGCTGGAATGTTTAGAACATGCCACGGTTTGCAGACTCGTCATAAGGTCATGGGTCAAATGAAGACATCGCGGAAACGTTCCTGCACCTTGTGCTTATAAATTACTAATTTGATTGGACTATAATGGTGCAATCTAGCCGTGAATACTGTATCAACCAGCTGACTGAAGGCATTATTGCTGCTCACCCTTTGTTAAATTAAGGCATTTATAGCCAAATCCAGCGAAGAAAAAAGCCTTGATTATACGTCATAACTATATGAGCTATCACATATGTGTAGATGAAGCTTGTAAAGTTTGCACAGATCGAGTCCTGTTACAGAAGAGACAGTTATAGGATTTTCCCTACAGTATCTAGTATGATCATAGTTTCTGCTTTCAACATTCAGAGGAAGAGGACTAATAGTTTCAGAGAAAAGAAAATGTCCACAAAGTAATGGTGATATATAGTGTACGGGTATGTCATTCTTGCAACATTATAGGCAGAAGACAGGCTCGGAATATTATTTGAAGACTTCCTGGAAAATATCCTTACAATAGTCATGGATAAAAGTGATACTTTCAAGGATTCAGTGTTCATGTGAACGTGTAAACTATTTCCATGTTCTGTTCTAATATAAACAACATATGAACATCCAAAAGAAGAGGAAACTTCAGGTTATTGGTGAAGAGGCAGTGATTTGACTGGGTGGAGAATACAATTGGGTGCGATGGGAGGGGTGAGGAGGCTTCCCGCAGATATGCCAGGATGGGAGGGGTGAGGAGGCTTCCCGCAGATATGCCACGAGACATAAACATGGATAATGATTGTCTGTTTTCTTGTCAGATACTCCAGAAATACCAGAAATACCAATACTGAAGATTATAGCCTTTGAGCTTAAAAATCTTCTGGTTACTATAGTAACAAAGACTAAACAGTAAACCATGCCCTGGATAATTAAAGAAAAGGTTACTGTTTGTTTCCATAGCACTGTGAAGACCATCTTTTGTATTTATTGCCAGTGACTATATCCACTGTGGCATTTTTGGAAGAGAGAGGTTTTTGACACATTAGCTGTTCTATATATATGCTCCCTGTTGTCTCAGACAGTTTCCCTGGGCAAAAGTGTTTTCACAGATGGTATTGTGGCCAGAGCTGCTTATAGTTTGTTACCATGTTGGTTTCCAAACATGATATCTCATAGAGTGGGTACACTTAAACTCCTGGGAGGCCTGTAGCTGAATTCTTCTGTGTCACCTTGCATACCAAAGAAAAGACATCAGCTGATGATCAGACTGTTTGTTGCTTGTCAAGAATTTACATTTTTTTGAAACATATTATCTATATGTAATGTGCTGTGTAAAATTGTGCCTGATTAGCTGGAGTGCTTGATCTATTGAAGACAGCAATAATTTTTTCCTCTGCGTTTTATGGCTCATATAATCTTGTAAATTTAAGATTTTTGCAGTATGCAAAAATAGATGTACATTCTGCAAATTTTATTTAAGTATGTAGAAATGGTGCATGGGCAAATCATACCGTACTAGAGTTTGTCATTATATGATGCACTGTAGTCTACATGTATATGCCGTATGGGTAAATGAAACTGCATTACAGAGTGCCGTTAAAATGTAGGCTGACCGGAAACTGTTGATTTTTTAATAACATGAGTGCGTACCTTACACCTCTCATTGTATAACCAGTTTGTGCTCCCTGAGCTGTGATTCAATATTTACTTTGTTATGGTGACATTTTTTCTCCTCTGTTGCTTTGAATGTGTTCACAGTGCTGTCTGGATATAAATGATGGCACTGATTTAGGCACTGCTGAATTTACACACATAACTTCAGTCGATCAAAGGAGAACGTGTAGGAGAAATGGGTGGGGGTGGGGTGGGTGGTGAATTGGAGAGGGAGGCAGAGGCTCTCAGGGGAGGAAGAGCAGGGTGCACTGGGTAAACTAGGCAGGCTGTACTGTGTGACTGGTAGAGCTGTTTACCAGCTGTTCTTACCCTTCAACTTTTTTTTTTTTTTTAAATATATTTTTTCCAAGTGTAGGTTTACCTTGTAATGGCTTGTTTTCAGGACTGGATATAAATTTCGTCCTCTTTACTGGGTTTTGGCAAATGTATACATTTTGACAAAGAAATGTTTTTTGAAGCGTTAAACTGGGGAAAAAAGTCTTTACTACTGTCTTATTCCTATCCTCAATAAACAATGAAAGGATTAAACAGGGAACGCACCATACGTACCAGCTTCACACTCAGTTTGGAGAAGTGCTGTACATTGCTGGACATGTTTGTGACAGATATTCATGCACCTTAGTTACGTTTAATGAAGTCAGCTTTAACTGTGTCAGGTCGGCACACATCCTTGGCTGAATGGTGACAATAGACTCTTTGTCATATCCCAGTAATTTGAACAGTTTAGGTTAAGGCTTTAAGTTTGAGCCAAGATAATAAGCATCATATGCTGCACAATAGCACAACATGTTAAAACATTAAATGAAACAGGAACAAAAATATGCTAGCAAAAAATGTCATTTGTCTGCTTTTAGTGTTTTATCCACTGACTTGACTGAATCATCTCAGCTTCTAGGGTTATGTGTTTTCTGTTTTCTTTGTGCCATTTTTGTATTCCAAATCCTTTGTTTGATTTTTTTTTTTGGTCTCCGGTCTCTATTATCACTCTCTCTCCCTCTCTCTCTTTCTCTCTCTCTTGTCTCTTTTCTAGCCGTCTCACAAGGCCATGAATCATGAAATGACATGTGATTACACTGCTCCTATTGGTTGAGCTCTAAATTTTCATGTGATCAGTTCCAGACACTGCAGGGCTGCTTGGTCGCTTTTTGTAATGTCATTTCAGTCCTGAGGTATTATATTTTCTTATAAAACAGTTGCCTTGTGTTGTGGGAGTTTGGTATAGCTGGGTGTTGACTGGAGTGGTTGTTCAGAGTTGAGCTTGTGTAAATCTACCCTGACTTTGTGGGGTAAACACAGGGGTTGACAGCCCCTATTGACAGCCAGCTCCCTTTCCCCAGGCATAGTCACAGAGGCTGACTCTCACCCATTCAGGAACAAGAGACAGGACAGAGTGGCTGGAAGCTATAGCCCTAGGCTTTCTGTGAATAACAGGCATCCAACTGAAGCCTTATCCGCACTGATAGACTGGACTGTGGCCAGTTTTCCCGGTTATTTTCTCCTGGAGTTTAGTGCGTTCATCTGCAGGAAACCTTCACACATTGTGCAGGTAGATGTTTTTTTGCATGGTTTGGTTTTCACAGCTTCTGTTTTACCCCCGTTTTCCTCTGTTGGATGACCACAGAGATCAGGAAAGAGCTCTAGGGGTACAGTATCTCACACTGTATCAGTGTTAGCTACGGCATCATGGGTTAATCCAGTGATAATCCCTAGATGGACTTAAGCGTTCTGTGTATTAAGGCTTTAGAGATAAAAGTTGTTTAGTCTCCAGGGAAGCCTTTACCATATTGTGTGATGGTGATGTACTGTGCAGATGTTTGATACTGGTCATGTGTTTATTACTTTCTGTCTCCACAGCTGGGAAATTGGACACAACACAGCCAGCCTCAATTTGACTTCAGTGAACACTGGGTGGGGAAAGCGCTAGAGCATTGGGAGTAGCAGAAAACCTTAGAAATCAGAGCTCCAGTCACCCAGTGTTACTTGGAGACACCAGGGGACCCAGGCACTACAACTGTAGTGAGAGCTGGCTGGTTGGCTGCTGAAGCTTCTGTGGGCAGACTCCCTTTACATCCACCCAGCCTCATCTGCAACAAGGACCATTCTCTTTGCGTGCTCAGAAAGGTAAGTAATAGCTCTTTTGTTCGTGCACTTTTTGGCACATACAGGCCAACATCTTTGTACGCTGTTTTTCTTTACCCCAGCAGTAAAACAGGTTGTTGTTTTTAAGACGAGCCTAGCAGTACCAGAATTAAGATGCTGCATACAAGCTGGGTGTGATAATCCCTGCTCTGGGCCAAATATTCATACTTCCTACTGAAGTAATTTGTATTCAAGCTGTCTCATCTGCTGTGGCACGCCTCTTTATGTAACTGTCTTGGGTAGATTCCTGCCTTATTGTTCACCTCGTGCAGATTCTTTAGCAAATTTAATCTGGTTTTTTTTCTTTTGTTGGTTGATAGGAAAGATTACATGCAAAATATCACACCTGCATTATTGCATGACTAGAGGCAGCTAAATTGCTGCTTGCACTTTATATATTGTTTTTTTTATGATGCTATGCAGATGACGCATTTATATACATGTGTGCTAGATTTAGGAGTGTGAAGCCTTGATCTTGGTCATTGAAACACTTTCTGTGTACTTATGAATTGTTTCTGTAAGATGTGTATTTGCTACAGTTTAGGTACATGTGCACTCCAGAACACCTTCAGAGGTCAGAAGCAAATATTGCTGGTGCTACATTAATACTATAATTTTAAAAGATATTTTAACTATTCTTGATAAAATTGACAAGTATTGTTTATGCAACATCTTCTTGTTTTATTTATTTCTTTTTTTGGCAAAATTTTATCTAAAAAGAAGAGTCTAATAATTATGCTGTGCTTTTAATAAGTTCATTTATTTCATTTCTCTAGTTTCAGTTTTCAAATTAATGAAATGAAATAAAAAGTCTCTGTAAATATGTGTGAATGGAATTTAAAGTACATATTTGTTTCATCTTTTATTAACACTTATACCAAAACTAAACATAGCGCTAACAATCAGATTGCACACCATGCAGATGTACATGTATTTTGTCATGTTTTCGTAACAAGCAAAATATTCACTTCTTGATAGATGAGAGACTCTAAATGATGCACATTGTTTGAGGCTTTTGTGGGAAATCTTTTCTGGATTTGTGGATTTGAATAATGAAAATAGCCGAAATGCATTGCTGCATTTTTTTGCTATTTAAATGAAAAATGAAAACTTAATGAGTTCAGCAGCTTGTTTCTTTTGCTTGTTCTGTTTCAAGTATCTTAAAACCTTATTGACAGAAATAAATAAGCTTTCTTTTTTTTTTTTTTTTTTTTTTTCTTGTCCTGGTTAAATATTCAACAGGTTTGCAGGTCAATTTCTTCTGTCAGGCCAATTTATGTGCCCTGAAGATTGTGATACATGCACTGAGTACAGGTAAGAATAAGCAGTCAGGTAGAGATCGGGCTAATGATAGGAAGGCCATCAATGGTATCTGTATGCTGGTGTGAAAGCCATAGAATGGTCAAGCCTTGGGCAGTGTGGGAGTGTGGGATAATGACCAAGGAATTAAGAGTGTATTCATCCGAAATGAGGCTAGAGGAGCCCTATTGTCACCAGCGTGAGGCTAATGGGGGTAGCTGTTCTAATAGCCTAATTCGTTCTCGGTCACTATGATGGGGATCATCTTGACAGCTCAGTAGTAATGTAAGGCAGGCGGATACTGCTGCTGGTAGCTGATACAACATCAATACTATCCTTAAAGGTACCCAACTGATTTGGAAGGACTACTGGTGATCAGAACAGCTTCTGTTTACACTTGTGCGGTGGGCAAGCACAAGATCTCTTAAATGGTACAGACTGGGGTGGAATTTGAATTAACTAAGACTAATGCTGCTATGTACATTGTTGCCTTAGTGGTTGTTAGATGGGCGGCAATATCCAACTTAAAATGAGCTCCTCACCAACTGCGGTTTACACAGGCTAACCCTGTCACCAATTGCTGCTCTGCAGCCCACATGTTTGCCATTTAACACCATATGTAATAGTTTACAGGGGCTAAACAGGCCCGCATAAGATCACCCTACTTCACCCCAATTACCACATTCCTACCCATTGACCAGAAAAATAACTCCCCCATGGTGTTAACAGATTGAGAGATTTTCATTCTTGTTTGTTTTTGTTTGGTCTACAAGTGTGGCCTGTGTATCAATTTTTAGATAATTTAACACATTATTTTGACATCTTTTGTCTTGATATAAATGCTTTGACCCCTGAACCCTTTTGCATGTGAAAGAGCAACTTTCAGTGCAATTTATGCGTGTTTCTAATGCGATTTTGGAAATCTACATTGGTTGGACCGGACAATTTCCAGGCTTCACATAAAGTCTAATTTTATCAGACTGCTTAAAACAATGCCCACCTTGCAAACATGTGAAAAGGTTGAAATGCATGTACTTTAAATGACTTATTATCTGTGGTAGAAATTGCACCGTGAACATTTATAGGATCAGCTGATATTCAGTGAATTGAGAGAGCAGACCCCGAGGAACGTTTTTTAGGAGCTTTGTATGAATCAAAGTTTTGACTTCTTAGTTTCCTGGCATAAGATGTTGTTGATCATTTCTGGGTGATAGAAATACTTGTATGTGTCAGTATGGAATAGGAGGATGATGGAGAAGGGTTGAGGGGAGTACATAGATGTAGGCGTAATATCTTCAAGAAGTTTCAAGGTCTGGAATTAGGTCAGTGTCAAGATGAAGTAGAAGGACATTGGCACTTGACAGGATGGAAGTGACACTGGGGTAGTCAACAAACTGTCAAACAAAGGGGACATTCACACAAAAGTTACAGAATGATACAAAATATGTGAAAATGGTGTTAGGAAGATGTAGTTATCTTTGATATGTGTTCTGAGTCATCAGCGTACAGCCTGATTTAGGACAGAGGACAGACAGAGATTGCATTTCCTTGAGTATATGTTACATATAGAGACCAAGTTTACATAGGGTTTAAAATTGTCTACCACATTTATTACACGGTAGTGGTATATACATAGGGTTTAAAATTGTCTACCACATTTATTACACGGTAGTGGTATATACATACACCATTTTTTTGTAGATTTGCGACAAAACCGTATTATCACTACGGGTATAGTTTGAGTACCGGTTGGATGTTTTACACATGTACAAGTAGGCAGATGTTTATTCAAAGGAACTTGTACGTATTAGTGAGATCTCTCTGCAAGTATTTGCAGTGATCTTTGAAAACATCTTGTTTATCAGGGAAAAGACTGCTGAAGGAGGGGGTAGGCATCACTGGATAGAGCACTCATGAAAATAAATTAAAATACTTTCATTTATTTTTTTAGATTTTTGTCAAAAGAGTTAAAGGCATTCAAACATTTCAAATTTAAGGTGGGCTTGATGGACCATATTACCACTGTTCAGGAACTCTGACATCACAGAAAGTTTTTCTAACTGTAAACACGACATTAAGTGTTCGACGAAAGATTTTTCCACATGAGTAAAAGATTACTGAAATAATGTTTTCAAAAATTCCTTCCTTCGGGTGAACATGTTAAGGGAAAAAGGCGATATGAGGTCAGAGTTCATAAACACTGGCAGTATGGCCCATAAGGCCCACGGTAGAATTCAAACATTTGAATGTCTTTAACACTCTTCAAAACATCCAAAAACATAAACATAAAACATAAAGCTTTCAGTGAACCTTACTATATTTTTAAGCTTCCTTTTAAGTTAAATTTGAATTTGTGTAGATTTGCAACAAAATGATAGCAATTAGTTTGGGTAGGAGTCAGTTGTTGTATAGGTGTAAGACTATAGGCAAAAGTTTACTGGTAGAAACCACACATGGTGTTACAATATCAGTAACTGGGTAGACAGAGGTACCAGCATAAGGATTACAAGCAGTGTAGAATGTGAGAAGCCTACAGGCACCAAGAAATAGACTAGGACTGAGGAGATCAATGTCAGGGAGCGCAGCAAAGTTTGGCTTTGGCTGTGATAATTGGTCTTCAGGGATGTTTATCTGGGCTGGTTATAGACAGCTAACACATGTAAAATAGAAAGACTGACTTATAACTCTGTGGTACTCAGTTGATGTACGATCGCTGAACCAGTAGTTGCATTACATAGGTTTGGCATCAATATGTTTACGGTTAGCTAACTGTGCCCATGTCTACCAAACTAAGCAGTGTAGGGGACTGTGATATTCATGAATGATTTGTTATCTGTATATGTATATTGTGTGGCTAGATCAACGGGATGCAAATGTGGCATTGTTTTTGCTTCAGACCTTACATGCTTTTGATTTGTCATGGAATTTGCTAATCTCAATTTTTTTAAATGTTGCAGAAGGTTTTACTTCCATCCAACCTACATGTAGAGGTGAATAAATTACTTGTATTTTGAGGACTTTCATCTCCACACAAATATACCATTTACCTTGCAGAACCTCATTATCTTGATACATCATGTGGTAGATTTTCATGTACTGCTACAACATTTTGAGCTTTATGTAGTTTGATTCAAAGCTTAAGCTTGGCTCTTATTTTTTGCTGTGAAAACTTGATGCAATATATCATCAACATTCGTGTGTGTGTGTGTGGATTTTGTGCTATTGGCAGTGATAACAAAAGGACACCATCCATCAAATAAAGTACTGAACATTTGAATCTGTTACTGGATAGCGGTTAAGGTTCAGCGAAGTGCACACATTATTGTTTAGGTGTATTTAAGTGCCAGAAGCATAAGAATTTTTTTCCCTCTTCTCGTTAATAAAGGGTGACCTCACAGCATAAGTATTGCACCTGGAAAACTACAGGTTAAACTTGACTGCTGAACATGTTATGGTAAACCTTGTTACTGCTACTGTAAAGGGATCTTTTGAAACGTTGTGTACCGTGCTGTCTGTGCTCGAGCATGATTATACCACGCCTTGTCTTGAAAGCCCACAAAAATGCATGACATCTGTTGGGTTCAAATACATGTGAAGTTAGTGGTACTTTCTGCTTGTCAAACTGGCCTTTACATGATCCATCTACAAAGTAAAGTGTGCTATCCCAAGCTGCAAGGTATGCACATTTCTTAAATGTATCCCATGATCAAGAACAAGAAGAGCACCATCCACAACAACAGCAACACTGTCCTCCCTTACTGCTGGTTCTCACAGATACAAAAAATTAGGATTTAGGTGCAGTTGTAGGTTAGTGGTAGTGGTGTCATTGTTGCATGATTTTAAAGCTGTGGAAGAATGCTACCTGTGGCAGGACACCATAGCTGTATTTATGGTAAATGCAGACCTGAAATTTGGGAGAAAAAAGTAAATTTCACGAGGCAAATAAAATGTTGCATTTGGTGCTGACTCATATTTTTTGCTGTAGGTCATACTTGCCAAACCTTTCTATGATCCACAGTCTTAATCAAGCAAAATGTGAAACTGGATCATGGAAAAATTTTAAGTCATGTATCACTGGACCTCTACACTCAGCTGGAAGCGTTGTATGTGAGCTAATGACGAGCTAATGACAAGCTAGTGGCATGACATTCAGAACCCAGAACCCTTGGTCTTGTTGGTTCTGGCTCCAGAAGTCTACTGCTGAGTTCATACTCTTCCCTGACTCTGACACCCTGCACATGATGTACCTGTAGCTAGCTTTAGCTATAGAGCAAAGGATCTACACACACAATCTGCTGTCCATGGTTCACTGCCTCCTTGTTTAATGGGAGTTTTATTACCTTGCCCAAGTTCTGGAGAAACAAACTCTGCACATTAATAAGTAACATCTGGAAACTTTTCCATCCATCGACCAACAAGGATCTCAAAAACTGGTTCAAAAACCAGTGTTACATGACTTTCGTGCCAACCTTGCAACAGCCACCATGTGGTCACACAGTGACAATGGACATATAACCTTCTGAGCTGGGATGGTCATTGGTTTCTCCTTATCTCTGCCCGGTTTCCTCCTACCATAATGCTGGTTGCCGTCATATAAGTGAAATGTCCTTGAATACGGCGTAAAAAGACTAATTAAATAAATAAATTCGGTGCCTGGTTGTTTGGAACTGTTGAATACCTATGTGTGTTTGTTGTTGGGAACTATTAAATGCTGCTGTGTATTCACTGCAGAAAGGGGTTGACTTTTTAATTCCCAGGGTCCATTAACGGTCATAGGACTGAAATCTGTTGAGGTGCCTGTGGCCTAACAGATATTCCCTGGATTCACCTCCCTGGTAATGGACATTTTCTTGTAAACAGCTATTTATTTTCAGCAATAAACGATTTTTTCCTATTGCTTAATGCTGAAACTGTTGCAGATTAATGCTTACATTAGCATAAAGTACAGCGTATGATTGGGAAGTTAATTTTGTTATGTGCTTGGGGAAACGAGCAGTGATGACAGGCGGGACATAAAACTAATGGATATTTTTAAGTCCATCAGTTGATGGGCTGTGGTTGTATATACTTGCATATGATTACATTTTTTTGGTTATGTGATCACAGTTTTGGTTGATTATATGTGTTGCATCAATGCTTTTACAGACGGAGGTTTTTTGTTCTGAGGTGTCAGAAAAATCTGTCTCCATTCTTAATCATTTAACATACATCAGTTTATGTCTGAATCCCTTCTTTATTTCTTAAAGCAATGGTGGAGATGTTAGGATTCATTTGTTCAAAAGTGCATTAAAATTTAAAATCAGATTTAAATATTAATACAGCCTTTCCCCAAACCTGGCCTGTTGATTTTTCTGTTCTCGCTGTTCTCACTGATTGGTCACATTACGCTGTCAGCAATGCTCATGTCAGCTGTTTGTACAGTGTACCATTCCTTGAAGAGTGCTCTAAATCTTCAACCTTTTCAACCTGTAAAGCAGTTTTTTTAGTGTAATTTCTGCATACAGTTATTAGGAACATGATTTGTTTGTCACTTAGGGTGTAAGCTTCCTAAAAATGTACAAGTTATTGTTCTGCACCACATAGTTCTCTCAGAATGTTTCGAAATATTGAATGCAGAGGAGGTTGAAAATGGTGAAGAATTAGGGTACTTCTTGTCCACAAATTAGTGGATCTCACAAGGGAAAGCTTGTCAGTGTCTTGCCAAAGTTTAACAACAATCAGTATAAATAAATATTAATATCAAATAATTTTATACAAAGGTAACTTGACTCTAGAATAAATTTAATACCAAGATTAAATCTTAGTACAAATTTGAAAAACCAGGCCCAGCTTACCATTTTGTTAATACACTTATCAGTTTTAGATGGCTGGATTCTGCACCTATTCTTCAGAAAAATACAGCGTTCATTTTGCATTATAAACTGAATATGTTGCTTTACAGGTATAAGTTCTGACTGTTCACATTCTGGTACTGCTGTGACTTCTGTACACATTTAAGCAGACCTGCTGTCATGTCTAGGTAAATGTTTCTTACATGGATGCGTAAAAATGTACTGAAGTGCATTTTTATCATGATATATTATCCAAGCATCCTTTGTTCACAACCACATCAAGATAACAAGAGTTGACAGTTATTGCTGTGAGTGGCAGGTACTTGCACAGTCCTTCAGTGAACAGTCCTTTGGTACCTTTAGTGTTGAGAGCTTGGGAAGGGAAGGGTGAAGTTTGCGCCTTGGAGCCGCTAATTTGTCTCCGTCCATGATGTGCCATCTTGTCAGGGGTGGAGATGAGAAATTGGTGGTGCGGCCAGTTTCACACCTGTCTTCCTGGACCCAAGTCTGCAGGGAGAGGGACAGGCTCCTAATTGCAGTGTAATGACAATAGTGAATATTTAATTACAGCCTGTCTGACATTTCTCAGACTGTGTACAGTCCATGCTACCCCGCTGTCCATCCTGTTCAAGGATATATTAACATTAAAGCAATTTGCAGAGTGTAATAGTATCAGCAGATATTTAACACCAGCCACACAATTCATGTGCTTCTGGTCGTCGGAAGGGGGGTGGGGGGTTGGGGGGTGGGTCAGCAACCAGAGTTGAGTTAGCACACTGCACTGTACAGGAACTGGAAGTTTTAGAGGCCTACATGTACCTTTGTTGGTGGCTGTAGAATAACCATACCCCTAGACCAATTAATCAAACACGGGCTCAGTCGGTTAGCGCGCTAGCGCAGCGTAATGACCCAGGAGCCTCTCACCAATGCGATCGCTGTGAGTTCAAGTCCAGCTCATGCTGGCTTCCTCTCCGGCCGTAAGTGGGAAGGTCTTCCAGCAACCTGCGGATGGTCGTGGGTTTCCCCTGGGCTGTGCCCGGTTTCCACCCACCATAATGCTGGCCGCCGTCGTATAAGTGAAATATTCTTGAGTACGGCGTAAAACACCAATCAAAAAAAAAAAAAAAAAAAAATCAAACACCAATCTCCATTCTGGAAATAGCAAGCAATATGCAGTCCCCATATGTGAGTGAATTTTAACCACATACAAGTATATAGAGTTACATTTTGCACATCTGTAAAACCACAAATATATGGGTCCACAAGTGAAGCATGTTCATCTGTCATTATCTGTCCAGTCCAGTCCACTCACAATGAAGTACCTGTTTATGTTTGTGTTTACTTGTTGTTGATTATAGCAAAGTAATGTGATTCCACTTGCCTCTTTTAATGTCTTAAGTTTTAGAACATTTGTTAAATTTTTACCAATGATGCTTTGACTTTAGAACAGTTAAGTTATATTCCTTCATGGTATCTTTATTTTCGAACATCTAGTAAATTCTAGCTGGATGTACATATATATTGTACCAGTGAATTTTAATGAAAATTGAACTTTCCTAAATGATTATAAATTGTGCACATGACTAACTTGCGCATTTTTCCTGATTCTGGGAGATATATTGATATTAGAAGGGTGTTTTGAGGTTTGCTTGGAACATGGGATGGTACTCTACTGGAAAATTGTAAGTTTCAACACTAAGAATGTTATTTTGTGACATTTATTTACCTCTAAAAATGCACTTTTGTGAGCAAAAAGCCATGTAGATTATACATGTAGTTAATGTACATGTATGGTTTAATCTTACTTAAGCTGGATGAATTGACATTATATATATATATATATATATAATGCAGTTCAGTTGTTCTGCTCACTGGTACCGTTCTGTTAGTTATTTTGACTTCTTTGCTGTGTTGTAAAGTAACGGAGATAACCCACTTGACAAGATGCATATGTAAGTGTGTGCTGAAGAAAAAAAAAAGGATGCCAGTTTATATTATTTCACCTTGTTAGCTTGTCGTCTACAGTTCCTGGCAAAGATGGAAAATATCACATGAGCTACTTTATACTGGAAACCTTATCTCCATGTAGACCACAAGCTGATGGCTAATAGCATGGGCATGATAATGACAAATATGCTGTTCCTTCTGATATGATGGATATCCCTACAGGTCCACAGTAGAATTCAGCAAACAGAGTTATTACTTGGGTGTCCATACATCTTTTATTATGGTTGTGTATCAGTGACAAATTGCCGGCTTTTACAATGATAATCCTTGGCTGACCATATGATGAATGGGATGCGGGCCCCATGGTAAGGGTTTAGTCACATCCTAGTGCCTGTATCTCCTCATGCAGACTCAACTACCCCACTGTCAGCAGAGCTGGCCCTGGTCAGGTTTCACCCTACAGCTTAGTGTCCATCAGACATGGAATTAATTGTTTCATGTGAAAGTTTTCCACTAGCAAGGAAGGGAGAAAAACAGGAAAAGGGTGTTAGAATACATGCAACTCTGTACGCTTGCTTCAAGATTTTGCAAATTGGACATTTCAGTCCTCCACTGCATTGGTTTTTATCTGCTAAAACAATTGCATGCACATTGATGTGTTTTGTGTGTTGTGTTGACCTGTACTTTCAGAGCCTTTGTTTATATTCCTTTTCTGAACTAGCTCACTATTATTACCTTTTTATGGTCATTAATGGAGCATTAATGGATAGTTATCTTAATGGAACTGTCAGTTTAAGGCTGCTGCTCGCCTTGATACAAATGGCAACAAAATAATGTAGATGGTTTTTGTTGCATCATCTTTTATTTATGTTGATGAGTGTAAGATGTAAGATATTTATGTAAGATGAGATAACCAAATTTGTCTTATTGAATTTAAGTGGCACATCAAACGTTACAGCTAAACCCCCATCGTTGGTCTCATGAAGGGTATCGCTACCAATCTGGCTCGATGTATGTATGAATCAGTGCACAGACAGAAAATCTGTCTGTTTCACCAAAGATGAGGAAGCTTTTCGACCAAGAGTCAAACAATGGGTGATATTGCACCTAAGGTTGGCCTTTGGTTAAGGCCTATGTCAGTGGAGAGCAACTGCTCCAACCTCCACCCAGCAGCCGACCAGAAAGGGAATAAGGGGCAAAATGGTTCTATTAGCGTCATTTCCTCAGAGATTAATGACTGTAAAACATGTGATAGTGTGTGAAAGCTGTGGCCTACATCCCTGAGCTGGAGCTCCACAATCACAGCCAGTGGCTGGCTCAGATTCCTGCTCTAAACATGCCCATAATCCTTTATTATTCTGAGGCTGCACACTTAACAACCCCTGTATATGTAAAACATCCATCAGCGTCATTCTGTAAGATGATCCCCTCTGTGTGGATCACAACCAGAGTGCTTGATGAATTTCCACAAGTGTGGTCATAACATTGACCTTTAATTGTGTTATGTCATTCCTATCACCCTGTCTAGTGTCCACGACATGGTTGACACTTTCTGAGTCCACTAGAGAAGTGTAATCACAGCCCATGACACTATATCCAGGGACATGGTGAAAGTCTGCATGATTAAATAGCTGGATTTAGACAGAATGGATAGAGTGTGTCAATATAATAATTCATTTTATCCTCATCAATTATTTACAAAGCACCAGAAATACCAAGTACAGCAGCTCTTGTCTTCCTGGGTATTCCTCTTTGGAGTTTTTTTCATGCTGTGCAAGATTTACAACTTCTTCTCTCAAGGGAATTTGGGAGAAAAAACAAGTGAGCCGAGAAAGGGGTTTTAGTTACACTTCAGTATTCCCCGAAGACAATAAAGGGCATGAAGGTGTGCTCTCGCGCCAAGATAATAAATGTCATTAACACCTTACATTGTTCATAGAGCTCTGTGCATAGAAGATCAGCACAGCTTTTTCAGTAGATGAGAATTGGTTTTACATGTACATGTAGCATGGATGATGTGATCAGGTCGTGAAGTTCGCCACACGGTAATCCCTAGGTCATCACTGTCCAGTGCTTTTGATGTACATATATAGGGTGAAATCTGTTATCCTACTTCTGACACTGGATGGGGTGTGCTAAACAGTAATTCTTGAGCTAGGTGCACTATCAGCTTTTTACGCATTATTGCGCGAGATTTGTAATATTGGAGCATTGCTGTAAACGGGAATTTGCAAGTCATGTGGTCTGTCTGGTAGAGAAAAACCAATAGTGCACCTTAACATAACACTTACAAACTGAGCTCTTCTGTTTATAGTGTTTGAGTGCAACAGGATTATGCAATGTGTATGATGGCACCAACTCCATCTTGCTACGCGAGAAGGATTCTGACATATGACTGACATTATAAACGAACCCTGATGAAACAATAAAGGAACAAAGAAAAATGCAGGCATGCATCATCAGATATATTTGATGTTCGGTGATTGTCACCAGCTGTTGCTCATTGCCATCTCTAAATAGCCCTATTAGAAGCTAGATTTTCCCCATTTTTTCATTGGCCCAATCAGATCTCCAGGAAAGTTACCTAGTGCATGTCAGTTTGAAGACGTTTCCATAATTACCCAGCCCTTAATCTGACATTTGAAGCTTTTGATTCCTGGTCTTATTGCAATGGCTTGTCCATTTTTCCAAAGAATCGAGTCCAAATAAAGTGCAGACCTACTGGTCTCAAGGCATCACAACTTTCATATAAATCTTCATTTGCATTTTATTATCCCCTCGCCAATACAGGGATATACTGTAGCAACTTTCCAGTGTACCATTACCTTGTTTAATAAGCTTCATTGTGCTTCATTATCCACTTGCCAGTACAGTTGGTGGAGGGGATATACTGTAGCGACTTTCCAGTGAACCAATACCTTGTTTAATAAGCTTCATTGTGCTTCATTATCCCCTCGCCAATACAGTTGGTGGAGTGGATATACTGTAGCAACTTTCCAGTGAACCAATACCTTGTTTAATAAGCTTCATTGTGCTTCATTATCCCCTCGCCAATACAGTTGGTGGAGTGGATATACTGTAGCAACTTTCCAGTGAACCAATACCTTGTTTAATAAGCTTCATTGTGCTTCATTATCCCCTCGCCAATACAGTTGGTGGAGTGGTTATACTGTAGCAACTTTCCAGTGAACCAATACCTTGTTTAATAAGCTTCATTATGCTTCATTATCCCCTCGCCAATACAGTTGGTGGAGTGGTTATACTGTAGCAACTTTCCAGTGAACCAATACCTCGTTTAATAAACTTCATTGTGCTTCATTATCCCCTCGCCAATACAGTTGGTGGAGTGGATATACTGTAGCAACTTTCCAGTGAACCAATACCTTGTTTAATAAGCTTCATTGTGCTTCATTATCCCCTCGCCAATACAGTTGGTGGAGTGCTTATACTGTAGCAACTTTCCAGTGAACCAATACCTTGTTTAATAAGCTTCATTATGCTTCATTATCCCCTCGCCAATACAGTTGGTGGAGTGGATATACTGTAGCAACTTTCCAGTGTACCAATACCTTGTTTAATAAGCTTGTAAAATTGAGCGTATAATGCATGTATCGTAATTTTTCAACCGTTTCGCATGTTGGAAAGCTGTTTTTTCAAGCATATTTTGAAGGCATTATCTTCATTGACTGATAAAATTATACTTTTTGTGAAAGCCCTGACACTGGCCAATTCAACTAAGGTAGTTTTGTCTCCAGTGTCTATATGTGCATAAATTACATTTTAAGTAGCCTTTTCATATGCAAAAATGTTGAAGAATCAGGGTACCTGTACTTTGAATGTGTGTGGATGTAACTTGCAAGAGTTTAACTTGAGGAACCTACATTCTATTAACGTAGTTAAGTATTTGGGAAAGGTTGTGTTTGGAGTGTGTTGCTCATGGATTGAATGGATATGGCTTTTTGCAACCTGTGCAATATTGCAACAGTATCATGGCGACATTGCTTTGGGAACAGCTGAGAGGGACCCGTACATGAAACACGGAATAACCAGTATGTTAGTGTGTTCCTTTCAGCGTAAAGCAGTATAGTCTCTGTTCTCCAACTAGAGCTTGAACCCTTGTTAGCACCTTGGCACCACTCCAATCTAAGGTAGATAGAGAGGCAGTGTGAAAGCTTGTTAACTGGAATACTACCTGTAAATTCTTGTTTTATTGGCGTTGTGTGATTTATTTGCAACATGTTGAGTCTAGAGTTACCAATGTGGTGAGACACCAGTTTAGCCTTACCACATAGTTAATAAGCAGTGATTTTTTTTGGCACACTTATGGAGACTTGACTTATGAAGCACTTGTGGTGTAATAGATCAGTATGTATGTTAATAGCTATACGATGTTAACAGCAGGCTATATCATAGCTCTGGACAAACATGTACTGGAACCATTAGGAATTAGGAACATATAAGATGGAATACTGCAAGATATCGATGTGAAGAGAAGAGGATTTTTTTGTTCCCTGCTTATCTGGATGTGGTTTAATACAACTGTCAATATGATGTCGGTCATAGTTCTACATCAGCCTTGCACGTGTATATATAATACAAAATGATGTTAGTACCATCTCACTCATAAACATCGTTCCAAAAACACTAAACATAAGCACTCCTCGTCATATGACTGAAAAATTGTGAAGTAGGACGTTAAACCCTGAGCACTCACTCTAAACATAACAACAACCGGGTAAAAATAAACTTACATGAGGACAACAACCTCTTGGCCTGTCCTCTTTGCTGAGCTTCGAGAGGAAAAAAAAAACCTCTGCTTTCAGTTCAGGAGAATGTATTTCAACTTTCATGTACGTATGTATTTATTTGTTTTCAGATTTTACTGATCTAATTTTGAGTAAAATTTTGTGAGAGTCTAGGCTATGTAAACTGTAGTACATGTATATGGTGAAAACAAGGCTACATCTTCATACATTTGCATTGCGAGTCTTTTTGTGCAGGGATGAAAGCATTACTGTGTAGTTATACATAGTCAGTTACGAAAGTGGTGGAGAACTGAACCCCTTGTCTAATGGTGGATTTGTATGCTGTGTGAGATTATCACATTAAAGAACTCTCTAAGATGAGGCTAGGGAGCTTTTCCTTCCTGTCCACAGTAACTGAGTCCATTAGCAGGTTGTGTTTCTACGGGAAGCCCCAGTACTTGACTTTAGTAGCAGGGGATTTGTGAAAGAGGTTAACAGTTCTGATTGTTTCAAATCCCCAGTCACACATACTCTACCTGGTTACAGCTTGCAATAAGCTCTCTGTCACACTGACTCACAGTAGCAGGAAATATGTACAGATTAGTCATAGATCAGTTGTGATAAGAACAGATGGTAAAAACTACATGTACATCTCCAGATACATAGGATAATGATAGATGGACCAGTATGTACCTTATTATTATTATTATTATTAACTCATTTTATGTATAAATTAACTTTGGATAAATAATATTACAGGTGTATTTCTCTAAGACTCTTATTCCTCAACCTTTTTCACATATAAAAGAGCAACTTTCAATGCAGCTCATGCTCAATTTTAATGTGATTTTGGAAAACAGTATTGGTTGGATTGGCCAGTTTCAGGGCTTCAAAAAAAGTGTAATTTTATCAGTGAACACAGAATAATACCCTCAGAACATGCATGAATAATCACCTTTGCAAACATGCGAAAATGTGAAGTACAGTAGCTTGACTTGTCAATTGTTCAATGTGGCCTTAAACACAATCAGTCAGTCAGTCAATCAACTTGTCATAGACATGTATCTTATCTAAAATAGGATATTACAGTATTGTATTGGGATAATGTGGACAGTGTTTTAAGAATAACAGTGAGCCTTATTAATATTTCATTTCGATAGGAAAGTTAAGAACAAAAAAGTTAACATTGACCGACACCATATAATTGATTGTTTATTATAACCAAGGAAAATCTTCAGAATTTCATGTCTAAAAATGGATTTGAACCCACTTCTTTTGTGACCTAGATGCATTTGAGTGAACACTGGAAATAGTTGCAGCTGTTAAAACATAATTGGTCATAACCATTAACTGTAACTTGAAGTGTTTCAAGTTTTAACCTATGTGGAATTAAGATTTGGATACGTATCAGTTGGTGAATACTGACACCTGATAAATGTTTGTGTGTATGTGTATGTGTTTGAAGACTGACACCTGATAGATGTATGTGTGTATGTGTATGTGATTGAAGACTGACACCTGATAGATGTATGTGTGTATGTGTATGTGATTGAAGACTGACACCTGATAGATGTATGTGTGTATGTGTATGTGATTGAAGACTGACACCTGATAGATGTATGTGTGTATGTGTATGTGATTGAAGACTGACACCTGATAGATGTATGTGTGTATGTGTATGTGATTGAAGACTGACACCTGATAGATGTATGTGTGTATGTGTATGTGATTGAAGACTGACACCTGATAGATGTATGTGTGTATGTGTATGTGATAATTTGCAGAGGATACTGGAGCAAAAGCACAGAGGCATTGGAATTTGTGCTTGGGTCAACCAAAAATGCTGTACATTAAAGACACTAATGTCTTAAAATTCTGTTTTGCAACAAAACCAGCAAGAAAGAGTTTTTTGCTAGGATGTGTTGATAAGAATATGAAGTGGCCTTGCCAAACAGTTGCAGTACCTGTGTCTTTAAAACAGCTAGAGGATGAATAATTGAGAAGGCATATACTGGGTTAGGCAGAGGGGGCTCAGGTGGTAGTGTATACAGTGTGTCTGGCCTGTGAAGAAGGAGGAGGACAAATCCATCATTGTAGTGATATGAGACATGTGGCAATTGTCAGTAATCAGGTAGAGCCTGCCAATTTCAGTGTCCTTTACAACATGCTCGCTTTATTTATCCTCCAAACAATTTTGCTTTCAAATGAACACCCACCCTCTCCCTTTTCCATTTCTTTTTTTTTCAACAATCAAGTGAGAGCAGAGCCTCCATCTGCCTCTTGTTCCCTATTTCTATACAGGGTTAATGTACAGGCTATACAGGCTGCATATATAGCCTGGTTGAACTAGTGGACTGTTTTATTCAGTTTCAGACTGTGATATAAATGTGAAAGTTTTTAGCAATTATTTGTCCAAAGGTTTTGTTTTTAAGGTGCCAGATTTAGTGGGGAAGATTTTTATACCCCGCCATCATCAAAGATAGTGGAGAGTATACTGTAACCACCCTGTGACTTCTGTTTTTCTGTTTGTCTGTCTGTCTGTCTGTAAACACAATTTTGTCCATGCATCTTCTCCCAAACTACTGCGCCAGTTTCTGTATTCAAACTGGATGTACCAATAGTGCAATCAATGCACTTCTGATTACTACATTTTTCTCCATTCAAACTGGATGTACCAGTATTGCAATCAATGCACTTCTGATTGCTACATTTTTCTCCATTCAAACTGGATGTACCAGTATTGCAATCAATGCACTTCTGATTGCTACATTTTTCTCCATTCAAACTGGATGTACCAGTATTGCAATCAATGCACTTCTGATTGCTACATTTTTCTCCATTCAAACTGGATGTACCAGTATTGCAATCAATGCACTTCTGATTGCTACATTTTTCTCCATTCAAACTGGAAGTACCAGTATTGCAATCAGTGCAACTCCAGGAAAGGCCCATGAAACAGTCTATATGAAGCCAAACTATTATAAAGCAAGATGACATCCTTTCATTTATTTTAAGGTTTTTGTGGTTTTCTTTCCTTTATGATTGGAAATGTTGGGGATAGAGGGGATTCCAGTTATTGTTGGTTTTTGATTTCCATTCTGTGTGTACATTTTGTCAAATTATGCATTGTACTTCATCATGAAATGCAGCAAACATCTTCACAGAATTTGTATTATTTACCATATAAGTATTATCAATTTTCATGTTTTATAACAAACAACAAGGCAGAGGACTGAAAATATTATAAATCGTACTTCAGTTAACAAGGGCAATGAACAGCTTGCTGTGTGTCCATAGACATAGTTTGCAAGCAAACAAAAAATTATTAAAAAGCACATGCATAAGGGTCATATATTTAATAGTGATTTATTCACAGTTGAATGTAATGTTTTTGTAACCTCTGCATGGCAGTTTTATATCGAGCAATTTTGCAGTGAGTTACAATCTCGGCACACTTGGCAAAAACCCAGTGAGTCTCAGAGATTAACTTGTACCCACTCTAAATCTGCACAGCTTGTATTCATACTGGTCTTGAACTTCTGTACCTCTTGTAAATTTAACATAGAAGGCGAGTGCATGAAGACAATATTCACTTCAACTGTTTGAAGATGAGTGTCTGAGCTACATATACATTAGTTATGACATTAGTTTTTTTCAAGACATGAAAAAAAGTGCGAGACTCTCGATGTCTAGATAACTTTGCACAATGACATTGGATTATAGATGATCCATTAATTATTGTTGAGATTTGAGACATCCACGTTGTGGATATTTGACTTCAGCCAGGACCTAGCCCTCGTCCAAGATGATGCCTTATTATGCAAAATCATTTTCAGTTTTGGAATCTTGGCTTTTAAACATGAAGAATACCATAGCAATTATGTTCTGCCTTAAAATCATAAATGTAGGTGCATCATAGTTCATTGATAATAATGCCATCTCCAGACCATATAAATTGCAAAATTTCATATAACATTTCATGAAATTTCTTTTTTTCATTATGATAGTAGATCCCTAATTCTTCAACCTATTCAACCAATTCTAGAATTTATGTACTGAGACATTTTGAAAGAACTATGGGGTGTAAAGACCTAATCTGCACAGTTTTTATGAAAATTGCATCTTTAGTGACAAAGTGACACAAAAAGTATGCATAAATTCCACTGAAAAAAACTGCTTTAGTTGTTGAAAAGGTTGAAGATTAACTGTAAGTACCATACATAGCTGTGCATTGATTTTGGCAACTTGTGAACTTCCGTGTGCTATTACTACAGTAATACACGTTTAATAATGACTTATCCATGATCAGGCTGATGGTAACCATCAGATAGAGGAGGAAAACATGTTGACCATCCCAGTGGTGAGATGCAAGGCTTTGTAAAAATAAAAGTGTGAAAATAAATACTAGGGTAGAGGCAAGTGCTCTTTGTGTGAAGAGTGAACCCACCTGTTGGCAAACGTTCAACCAGCTGCCAACTGTGGGGATGTACATGTGCCTAACAGGTAATTCAACCAGCCCTAGAGACAGAAGCCTGGAGCATTCGGAATACTGATCTACCTGTAGCCACAGCTGGTTACTTCACTACAATCAGGATGTCTAATATCAAAAATATTGGGTGGATGTTTGTCTTTTAAGTGGTTCAGTCATTTCTCACTTATAAATTACAATAACAGATCTTGCAATGAATACCAGTTTAGAAGCAGAGGCTGTAATAATATTATTACTAATATTAAGATGGCGTTTTTAGATGGAAATATAAAACATACGTAAGTACATGTAAGGTACATGTATGTGTTATTTAAATATTTTGGAGGAAAACTGCAGTTTTACATTTTATTAAAAATGTCAAGGTATTTCCTCTCAGGAACTTTTTTGCAAAGACCATTTATGGGCAAAATGTTCATGAAAGAAAGGGTAAATATAAGAAAGAAATCATGGTTCCTGCAATAAAAGAAATATATATTAATGTGAAGGAATGTTTATATTTGTAGGAGTATTCGTGGTTGCCAAAATCTAAAGTTTCCACTGAATAGTTGAGAAGTCACAAACAATATGGACTGTGAAGATTATTTTTACATACATGTACATTCTGAAAGAACTCAGAACCTTCATGGTAAAACAGTAGAATGCCACTGGCATGAGGTATTGGTCAAGGAAGCATGAGTGAGGTAACTTTTTGCATGTGTATTGGACATGTATACATAGACGGTGGAAGGAGGTGGGGTGTGGGTACCTAAGCTTCTACAGACCAAATGACATCGCCTGAATGGTTTGAATAAAAATTGCTTAATAAATAAAGAACAATGTGCAGTTTATCCTCAATTTATCACAATTTTTTTTTCACCAGACATCACCTAAATTACGTCTCCAGCAATATAAATGGCAAGAGCGTCTGGGGCCCAGGCGGCTCATGGACCCTCATCTGATGAGCTGGCAATTTATTACTTCCACTGCCTCAGCCCCCCAAAATTTTAACATTTCGCCGCTTATGATATAAATGTGAAAGGAATATTGAGATGAACATTTTTTAAATGGTGACTGTAGATGTTGACGTTGAGTATGTTTGTATTCAGGTAGGGTATCGACTCCTGTTTGCCTTGGGAAAGTTACTGGCTGGGGGTGCAACTGGGAACAGAATGGGGGGATTAAAGTTAAATGAGAATGGCTGGAAACAAGGCAGATACTGATGACAGAGATTAATAGACTGTATATTTAGTAGTGGGTAGGATGCAATCACAGGCAGCTGTGGTTTGTGACTCTTTCCATTTCACTCCCTGTCCCATGTACCCTTGTGTTTAGAGTGACAAGAAGCCAGTGAGTTAGGAGAGGCAACCAGCAGGTTGCCTACCCCGGGGCTATAAGATATATCAAATATTTACCAGCTCACAGCACACTGGATAGGGAACTGGGCCCTGAAGATCTCACTCAGCCAGTTGTCCACCATTAATCTGCAGGGGTCTAGTGATGTTTTGATAACTGTATACATACACAAGACAGCTGATTCCTGTCATTTTACCCGCTTGATTTATAGCTGTTCTCAACTTCAGAGTTTACTCATATTCAAAAATTCTTTTAGAATTCACAATATTAAAAAAAACTGGCTCATGACATCAAGTGATTTGTTAATACATGTAAAGCAGCTCAAGCTTGTCCCCAGTTGGTTATGCTTCAGTAATTCTCGTGAATTCTGCCCTGGACAAAATGTTCACAGTTTAAAGCATTCTTCCTTTGGCGTTCATGCAGGAATCAAAACTTCCAGTAAGCTTCCAGATTTCCCTTGACAGAAACAAAGTGCTCAAAAAATTCAAATTTGCATTTAATTTAAAGAACCTTGGGGATTGGCACACCACTAACCTGAAATCAATGTGGTCAGTGCTTTATCTTATCCACTTGTCTTTAATACATGGAAGTGCAGAAATGTCTGTTCTTTTATCACCTTGTAGTTCTGTATTCTTTATGTACTCTTAAACTAGGCACATGTCTATTTGTCATTTAAACAGTCTTTGTAGTGTATCTTTTCTCCTATTAACCCAAGCATCAAAGATAGTTTTGTACCCTGATGTATGCTATATTGAAAAAGTGTGCTCAGTATTTTTCATGTGTCAATGAACTAAAAATTGCTTTTACCCGTGCATGTCTATAGTGTGACAGTATTGGCGTTTACTACAGATGCTGTGTTTGACTATTTACTTTATCCCTTGGGTGGTATTATTTTACTTTGCAGTTAAGCTTTCATTTGAATCAGTCGGTTGTGTCACCACACATGACCAAATGCCCACATTGAAAACAGAGTCATGACCAAATGCCCACATTGAAAACAAGAGTCATGACCAAATGCCCACATTGAAAACAGAGTCATACTTGTCTAAGCCATGTTTGCATGGTGGATTTTGGGGATGACATTAGTGCTAACATGGTGCCACAAAGGCTGTACTGCAGAATTACAGTTCATGTATTCCAGATGTGAATTGAATCTCAACCCACATGTGGTTTGTGAACTTCAATATATCTTTGTAGTAGAAATTCGATACAAGTTGGCACATTCAGCTGTCTGAGTTACTGTTTGCTTTGTGCCCCTGATCCTCGCCTGGGAGACATCCAAAATTCCTTCCTTCCCTAATTCCTTTTCTCTTCTTCTTTGCATCAGATTTCAACTTCAATGTGAACATGGTGGATATCTAGTCCTCAGTACAAGATATCAGCAGTGTGTATATTAATTTCTTCTATAGTCCCCATTATGTATGCAGCCTCTGATGCCAAAAAAGAACGTCTGTTTTGTTGTTTTTAACCTGGTTTAATGAGGACTTACATGATGCCTTTTGTTGAATGGGTGAAGTAGATTAAAATGCAAAAAGTATTAATGCAAATTTGTTCAGATGATACAAAACGTGGAAGACGTGTTTGTGTTACTCCTAGTGAGATCAATGCATGTACAAGAGGAAAGGAAAATTGGTTCTTGTATGAGTATCAACATGTAGAATACTGACGTCATATGATAAATATGGTAAATGACACGGTGTGTATGAGACTTTAAAAACACCATCAAAAGCCTGAATATTCTCTAGGTCTGAAAAAGCCTTGAAATTAATACTACAGAACGGACTTGAGCTATTGTGTATACTATGCTGATAGTCTTGTGGGGAAATATGTTTTACATCTTGGAAATTGCATAATGTGTAAATGTGAAAGATTGACTGAAAATATGAATTTTGGGCTGGGAAAAGCCTTGAAAAAGTGTGGAAATATAATATCTTTAAAGTGCACAAATCCTGAAATGACCTAAAAAATTGGCACGACTAAGTTGCACATTTGCATGATTCCAAAAGTAAGATGTTTTAAGGTTTGTTTAGAAATTAGGATGATATTCTACTGGGAAAGGTTGTTTTCAGCACAAAATGCAACATTTTTTACAAGTCATTTACCATAATTATGTTTTGGGTGTCTGCAAATCAGTCGTTTAGCTTAATGATGCAAGAATGGTTAATCTATAGCAAAGTTAAGGGTGGGTCAAAGCTGGAACACATTTTCTTTCCTGCTTTTACATCTTTTACTTAGCACATATATGTACGTCCTCAGTTTATCTTTACGGTAACTGTTTTGTTATCTGTTGCAAAACAGTTCCAAACCAGGAAGATTGTGGAACCTCTTATTTTCCGCAGAACTAAATGTACTGTGTTTTGTGATTTGGTTCCCAAATGCAGACAACATCTCTGGGCTGTTCTACTAATCACAGGACTTGATATACATGTATGTAGATATATACCTATAGTACGTTATTTCAGTTCTCTGTGATCACTACAGAAACATCTACAACAGTGGATAGTTTTGGGAAACAGAAATTCTTGACCTTCCATCAGTAGACTACACATGATGAGATAGCATGATTCGTTTTGACCACCAAGTCTGTGTGCCTAATAGTGTGTTTGTTTGATCAACAGGTTGTATAGAGCAGGTGTCCCTTAATTGAACAGTAGGTTGGACAGAGCAGGTGCCCCTAAATGAGCGGGATGGCTGCTAATGATGAGGAAAAGGCTACTGTAGAGCCTATGATGGTAGACGATACTCAACCCAAGTTTTCCCAGCCCACCAGGTTTCAGAGATTTCGCTCTTCACTGCGAAATGGTCTCTCCAAGGCAAGTCATCTTCAACAATTAATGGTTAACAACTGAATATGATATATGAAATGTTTGCTTTGTAAAATTTTATTTTTCAGAATGTTTTTAGGAACCTTGACAACCTAATCAATTGCTGTACCCAATTCAGTAATAAACCTGAAGCTTCATTTATTCATATTCCACTGAATAACACAAATAAGCACAGTCTTTACATGTACATTAATGTTTCCATAGGCTTTCTTCGTATAGTACCTGTCATACTACCACAGTTCATCTCATAAATATATATGTAATGCAGGGCTCAAAATTATTAAACACTGGTCCGGTAGTCTAAGGCCAGTGGATTTTCTGTTTGACCACAAGACTTTATAAGGTACTTGTCCAACAGGCTAGCAGAAAATAAAATCTATGTTTAGAAATGAGGGTGTAAAAATAATTGGACGATCGAAAAAGTTGAAAGAAACCTTCAATATGCCCGCGAACATTGGCAGCGAACATTTCAAACGATTCAGGAGATGTCGTTGCTTCACTACTGAAGTCCATACTATGACTTGTATGTCATGTTAGAATTTGAAATTTGAAATGTCCACCAAACACAATAATAGATCTTCGTTCTTCGCTAGTTGTTCTAGCTGATTATGTACCAACTCATGTAAACTCAAAACAACACAAATCTTTTTTGCAACTCATAGACAATACAATGATTTCTGTAGGACTAGAAAATTCAAGCATCCCTGAAACAGTATACAATGCAAAATGCATATAAATGATTTTGGCGCTCAAGTCAATCATGCTGTATAAAAACAGTCAGTTGATTTCAGTGATGATATGAGGTTTACCAATAAAGTTTCATGCAAATTTCCTTCATTGTCAGAGAACTTCGTGTTGATTTGCATTTTAAAAAAAAAATCATCATATATGGTTGCAATGTAACATTAAAGTTTGGGGTCAGGAACTTGAATGTTTTTTTGACATGTCGTTAGGGCTGTGCTATTAGTAGTGAATTAAAAATCCTGATGGGATATTGGACTCCATTTGCTTCTTTGAAATGCACAGCATATATGCCCAGATTCCACCAGGCTTGTTCTCTTTGCATCTTGTCAGCAGATGTGATTTCATACACATCTGGTAATGTTGTTTTAAAATGCTAATATCATTTAAAACTACACCGGACCACTTTCCATGAGAGATCTTTCACTAAAGGCGAATGTGACCTCCATATTGTCAGATTTCAGTCATGGTAAAAGTCAAGTTGTATTACAAATCAAACCACATGTTCCATGATGGCCTTTTAAGTTTTATTATTTACACATCAGTGAATCCCCGTATTTCCTTCACTGATAAAAATTATACCTTCACTAGTTAGATATCACTTTTGTTATTACATTTTGCTATTACACTGTTGGAGACCTTGACCCTTCGTGGACCTCATCACAAGGCTGAGAACTACCGCGCAATATATAGTTTTCCAAAAAAAGAGGTAGAAATTCTTCATGTGCTTAATTTTCGTAAATACCTATATTGCATGGAACATTGACGTAAACGATGGCACATTACTTTTTTTTTTTTTTAACGGATGCAAAAAATAAACTAATGCGCATTTATATAAATGTAGAGAAAATGTCAGCAAATAAATAATACATAGAATATTGCACAGTGAAGATTGAATACCATAAATATTGTTCTCGCGAAAGGTAGAAATGATAACCCACTCGATACTTTGCATCATTTTGGTTATCATTTCCACCTCTCACTTGAACAATATTTACGGTATTCATCCTTCACTGTGCAATATCCTCCACGTCCTGGGACGTATACACTGATACACAACTTGATGTCATGATTTCATCTGCATGTTAGATAGCTGCAAAAAGGACTTCGAAAGAAAAAAATTTGCTGACATTAAAAAAAAAAAATTTAAAAAATTCAGAATTCATCTTACACTGTCAGATGGTAAGTGGCTGCTTGGGATAAATCCTGGATTTCCCTTTGCTGTTTTTTAATGCTGGTCAGGAAAAATAAGAATACATATTGCACCTGACTTAACTAGCTGTAAGTACTTAGCTGTAAGTACTGCATAAATAGACTTATTCCACTGGTGGAAAGCTCGCATGTATGTCTTTGAGGCTGCTGATATACAATGGAATCAGCATTTTGGAAGATATTCAATCCTTTCACTGTAATCTAAACAAGATTTGTTTACCCTCAGTTGATTTTAATGTGGATATGTACATTTGTTTTGTTTCCTACCTGTATCTTACACTTAGAGTGTAATAAATGCCTTAATACTATTAGAAACTCTCAAATTTAAGATTTCAATAAAATTCCCTGCCATCCTGGGTGCAAATGTTCAACACTGATATCCAGGAGCATGAATCAATTCTAATATGTATTATTCAAACATTCCTGGCAACGGAAAATGGTAATCTGTTCACAGCATTAGGCCAACGCACCAGCATGTGCATTAACATGTCATTATGCACATGTAGTTAATGCATTTCCGTTTATAGGCTAATGGCATGTTAAGTATTAATGGCTCAGGTTAGCTTCATTGATATTTACTATTTCCTTATGAATAATATGTTCCCACACTCTCAGTGACTATTATAAACTGCCTAGACTTGTTGGTGCAGTATCAAATGTCATTGTCCCATATTCTCAGTGGTTGTTGTAAATACCTTAAGATTTCTGGTAAACATATTTTATATTCATATCTGGGTTTGTCTGAAATTGATATCTTTCAAGACATAAAGTGTATTACCAATGCCTTGGAGTGTGTTAAATTGGTACACTTTAAATTGATTTACTGTCATAAGAATAATATGTACAGTTATGAGGAGTAATGACTTCATCCACGCTTGCTGAATGATATACCGTACATGACCTAAAATTTGGGATGCTGATAAATGTCATGAACTGTTACACCTGGTGCTGAAAGTTTAATACTTTTTGCAAGTAGGATATCACCCTACCATCCAAACAAACCTCAGAACACCTTTCTAAGGTCAATAGAACTGTCAGAATCAGGAAAAATTAGCACCTCTACCTGGACAAAGGTTTAGGTCATTTAGGGTACTTCTACATGCAGGAGCAATGTGCCCATGTCGCTTAACATTTACCTTTATGATCAGAGAAACAGAATCAATTCAGAGTCCAATTTAAACTAATTCTCTGTGAAACTGACGGCTTGGTGCTCAGCATAAAGGGATAGACCATATATTGTGTGGTTGGTTCAGTGTCAATATGTTGTATCAGAAGTTATTGAGTGGGTTAGAAAAATGATTGGAAATGATCTTTGGCATGGCATGGAATATGAAATAAAGTTGTCAGTATTGTTTGTCATGATGTTTTGTGAAATAGTGTTGATTGGTGTTTAACGCCGATGCTCCAAAATTTGTCATTTATACAGTGGCTGTCAGATTTATTTTATTCCCCTTGACCTTGACTACAAGTAGGAGCATAAAGGAAAAACCCTGTATTATTTTCTCCTCCTGACCTTGGTTACAAGTAGGAGATTAAGCAAAGACCCTGTGTTTTTTTTCCTGATGATCTTTGCTACAAGTAGGAGCATAAGCACAGAACCCAGTACTATTTTCTTCCCGACCTCAGTTTCAAGTAGGAACATAAGCAAAGAACCCTGTATTATTTTCTCCCTCTAAATTTGGTTACAAGTACATGTTGGTGCATAAGCAAAGAACCCTGTATTACATGTATTTGCTGCTTCTCTTGGTTACAGGTTGGAGCTTGAGCAAAGAACCCTGTATTTTCTGCTCCTTGGTTACAGGTTTGAGCATAGGCAAAGAATCCTTTATTTTTTTCTGTTCCTCTTGGTTACAGATTTGAGCATAGGCAAAGAACCCTGTATTATTTTCTGTTCCTCTTGATTACAGTTTTAAGCATAGGCAACAAACCCTGTGTTATTTTCTTCTCCTTTTGGTTACAGTTTTAAGCATAGGCAAAGAACCCTGTATTATTTTCTGCTCGTATTGGTTACGGATTGGAGCATGGGTAAAGAACCCTGTATTATTTTCTGCTCGTCTTGGTTACAGGTTGGAGCATCAGCAAAGAGCCCTGTATTATTTTCTGCTTGTCTTGGTTACAGGTTGGAGCATGGGCAAGGAACCCCCACAACCTGTTACTGCTGATGACCATAGCTGGAGTAATCCTGGGTGTCATCCTGGGGTTCCTGCTCAGACTGACCAAGCCCAGCCCAGAGGCCATCATGCTTGTCTCCTTCCCTGGGGATGTCCTGATGAGGATGTTAAAGATGCTTATCCTCCCCCTCATCATATCCAGTTTGATTACAGGTATTGTATCAGTTGGAAGAAATTGTTATATTTGTTCATCAGACCATATTCACATTGAACCTAAATCACAGTAAATAAGCAAGTTTCAATGTTAATATATTTTGAATATCAGTTTTGAAATTATTAGATTTAATTTTGGTTGCAACCTAAATTGTCCTCCCTTGTATTTCATTACACACATTGTTTGCCTCTGTGTGTATACCTTGCATTTTTCTGGTGTATATTAGGCATAACAGAAATTAGTATCTACGGCCATAATTTGTCAGTCAGTATAATACAGTAACTATTGGTCAGGCACACTGCAGAGTGGAACATCGTGATTTGCCGGCTCTTGACAGTTGATGTATGACTTCTGATGTGCACTCCTTGTACATCAATTACATGTATCTCAAGCCAACAAATCAAAGTGTTCCACTTTACAGCCTGTAATAATTGTGTATTCGAGTATTATATATGCATATACATATCAGGTAACAAGATAGAGCTGTTTTTTCTTTGCTTCTTAAGACTTAAAATGGTTGATCTAATATTACTGCATATTGAAGACAAATATTTGAAGTGTGATTGGTTTTACATAATGTATTGAAAAAAATTCATTCAGTGGGTTTGAGAGAGGAAGCAACATATGTATGTCTTTTGCTGCAGTTTTGTCTATATAAGCTTTAATATCTACCTGTGATTACAGGTTTGGCTCACCTGGATGCCAGGTCTAGTGGTCGTATGGGACTGAGGGCATTGATCTATTACTTCTCCACCACCTTCATCGCCATTATTACTGGTATCGTCCTCGTCACCATTATTCATCCGGGAGACAAGAGCATCAAAGAGAATGTACAATCCACAGGAACCCAGAAAGCTCAGGTGTCATCGCTTGATGCTTTCCTGGATCTCATCAGGTTTATACTCCCAAATGTTTACCAGGTTATATGTTATATAGGAATTGTTTGTTCGATCAGTGGGCTAGATAAGGTGCAGGGAAGGGAGAATCATGTCTGAACATTGTATAAAACCATTGCACTTGCAAAGAATCTGAGAGATGTAATGAGGGGTGAAACTGAAGAGCGGTTTGAAGCAAGCATTACATATTTTGTGTAGTGTTATTCACATTGAAAACACCAGCAATAGCGGAGTTGCTAGTTCCAACTCTTTTGTCATTGAAGGTAAAAACAGTCCTACATTGTCGTGTGACTTGTGAAAAATGCTAGGCAATCTTTGTTCACATTAATTTACTGATGACTTGTCTCACCATGTTCCAAAGTCACAAATAACACCTCTTCCCTCTCTCAAGCTCACAAACATTCAGCACCTCAATTTTGTCCTTTGTCTATTCCACATGACATTTTTTGAAACTTTTTTTTCAGGAGCCCATGTTATAGTAAATGTGAGCAAAAATTGTTGCCTGACATTTCTGACACATCTCGTGGTACAGCAGGACGTTTTTTACCTTCCGTGATAAAAGAGTGCAAACTCGAAACCCCCTAGTGGAATGGGCTGGAATCTTTGTTGACAGGTCACATGAGAAAAATAGACCAATTTATCCAGTCTGAATATTTGTGGTGTTCAGCTCTGCATTTATCGGTTGTGAAAATAATGAAGCATAAGTTTGATTAGTCGTGTTTACCTTGAACATACAAGGCCCTGAATCCATCATATTGGTGCATAGATTTGTAATAATCATACATACACAAAATCAATGAACAAAGGGACACCACTCCTATCATGTTACAGTAATAATGATTGTCTGCTGGTTTTAAGATAGCTTAGGCCTATCTTTTTGGTTGAATAGTGACTAGGCCAAGGCAAGATATAATACAGTGAAGTATTAAAACAGGAACAGATTTGTTGGATATCAAGATTTCCAGCAAATGTTTCCTCTTAACAAATATTTCATATAATATATATGAAATGTGTGTTCTGGATATTGGGCTGAGAAGTTGATTACATTAGTTATAGTTAGAGTGTATAATTTGTTATTTCATTTCACATAGCAGTATTTTTGTGTCATTTTTCACGCCATAGGAACATTTTTGCTGAAAACCTGGTCCAAGCTACTTTTCAACACACGCAGACTGAGTATCAAACAGAAAAACAGGCAGTGGTGGAACGCTCCCAGAAGAACATGTCAGAGATGTTTAACATCACCAGTATGCTGGGCAACGACACAAATGTTACTGATGCTGATGTCCCTACCTTCCAAAAACGAAACTATGTTTACATGAACGGAATGAATGTCTTAGGTAAGTACAGATATTGTTAAACAAGTTCACCATCAAGCCTCGTGGGAGCTGTCACATGAGAAAGCTACTGCATACTGATTTTAAACTTGCAAATAATTTTACATGTCTGAAAGAACAATGTACGGTACTGATGCACATTTTGTTTGTCAGTGTGGTATTTCAACATTTGTTGGGGATTTTCAGTGTACATAACATAAGCTCTGTTATTATTCATATATGCTGCCTTTCATCCTGCTCACTGATGTTCCATTTGAATTTTTGTATTTTTGGGAAGTGATGTGTTATTTGAAATATTTGTGTATTGAAATAGCGATTTTAAGATTTGACCTGACTTTACGACTCTGGCTAGTAAGGAGCAGCTACTAGAAATGACCCCTTGGAGATTAGGTAATATATTACAGTCCTGTAGCTGGTCACTCCTGTAAGACATACTTCAGGATGAATTGTCTTCAAAATTGAGATGGTGACATTTATGTGTGTTTTCTTTTGCAGGGATCATCACATTCTGTATTGCCTTTGGTATTCTGATCAGCCGTATGGGAGAGAAGGCCCGCATCATGGTGGAATTCTTCACTGTCCTCAATGACATTGTCATGCAGCTTGTGGTCATCATCATGTGGTATGTACCAGCATATAAAGGCATTCCAGCATACACAGGCATACCTGTATACACAGACATACCACTATGCGAAGGCATATCAGAATTCACAGTCAAACGAGCACACACAGGCTTACCAGCACACACAGTCATTGCAGCATACACAGGCAAACGAGCACACACAGGCACACAGGCATACCAGCACACACAGGCATACTGGCACACAGAGGCACACCACTATGCGCAGGCATACCAGCACACACAGGTGTACCAGCACACACAGGCATACTAGCACACACAGGCATACCAGCACACACAGGCATACCAGCACACACATGCTTACCAGCACACACATGCGTACCAGCACACACAGGCATACCAGCACACACATGCGTACCAGCATACACAGGCATACTAGCCCACACAGGCATACCAGCACACACATGCATACCAGCACACACAGACATACCACTACGCGTAGGCATACCTGCACACACAGTCATACCAGCACACACAGGCATACCAGCACACACAGACATGCCAGCATACATAGGCATGCCAGCACACACACACATACCATTATACACAGGCATACCAGCACACACAAGCATACCAGCACACACAAAAATACCAGCACACACAAGCATACCAGCACACACAAAAATACCAGCACACACAAAAATACCTAACTCATTAGGCAAATCTAGATCCACAACACCTCACTATTGGATTCTTGACTATTAAGTACACCTATGTATTCATCAATGTTGGAGAGTTGTTTTATTACACCCCATCAAATTTACTACGTTGCCCCCAGTGAAAAACACACCTAGCTATACTGTCCCAGCATCCATGGAGTCAGTATTGTCAAGGTGCTACTGCAGTGGGTGATATAGTTCATGTTTGGAACACACACAATTGAAATCAGAGCCCTTGAAATTGAGTCAAGCACAAGGGCTTGGCTTTGTCTTTGAAATATTTATTATACCCTTGTAACTTTCTGATGATTTAATCTCACATGTACCATATATTGTTATCTGTTTTCTTCAGGTACTACCCATGTACCATATATTGTTATCTGTTTTTCTTCAGGTACTCCCCATGTACCATACATTGTTATCTGTTTTTCTTCAGGTACTCCCCATGTACCATACATTGTTATCTGTTTTTCTTCAGGTACTCCCCATGTACCATATATTGTTATCTCTTTTTCTTCAGGTACTACCCATGTACCATATATTATCTGTTTTTCTTCAGGTACTACCCATGTACCATATATTATTATCTGTTTCTTATCAGGTACTTCCCATGTACCTTACATTGTTATCTGTTTTTCTTCAGGTACTCCCCATGTACCATATATTATTATCTGTTTCTTATCAGGTACTTCCCATGTACCTTACATTGTTATCTGTTTTTCTTCAGGTACTCCCCATTCGGTATCATGTTCCTCATCATTGGAAAGATCATGGCATTGCCAGACCTGGGTGCTGTGGCTTCTCAGCTGGGTATGTACATGGTAACGGTGCTGGCAGGTTTGGTCATCCATGCTGTCATCACTCTGCCGTTGATTTACTTCATCGTCACCCGTAAAAATCCCCTGCGCTTTGTGCATGGTGTCTTACAAGCCTGGGTGACAGCCCTTGGAACAGCTTCGAGGTGAGTTAGCTGGAGGGGTTTACCATTGTGGTAGCTTATTCCTTACCTATAATATACTTTGACTGGAGCATTCAATCACAGGAAGAGTTCATTTCACATTATTTGGGGTCTTTATATAACAGATGAACGTGCTGCAATATTGTGGTAATATTTCACATGTAAGTGTCATGTTAAGACCTAGTATAACTTAGACGAAGCAACAAACTTTCCCCCGTTTTGTAACATTGCTTTGGTGGATCAGATGAAAGGGAGAACAGACACATGAACTACCACTTAACAAAGTGGCATACTTCTCTTTTACTTATGTATTTCTTATTTATTTATTTATTTGATTGCTGTTTTACGCCATAATCAAGGGTATTTCACCAATACGACGGCGGTCAGCACTATGGCGGAGGAAACCCTCCAGAGCCCGGGGATGCCCATGACCATCTGCAGGCTGCTGGCAGACTATGTATTTCTGGTTCTGTAGATAAGATCACATCTCCGGTGTCAATGGTAGGAAATGTCTTCAGAAAACTTGATGCCATTAATACCAGTGCTTAAACTTCTGTGCAATATTGTCAGTGTATAACTATTGATAACTGTCATTTGTAAATAGATGCCGTATTCATGATAAACACTCTGCTGTTTTAGTTCTGCCACATTGCCTGTGACCTTTCGTTGCCTGGAAGAAAACCTTAGCATTGACAAGCGTGTCACTCGCTTTGTGCTGCCTGTAGGTGCCACACTGAACATGGATGGCACAGCACTGTATGAAGCTGTGGCACCCATATTTATTGCACAGATGAATGGCATAGATCTGGGCATTGGACAGATCATTACTGTCAGGTAGGCATCATTCTTTTTCAGTTTATAATCATATAATTTGAGCCAGTATACATTATAAAGTTTGTTTTTTATTTCTTTATTTTTTTCCTAAATTACGGTTACTCTCCACTAATGTGTTTTGGCTTTTTGGGACACATAATCTTCTTCTTGTGTTATAGTTTCTCACCAGCATTATACCTCACCCAATGTGTTATAGTTTCTCACCAACTTTAGACCCCACCCCGTGTGTTATAGGTTCTCACCAACATTATACCCCACCCCACCCAATATGTTATAGTTTCTCACCAGCATTAGACCCAACCCCACTCAATGTGTTATAGGTTCTTACCAACATTATACCCCACTCCACCCAATGTGTTATAGTTTCTCACCAACTTTAGACCCCACCCCGTGTGTTATAGGTTCTCACCAACATTATACCCCACCCCACCTAATATGTTATAGTTTCTCACCAGCATTAGACCCCACCCCACCCAATGTATTATAGTTTCTTACCAGCATTAGACCCCACTCCACCCAATGTGTTATAGTTTCTCACCAACATTATACCCCACTCCGCCCAAAGTGTTATAGTTTCTCACCAACATAAAACCCCACTCCAACCAATTTTTTATAGGTTCTCACCAACATTATACCCACTTCACCCAATGTGTTATAGGTTCTCACCAACATTAGACCCCACCTCAACCAATGTGCTATAGTTTCTCGCCAACATTATACCCCACTCCACCCAATGTTATAGGTTCTCACCAACATTAGACCCCACCCCACCCAGTGTGTTCTAGTTTCTCACCAACATTATACCCCACTTCACCCAATGTGTTATAGGTTATCACCCACATTATACCCCACTTCACCCAATGTGTTATAGGTTCTCACCAACATTAGACCCCACTTCACCCAATGTGTTATAGGTTCTCACCAACATTATACCCCACTCCACCCAATGTTATAGGTTCTCACCAACATTAGACCCCACCCCACCCAATGTGTTATAGTTTCTCACCAACATTATACCCCACTTCACCCAATGTGTTATAGGTTCTCGCCAACATTAGACACCACCCCACCCCTCCTAATGTGTTGTGGCCTCTCTTGACACACATAATTCTGCCTTTAATGTAGTATGGTCGATCATCCCAAAGCATATGGATAATGGATTTCAGATTCTCATTCAAGCTTACTCTCTGACCATAATCCCTCAACCTTTTCGCATGTGAAAGAGTAACAAGTGCAGTTTATTCACATTTTAAAGTCATTTTGAAGACAAAATTACATTGGCTACATGGGCCAATTTCTGGGCTTCACAAGAAGTGTAATTTTATCAGTCTACACAAAATAATGCCTTCAGAATATGCTTGAATAAATACCTTGCAAAGATGTGAAAAGGTTGAGGAATTACAATATGTTTTTGGTCCCTAATGTCATGCACATAACTTGTAATTGCTCATCCCAGATTATCCTTCCTTTAGTGTATTTGTTCTCATCTTATCTCATCTCACCTTTAAGTTCTCATCTAAAGCCATCCTGTCCCCAGTGTGTTTTCTGTTGTCTGTTCATGAACACAACCTATCCACTGCTATGTTTCAGTCTGACGGCCACCTGTGCCAGTATTGGAGCTGCCAGTATCCCCAGTGCTGGCCTGGTCACTATGTTAATGGTGCTTACCTCTGTTGGCCTGCCAGTTGAAGACATCAGCCTTATCCTGGCTGTTGACTGGTTTTTGTAAGTTCTTTGTGCTAAGCTTGTCATTGAAGATCCAAGATTTTGTTTTGTACATGTATATAAACAGTGAGAATTGGCCAAAGCTGTGCACCACCCTTGATAGCACAGTTGGTAGAGCGTTTTCTTCAGGGGCAGTAGATCCGGGGTCAGTCCTGGGTCAAGTCACACCTAAGACCTTCAAAGGGGAAGTTGTAACTTCCTCGCTTGGCGTTCAGCATGTAGGGGATAGTGCAACGACTGGTTGACCCGTATCATTATAATATAGCACCAGATAAAAGAACGGTGGAAATCTGTCCTGCAACAAGGAGGCACATTACATGCACTCTATGGATTTCTTTGTTGTCATATGACTGAAAAATTGTTAAGCTTGACGTTAAGTCCCAAGCACTCACTCACTCACACCAAAGCTGTGCATGTCATAGCTAAGTTCAGTACAGCGCAGAGTATATGTACATATATGTACCCTTGGGGTTTTATGTTGTACTTCACAAATATAGTGCAATATATGTGTGTGTTATTTACCTCCATGTGAGGAGCATATTCTTGAATCAGGAATACCATGAATATTTCAGAATGAAATCTGTTTTAGCTAAGCACATTAGCTGAGAAATGTCTTTCTGAGCTATTGGTCAGCTTGGGCTTGAAAACGTTAGCTGCATTACCAGATTATTATATTTATTTTATTTGATTGGTGTTTTACGCCGTACTGAAGAATATTTCACTTATACGACGGCGTCCAGCGTTATGGTGGGAGGAAACTGGGCAGAGCCTGGGGAAAACCCAGGACCATCCACAGGTTGCTGCGGACCTTCCCACGTACAGCCGGAGAGGAAGCCAGCATGAGCTGGACTTGAACTCACGGCGACCGGATTGTTTGTTGAGAGGCTTCTGGGTCATTACTCTACGCTGGCGTGCTAACCAGCTGAGCCACAGAGGCCCCCAGAACTCCAGAAAACTTCAACAAATGTTAATACATGGTCTAGTGATTAGAGGTGCTTACCTCGCACAAGGTGCAGGTTCAAAAGCAGCCGTGGACTGGGAATGTGAAGTTTTTCCAAAATTTTACTGCTTGTGACGCCTTTGGCGATAGAAACACAACGCCTGTACAGCGTAACATTCTTTAAAGAGAATTGTCTTGCACTAATCTGGCGTGCTAATCTGTATGTCACTTGTGGGAAAGTTTGTTAGTAACTTACCAAAGGTCAGTGGTTTACCCCGGCTACTCTGGTTTTCCATTCATAATACTAAATACCATAACATATAGGTGAAAAATTCTTGATTATGGCGCTACACAACAATCAAATAAAGAAATAAAGATTTGGCAAAATGAGTTTATCATGCTTGATCAGAACTGAACATGTGATTCCTCATGCAGTTGTTTTACTTCTGCTTTCCTCTAATATCTAGTCTACGTACAAGTAATCTTTTCCGACATGGTTGTTCATTATCTCTTGCATATACATTTACAGGGACAGGATCCGAACCTCGATCAACGTTCTGGGCGACTCATTTGGGGCAGGTGTTGTGGAACACTTGTCTCGTCACGAACTGGAAGCCAGAAGGCAGCAGGAGGAGGAGGTGTTAGCAGAGGAGGGGCAGGGGGAAAAAGGCGAGTGTGAAAACAAGGAGCAGCCTGAGAAGGAGGAGGAGATGGGGGACAGCAAGGTGTCACTGGAGAAGAAAGAGGCCCCTGAGACACTCTACCCTAACAACTCACTGGATGAGGTCAAGTCAGAGTAAACCTATCAATACAATTTCACATGCACATGCACCTATCTAATGTTGTTGTAGGCCAGTGTGACCTGTGTTCAAACCTTCACAAGATTTGAGAATTCATTCTTTTCAAAAAAAATGGAGAAAATGGAGTTTTTTGAAAGTGGGCCCTGGAAGTATCACAAATGTTAAACCTCTGGTTTAAATTTACATTTCTTGATGGGCATATACATGCTGTGACGGTCTACACATGTGCATTAGTATATGGGTTGTGCGTATAACATCACATTAACAGATGTATGCACCATCCTGAATACCCTCCCATAACCCCACCCACCTCCCTCCCTCCCTCATCCCACACAGTTCAAATTATGCTATTTTGAGACACTGTTTCTTTTTTTCATAAAACTAAAGACTAAAGACAAATCACTGTGTGGCACACACACTCTGATTAATATAGAATGCCGATTGTACATTTTTTGTTTAAAATATCATTACACCAACATGAATGTTTAAAAAGCAGGCGTGGTTGTGTTTTTCATAAGCCAGGTCTAGTAACTATATTTTCCCTTCATTGTTAATGTGATGTCATTGAAAATAAGGAAAAGGTACTGCTGAGGTGTTGTACAAAATGTCAGCCAACTGGAGATAAGCTTTAATGATGAACTTAATATATCCGTGTATGTTGTCATTAAAATTCTCTGCATGTTTACTGAAATCACACCTGCACAGAATGAAATAGTGCTTTGAAGCTGATTTATGAATATTGTGGCAGTTAAAATAGTGGTCAACATCAAGCCTTAGTGACAGAGCATTATGTAGACTTGATGTTTGTAATTGTGTGAGAGAGCTGCATTGGGTGAAACTGGCGTTGTGTATGTAATGGATATTGGGCAAAAGTGCATGCTACCAGTATTGTCTCGCTTAAACTTTAGTATTAAAGCTAGTCGTAAAGTTGTTAAAGACTTTACAAGGCCTGGTTATATGCTCAAATACATCTATTTTCGCACAATATATAACTTCAGACCTGTAATCACCATGTAAATATTATAGTATGTTACCATTTTATGTAAACATTAGAATATAGTAACATTCATAGGCATTTTTCTCTTAGATATAAATTAATCAACTGTAATTTTTTATCTTGGTGTATTTTTGACATATTTCTGGAACAGTGGTCAAAACTGCCTAAGACAACCTGCAAGCCCTATACAGTAGTTGGGATACAGAAGTTGTGTTTTATCTCGACATTTCTTAATTTTTAAGACATTTTACGTCATTCATTGTGGAATATAGGCCTACATGTAATTTTGTGGGCTTTACTTCATCAAGCCTGTACTCTGTAACTGGTTCAAATGCATACATAAATTGCTGCCATACATTATAAATATTTTCTCAGAATTGTTCAGCTTTCAATTCCAGGATAAGAGATTTTTTTCCTGGATTTCCCACTTTCAGTTCTTCAAGTACATATATATTTTACCAAAGGTTGAAAATTTCAGTGTACTTCTTTACTTGACTGGAATATTAAACTCTCTGCTGATGTTTTTACTTTTTAGTCTTCAGTGCCAAATCACAACTTTATAATCCATGTACCAACAACGAATTATTTTAACAAGTCATGCTTACCATATAGATATACATTATATATATATATATATATATATATATATATATATATATATATATACACGATGTGTCATGTTTCTCTAAACTTCATTCTTTGAATGCTAATTTAAATTTGACACACCAAATTGTTTTGCAACCATTTCAATAAATAAATGTAGACATTTTGTCAGTTAATTGTGTACAATATGAACATTTTTTCCATGGTATTTTATACTCCATTTACCTTGTACAAAATGTGTTTCCAATGCTTCATTACTCAGTATTCTTATGGCAGCGACTGGGCATGTACATGTTGACATGTCACAGTATAGCTTCTATACTTCTGTTTTCCCCCCAAGGGTCAGTGTGGTTTTATGGGTATCTTTCACTGACAACATGTCTTTACTCTAATGTATTGATGCATTTTTTTTTTTTAGCATTATATTTCTGTTTCCATCTAGCATTCACCTTGTAAAGGTACACACGGAAAAAAGTTTTGGAGGTGCATAATTAATAAAAGAAAAGACCAGTTAAAACAGAATAAAGAGTATGGGGCATTATTATTTTTTTTTCCCTTTTTTTAACAATTCATAATTGAAATAAATTATATTTGGATAGGCAAATTAAAATATGATTTTAAATCATTTACAGTAGGGTAAAAAGTAACAAGTCAACAAATTATATAATTGATTAGTGGCCGGTTAATTAAAGAACAAAGCAATGGCATTAATATGTGCTTCTGAAAAGACTCTAGCGAGAAAACTGTTAATCATACCTCAAGTCCGTAGTGCTGTAGGAGTAGAGGATGTTTTGGGCTTTAATCTTGTGTAAGGCAACCCTTAATAAATTGTCGAGTTACATGTAAGACAATGAACTTTAAAATTTTTGAACGTACACATATTTCTACACTAACAGTACTCGTCCCGCTAATCATCTGCAAAAGGCAACTGGTTTGTATTGCAATCTGCATGTGTTGAATGCAGTAAATAACGCTTAATAACAGTCAAACGGAAATAATCTGACCATCGGACCAATACAAACACAGCTACTTATAATTGCCTCCCCTACACTGACAATTGCAATGACAGCGTTGATAGCTTAAGCACTATCAATTTTGAGCCCCACAGTTTCAGCCATGGTTCACGTCGTTTGTTGTTGTAGTTATATCATTCTACGCCATCAAATACAGGACAGCATAGCTGTATGTCATCGTACAACCGTTTCAGGAAATCACAGACAGTGTAGTGAAAAGCATAGGGTGAAATAGTATAAACCCAGTCCAGTTCCCTTCTAACTCAATGTTAAAGTAATAGGATTAGCATGTATTTCTAAAAAAATAGTGTTGTCATTTAAACTCTTCAAGCAAAAAAACTACTAATCGAAGCTCAGATCTGTTGGCATATTACTGAAAGAGCATGTCTTGGGCTACAATATGGTGCAAGTTGCACATTTTTAGCTCCCATGGTTCTTGAGTTACAGGTCATTGAAATTACGTATCTCAAAAAGTTACAAAGATATGCACAAAATAAAAGCAGATGCGGTATCAGCTGCTCAAACTACACCAGAATACGTTAAAAAACATTCAAATTTCAAAACAACATTCAAATTTCAAAACTTTGTGTGACGTCACAACTTCGACCAATGGCGAGCTTCCAAAGTTTTGACCGGAAGTCAACGATTTTCTCAAACTTATTGTAACCACTAACGATCTAGATGCATATCACATTTCAGAGCAATCAGTTAAGCGGTTCTTGACAAGAAGATGTTAAAACGACTTCTTATAAAATCCAATATGGGCGCCAAACCATGTGACATAACAAAAATCGGGCTCTGTGGTGCACAACTTCAGCCATCAGAGAAAAACACTGTAAAATTTCAAGTCAAGCGGTCTAGGCTGTAGGCTGCACACAAAATTAAATATATAATAATAATAATCCGAACAAAAACAATGGGTGTCTCGCAGGACTTCCTGTGTGGACCCCTAATAAAGGCAAATAATCCTAACAGATACAATAGGGATTCAAGCCTTAATGGCCTGAATGGCTTGAACCTCTAAAAAGAGAGACTAAGTAAAGTTTGAAATATGAAGCCTGTTTTTTGGAATCATTTTTTTTTCATGAAATAGATAAAGATTCAGTGGACAAAGATTATGAAGAAAGATAGTTTGGAAAAAATACTTTGAACAACTTTCCCATACTCTTTTAATATAATAACATAACAGAGGTGTAGTCTGGCAAATTCAAGAAAATCTTGTCATGGTGTGTGACAGTGTAATGGACATGTGGCCTTTGTGTATCTTGTACATTGAGTCTGATATTTGTGTAATGTTAAAATATTGAACACTAAAAACCTTCCCTAAGTCAAAGTTCTTGTCTTGATGAAGTGAGATTAAAATTCTCATTGTACATACATGTAACCTGCTAGTGTTGTGACTACAAGATGTCTTCCTGCTATCATTGATGTATATCAATTTTACCTAGGATTCATGATCATTGAATACTATTTTGCATCTGGTATTTTGACAATTTAATGATGAAATCTATTCTTGTATGTACTACCTGTTATTTTACAATATTGCTAAGAAATCCAGTGTGAAATTTTAGTACTTCTCTTTCTTACATTTGTAGTATTCGTAGTAATAGTTTGTAGACATAAGTGTTTATTCTTTGTCAATAAAGTATATTAAACCCTGTACATAATTGTTTGCTCATGACTTCGGAAGATCAGTAATACGTTATTAGTACTTTCAAGGGTCAAATATCAACAAAATATGCCATAGGCCCAGCCAATAGGCCCTTCATCCTTTGGTATCTACTGGTACTCCCTGATATTGTATGTAGCTGGTTGGTTAAATAAAGTAGAGCATAATTATTTATTTTATTTTATTTATTTACTTGATTGGTGTTTTACGCCGTACTAAAGAATATTTCACTTATACAACGACGGCCAGCATTATGGTGGGTGGAAACCAGGCAGAGCCCAGGGGAATAAAGCAAAATTAAAGTGGTGTATTAATGTTGCATGTTCAAATCCACCACCTGGAGGTTCCTCTGACATTTATCATTAGGAGGTTTGACAGGTGAAGTACAGGTAATGTACAATGGTAAGGTTTGTCCTGAAGAAGACTAACTCTTGAGTCTACATGTACAGGTAGCTCCAGCTGGTTCAAATTCGGCTCTACATTAGGAAGTTCATCAAACATCTGGTGAGGTGAGGGGATTTTCCCCACCGAGAAATCTGACCCACATTTGACAATTCTTTAGTAATGGTGGCTGCCATATCTGACATCAAATCAATTAAAACAGGTTTTGTTCCAGGTAAAACTGTTGTGTTCAATATACCTATAAGTTTTTTTTTTTAAATATAAACTCTGCAACCAATCCAGTCAAGAATGAGATAACTGTGTGTACAGTTGGACAAACATTCTAAAGCTTAGCAATGACTGATGTTCAATATGTACATGTTACTTTTTTTTTTTTTTTTTAATTGTATAGGAAGTAAATGGTTTGACTCATAAACAGTATTAAGAAACTTTCAATAACCAGTGTGGAAGACTGTATACACACTTACGTAACTCCAGTGGAAACTGGTCACTGACAGAACCATATACCAAATACAAGGGCTGACTGTTCCTCTGTCACCCCTGAAAGTTTGACATGCTCTGGTGGACAAGTAATAACTTAAAGGATTCTTATAAATGTAAAACGTGGAATAAAAAATGAGATCTTTGTCCAAAATCTTACCTATACATGAACTTGAGTGCTGAATTATCTACAAGTACAATGTACATGTATACTGATACAAATGAACACAACACCAAATTTGTGTTTAACAGAAAAAAAATTCAACAATTCAATTTAGTATTAATACACATCCATTCTATTCCAAGAAAGCGACATTCAAAGACTGGAACCAACACTTATACCCATAACATTACATGCAGCTGTGCATGGAAATAATTCTAGATTTAAAGCTTTGAACTTGAAAATCTACTTATTGATCTTTTATTAAGTATTTAGATGTGTGTTTATGAAAAAATACATCTATTGTTATGGTCATATATATAAACAACCAAACTAAAAGCATCCAATCCTATGGGGTTACATAAATAATGAAAAACTAATATTCTTGTACATGTACACTGAAGTATATATAAGGCAAGACATAAAAATTCCCAAAAAAGGAATACACACGTAAAAAAAACCTACCATGTTAAATAAATACAGGATTTTGCCCACCTTTCTTGAGACAGGTGTAAATGATAACCCACTCAATGCTTCACATCTTGTGGGTTATCATTTTCACCTCTCACTCAAAAAACATTTGTGATATTCAACCTTCACTTCACATGTACATGCATGTAAATACCACATTTATGTATTGCTAAAATTCTATCATATCACATATACTGTATATGTACATAACACTCCCAGATTACACAATCAGTATGTAAAATAACATGGAATTTTGCCCCTACAAATGCGTCTTTAGAGACAAATATACATAAAATACTCATTTTTTCAATGGAATTTCATTCTACCTTCAAACCAAACACTCAAACCAAATCATTAAAGCCCTCAGTATCAGACAAAATGTGCAACTCCGTCATGATCAAAATTTTACGCCTTGAAAGTTTTGGACGTCAAATGGAATGATAACCGATATATGAATTTGAACATTACACATTTTACCTGCAAGTGCATAAGTTGTCCTCTTTATACAGTTTCAGAATTGTTTTCAGCTGTTTCATCAGAGCGCTAATTTCATTCTGCAGCACACCAGAAACTTGTTCCTTGTGCTTGTCAGCAAAGTCTTGCAGCTTTGCAGCATTTGACATCTCACTTTTGGACACCACTTTGTAGGGCCAGCTCAGCAAGAGAATGCTGAAGAAGTGTGCAGGTGTTAGCAGCTTCATTAACTCACAGCACTGCACATTACCTGACATACAATTCGGAATCCCAGCAGCCCGACACACCTTTTGAACCACTTCTTTAGACTTGGTGGCTACAAAATCACAGAGAGTCAAGGACAATAATGGAAAGATGTCCAGTTTTTCCAGACTCTCCATCATGTCTTTGACTGCGCACAGGTGTCCTTCTGACACCAATTCTGGACACTTGACATCCAACTGTGACGTCAGAATGGATGCTGTCTCGGATAAAAATGACGCCCACTTTAACACTTCTAGAACTGCCTGCTGAACAATACTTTCTTGATCTTTGTCAGCGTCTGCTGGCTCAGAGAGCCACTGTAACCAAAAGTTCATGAAGGTAGTCAGCTCTGAGGACAGGCCCTGACTAAATGTCACACTGAGTTGAGGGGAAATACGGAACAGCAACAGAGGAGTGAAATCAAAGTGTCGGGACAGCTGGATGTATCCTCTTGGCTTTCCTGAAAGGTAAATTAAAGTTTTCAATCAATTTGCAAAACAGTTTAAATCAACAACTCATTGAAATATTACATACTGTGATGGTTTATTCCTGGAGGACATAACATCAACTTCATCTTTAAGCCACGCCATCATCATGCAGCGATTAAAACATTGCTTTTGGTCAAAAATGAATATTATATAGAAAACATAATAATGACAAAACCCTCACCCCCAACAAACCCTGACCACCTCCTGTTTTTCCTTTGCTTCTTCTCTTTCAGAACTGAAAATCTGTTCAATACATGTACTCAGTGCAAACTGCATAAGTATGTTTGTGTAGACAAATATTATACCTGTGTCTGGGTCTATACTCCTCATGGCTGTGACCAGTGTGGTAACAGGTACCCAGTGAGGAGGGTATTTAAATCTGGCTGTATCCAGCACCAGGGCCAAATCTCTACCTGGGTGGTATCCTCCAATGGGAGAAAAATGGCCATCCCCTGTCTGGTTAAGAACTTTACGGGAGTATGAAATCACCAGGACACTTTTGTCTTGCCTCGTGGTCTGCTTTACAACTTCACGAAATGTACCTTCTGAGAAATTCTCCTCTGCACGCACAGGCTGTGTGATCAGGAAGTTGCACTCTGCCAGACAGACAAAGTTATCAAACGTGATCCCTTGTTTTTTCACCAGCTGTAGAGACATACAGCAGTCCAGCATGCTCTCATGGTACCATCTCCATGGGCCTTTCCACACTCTACCAGGGTCGACAGAGAGTGAGTTTAAAACCATAACCAAAGTGGAGAGACCACAAAATGCTGGCTCGTCTTGGGTCCTAAACTGAGCGGCCAGCTTGAAGTAACAGTCCATGTGTCCAGAGCTAAGAGCTTCTTTGAAAACCTGCTTTCCCTCTTCTGAGCTGAACTCAATACACCCAGCTGGCAGTTCTCGTCTGTAGAACTGTTTCGGTGACTGTGGTGGTGTTACATGTACGTTCATGGTGAAAGTATGTGCTTCTCGAACATAAGGAAAGACGTCACACTGTAAAGGTAGGTCACCATGTTACATTCTGCTATAGACCTAAAAACAAATTAAAAGACATGCTGTAAACTGGAAAGTTAACCAAAAGTTAACCATCTTGGTACACTCCATTTAGGATGAGCATTGTCTCTCAGCAATGTAAACTAATTTAGTACACTCATATAGAAAACCTTTCCCACAGAGGGACCTACCAACATAACCTGCCTTGTGAATTTATACTCATAACTCCACACACAGCATGTGCAACATCATTTAAAATTTGATTTTTTAATGGTTAAATATTTGGTATGGTTGAGTTTTCACTGGGGTGTTTCACAAGTTATAAACCTGATTTTTCAGTGTCTTTTGGAGTTGAATGGCTGTTTGCATTAACCTTTGCCATTCTACTGAAAAACACAACTCACTTTGAAAATTTATTATTTTTATGTCAACATATGTTGAAGTGGTTTACTTCATTGCTATATACGTCTCGACACACCTTCACATTTTAAAGGCATGTTTCAGCCAACCAACTCTTTATCCTGCAGGTATTTCACTACAAAATATGTACAGGTTTTTAAAAGCATATTTAAGATTAAAATTTTATCTTATAATATCTCTAAAGTATTGCAATGCCCACTGTCCATGGTTTCCTTTGCTTTTGACTGGATTATCAAATTAATTTTCGGCACCCATTAAGTTTTTATAACAACAGATCACTTTTTGGTCGGAAAATAGTGAAATGAATATTTGTGACGTGACGTTTCTCTGTCATTTGACTTTGTAAAATGTATGTGCCAAAGTAAAAATATTTAAAGAAAATGTCAGTTGTGACGGAGATGACAGGGTGTGATGTAGATGACTTTTTGTACAAAAATCAAAAGAAGGCAAAGGTAAATGTTTCAAGTATATTTATTTGTTAGAAATTCACACTGACAGTCTTTTAACGAATAGTTCACTCAAAAAGACAATGTGTTAAATTTAACAGAAAGTCCGAATGATGCTAGAACGTACTCTGTTATAACACAACACTCTTTTCACATTCAACATAATATCATGTTAGAATCGTAAAGGGTGAAATAAAAGAATATGTGTTATATTTAACGCAATAATCTGCTACAAGAACAGAATGCATTCTAGAACCACACACTTTCTTCTAAATTTAACAGATTAATTTTCTCAGTGTTCAGATATTTAGTTCTTCCCATGTGGCTTTCCAATAATTCCACTTCTACATGACAGCTCCCAACACTGTTTGGCTCAGGAAAGAGGGTCACAACTTTATGTTACTTGTACCATATTCGATCCTTCCTCATAGGCCAGCAAAAACTCTGTTGTCGCTGATCCTCAACAATGACTTTACTTCCACAGCATTGTCATCTAAATCGACTATTATTCCCGGATAGGCAATACCTTCATACTCAACAATACACCACTTTCCAAAAACGGCATCTTTCGGGGATACAACTTGAAGGTAAGTCTCAAATGCATCGTCTCCTGAAGACCCTGGTTAAAAATAAACCTGATGAGGTTAAAATGAATAGTAATGTTTAATTCTGCTGATTCTTCATTTGTCAATATATATATATATCTACATACATATATATATATACGTATATATATATACACACACACACTAGTAACCGAGTTATCTTGGTCTGAACAAATTTATTTATTCATTTATTTCATTGTTGTTCAAGAATTTTTCACTTCGACGATGGCGGTGGAGTGCCCCAGGTAAACCGCCAACCTTTGGTAAGTTACATTCCCAATAACGTCACAGATTCCAACAGTAAATCCATTTGTTGAAGAAGAGATAAAATTTGTATGTGTTTGGATTTATGTGGGAGGCCTTTTGATTCATAAGATACAAGACACCATTTTCCCAATCGTCAAATGTGTTCAAATACCTTTAATAATGTTTGTGTTTTCTTGGGGACTTGTATTCATGTCACAGAGAAATTTGACCTGTTTTAATCCGAGACATTGGCAGCGAGTCCAGGTCCCATTACAGAAACAGCTTAGAATGCGGTGCCACACAGTCCCCAAGCTGACTGGCAGAAAGTGTCATCTGAAAAGAAATTTCATGGTAAATAAGTTGTTTAACCTCACTTATTTGATTTTCATATGCTACCTTTTTTACTGTTATATAAAGCAATATTTGTGCCATATATATTTATATATATATATACATATGATTTAAGTTCAAATTGAAAAAACTGGCACAAAAGTCGGCGGTTTACTCCATCAACTCAAGTTTCCTCCATACACTAACCTGGCAACTAACATTTAAGTGAACACCAATTAAATAAATAAACAAATATAATAAAAAGATGGGTTATAAACAAGTATGTGTTCAGGTCTGACGGATATTCACAGTTTCCGATACTGGACGTAGCTGTGCAGGGATTATCCATAATATTTCATCATCGCTGACCAGATACAGCTAGATGGCTGAGTTTGGAAGCAAAGCGTGGTACAGGGATTCTCCATCAGGTATATCTTTCCCCTCAGAAACAAGAGGGGTCTGCCTTTCTCTTTAAAGCAGCTCCAATCCCCTCCGCAGCACTTTTCCCATGCCCTGCCTCATGGAAATTCCATGTTGCATACATGTATTTGTACCCCACTTCAAGTGGGATAACTGAGGCAAAATAGACATTTTTCTTATTTTGATATTGCATTGTTGCGCCATCGCTTGTGAAGTGCACTGATGACAATTTGTTGAATTCATGTAGTTCTCCAAGGATTGGTTTCATACGTGACCATATTGCACACGGGTCATGCCGAGTGGAATTGGACACAGAGCAGAAAGGTACGTTATCGTTAGATGTGTAGACTGTTCCTGTGTGCAATGTGGTTTTATTATGTGATGCCCCAAAATGCACACTTTGAACTTCTGCATTGTTCTTGCAAGACTAATTCTCGGAAAAAGCAATGTGAATAACAGCTTTGCCTGCTTCTAGCAAGTTTAGAGGTTCTAACATTCTGGAGTATTGACGTCTGATATTGTATATATGGGTCATTACCTGTGGCTTGAGTTCTTCTTCAAATTTTGCATACAGCTCTGACAATCTGATGCTGATCAACTCCTCCATGGTAATTTTGATCTGAAACTTTTCCTCACCATGTGATGTAAGTTTTGACCTTTCGTTGTGTTTGGTTACCCACTGGTGATAAGTAGCCTTGGCGTTAACCATGCTTTGATCAATCCTTGGGAGCTGTTTATCCTCACACAAGGTACATTCTCCGTACATGTATTTCTGGTTGTTGGCATCACACACTAGTTGCTTGTAATGCCTTGAGAGGCTTTTTGTTTCAGTTGCTCTCTCGCTGTGTAGCTTACTTACCATAAGTTGGATGTTGTCGAGGTGCTTACAAAGGCACGTGTCCCTGTCTGTTGACTTCGGGGTGACCACCCATTAAAGCCACAGAGAACAGAAAAAACAAATATTTGAGCTTTATTTCAGGATTGTCACACAAAAACTTGGCATGTAGAATCTTCATGTTGTCAGACAGAAGCCCCTTCTGTTTTTTCTGTTTCTTTCGTGTGAGTGTGTCTCTTTTCCCTGGCATAATTCACCTGTTGTTGTCAAGCTCAAAGAAAGACGAAACAGCTCCCTTACTTGCCTCACTCATGGCGTTGCCTCGTTGCTTTCTTGTAAATTCATTTAAAAGCCTTTCCTTTGGGAAAATAGACAAGGCAAGGTAAGTACTTTCTGAGAATAGTGCCACGGATTAAATTTAAGATGGTTTGTTTTCCCTTCAGCTTGTCAGTAGATTTATATTTCTGTTTCAGGTGTGCAATAAGAACATTGAGAACAAGTAGTGTTCTACAGGCATTGCCAGGAACCCGTTTGTCAATACCCCTAAGCTGTCTGACTGCCTTGGAAACTTGAGAAATGGACATTCAGGAATGCCTTGATCGTTCTCTGATGTACCTTTCCCTGTAGCACTCTGATTTCCTCTTCTCATTTGCAAATTTATGTTTAAGTTGAATTATGTCACGATATGCCTTTGACCTCTTCCGCTGCAATGACTTACACTGGTCATTAGTGAATCACTCTGGAACTGCTTTGGGAGTTGGGGGAGGAGTTTGGAGCTGTTCTTCATTGACTAAAACTTTCTAGATGCTCTTATGATTTTTTCTCCATCTTCTTCTAGTGATTCGCTGGTCCCTCTTAGTACGATCTCCAACTATACTGTCTCTTTCTTTCTGGAGAAAAGTTTCCCTTCATTCGCCTTTTTTTTCTTTCTTTGTAGCACTTAGCCCTTTCTGCAGCGGAGACTGCCATCCATGAAAAGAAACATTGTATCCATTAGGTGAATGTTTATTTATTTATTTATTTATTTATTACTTTGGGGTATAACACCTTATTCAAGTATTTTTCAGGCATTTGACAGTGGTCAGGTTCGCAGGTTCAGGAAATCGGAGTACTGAGAATAACCACTGCGCTTCGCTAAGTACCTAACAAACCCTTTAATATAAAGCCATAACCGAATCAGTGAAAGCTGGATTGAATCATGTGATGTCAGGGCTTTAATATTTCATCAAATTCTTTAATTACATTGCTTTGCAGTTATATTCCTTAGAGAATGCATTACTGGGTATAAAGTGTGTTCTTTGCAGGAAATGTGACCAGAAATGTCTACAATGGTTTGCCTAGAGATTTATTCAGCTTCCATACACTGATAATGTAGAGCACCACAGCACATAAAATCCCATCTATAATAAAACCATAATCAATAACTGGTTAGATAACAAAAAATATGGTAATTAAAGCATTTGCATGTTTATAGCAAATATAGTCATCTAAGCGACCGAGAGTGTCATGTACGTGACCAGGAGTGTCATCTGTGTAACGAAAAATGTCATCTACGTCACACAAACATGTGACATTGATGACCGTGACAGAGATGACATAGAATATAGTTCAACAGTTACTGCAGGCCTATTCGATATATTGATGCAAATTACAGTAATCTAGGAGGCATTAGGGCAGTTGAAATCAACATAATAATGTTTAGCGAACCAGACTATATCTACGATGTGTATCAAACGTTTGTTGAAGACACAGATAATGTACAATACTGGTACTGAATCATTTGACCATAAAATGATTATAAAACTTACCTCTACATTGGTCTTCTGAGCCCACCGTGTTCAAATATAGCGCCTTGTTGAACACTTATGAACCATGAGGTTACACATGACTCCCCTGTATCAGTCTTTATCGGGCTTTTGTCACGTGACATAGATGACAGCAACCATTTTTGTTGATAATAATTAGAAATTTATGTAATATTTTGGACATAATATATAATATATAATAAATATATCACAGAAATGGTGTTTTCTTCATACACGTTGGATTTATTCATTTATTTGATTAGTGTTTTATGCTGTACTTAAGAATATTTGACTTATACGACGGCAGCTGGCATTATGGTGGGTGGAAAGCAGGCAGAGCACTGGGGAAACCCACAACCATACACAGGTTGCTGGAAGACATTCCCACTTACGACTGGAGATCATACACATTGGATATGTGAGGTCCAGATATGCTACGTTTTTTTGCCTGCATTGTATGAGCAAGTCGTCTACCTACCCCTGTGACTGAAATAAATAAATATCTTTAAAAATCAACGAACTATTATTATTTGCTTGCTCTCAGTAGTTATCTTGTTTTAGTTATGCAAAAAGAAACACTCAGGAGTAATATACCGTCGACACAAACATGTGACTTTACAAAACATTGACCCAAATACAACCAAATTAATATCCATCTAATTTGAATTACAGTCCCTTTGTTTTTGACTCAAATGCCCATATATCATACCAAACAAATGCTCACATGCTTTTCGGTTTGTTTGTTTTTTTTCGTGGAAATTAATTAAATTTATGTAGAAATCATTCTACTGGCCTCCATGGTTTATGATAGGAGTAAGTTTTGTCAGTTTCGATTAACTTTAATTAAGCGAGCTAAATGATCTTATTTTCTTATTTAACATTCTTTCATTTACCTTGTCCGATGACTGGCCGAATTAATTTCAGAAATATAAAGCATGGAGGCAGTACTTACTTTCAACGTTGTTGAATTTGATCAGTTTCATAAATACATGTAGGCCCTACTGCAGTTACGTCAACACATGAGCTTTACAATGTAAGTGATGTATCACTTCGTCTGTCATGTCTGACTCTCAGGGTACTCTATGAACTGGTATAGCGTATATTTGCCACTAGTGACTACCAGCCTAAGGAGTAGGTCGACAAATCTTGTCGTCTGCTAGTGACTTGCCACACCGTGAGTCGATGTAGTAAGAAACACGGCGAGTGTAGTAGGACAATTCGAACGGCAAAAAACGAATACAATCAAGCCATCAACAACAGTAAAACGATCACTACTGCCATAACGGCTCATGGATACGCATCTCATGTATGTATAGGCAGTCACTCACAAAGTTTTCCAGAGAAATGTCCCTGTACCATCGTGAAAGTCTCCCTTTGACATGTTTCCCGGATGTTGCGACTGTATGACGTTTGATTGGCTAAAGGAGACACACAGGGATCTCTCATTATCTGGGTTGAGAGCCACGTTATTCAGGTTCCTGGGCCACGCGCTCCTGCCCTGCAGTTTACTGGTACAGTGAAAACTGTCAAGGTACTCATTTCAGGTAAATTACCAATTCTTTGTTTTTCGCCCAATACAACAATGCACAAAAAATACTAAGTTATACCTAAATTCAGCAAATATGTCAAGTCTGTGAACATGCTGAAATCGAATGTTTTTTAAAAGCGTATTCACGGTCAACGGGAACTAACTCTAGATCAGCACATAGGACGAGCTTGTTCTTAGGACCACGTGACCATCTTATCATTCTCGGCTGCTGCAAAACTGTCTTTAATTCGCCAAGTCAAACGATCTATTGCTGTTTGTCGGCAACAGGCCGGCAGTATAATTTCTTTACCCGCATTTCGAGCTCTGATCAGCCGGTGTTATGGTGTACCAGTACAGTTTTGTGTAGGTCGTAAAAACGTGCGAAATATTGATGAATATTATTTGTTATATATAGGCTAATAGGCCTACATGTATATTCCTGACTGTGCTCAGAAATGCAAAGAGCCAGACCAAATAAATGAAAGCAAACTCGGTCATCCAGGGCTACACGTACGTCTCACATGTTGCAGGATTTATTTATTTTATTGGTGTTATATCATGGCATACTCAAGAATATTTTACTTACCGTGTTCCAAAGCAGCCGGCATTATGATGGGAAGAAAACACGTAGAGCAGAGGGAAACCACGGTCATCCACAGGTTGCTGGAAGGCCTTCTCACATATGACCGGGGAGGAAGCCAGCATGAACTGGACTTGAACTGACTGACTCCGAAGTCATTGCACACTCTGCCGCACTATAAACAAGTTATAGGAACAGTAAGCTTAAACTAGATAAGGATATATCCATCCCACATCTGTTATCAATTGGCGTTGTGGATAAAACTGGTTTTGAAGAAAAATCAACATTAAGAATTAATTATGCATCTTAATCAGTAACTTTCGTTTTTAGTCACCAGTTCTTATTTTTGTATCTGATTTATTCATTTTCATATTGATTACCCCTGATGTGTAAGATCGAGAGTGTGTTTAAAATATAGTCTGAGGACAATTAAATGTATATATCGAATATAGTCAGGATCAGTCTTTTGTTTTCATTGTGGTGCTTCAACCATACATTGAGAGATACTTTGAAGAAATGGACGCATATTCAGGAAAAATCAACTGGGTTTGGCATGCTGGCTATTAACTGTTAGCTAAAACCCATTTTCCATGTCAGCCGATGTGAAGATAAACAGTTGTAAAATCTTATAAATATTGGTCTTGGGTTCGATATTATGTACAGTCAGTTCAGCTTTCAGTACACTCTTGACCTTGCATATTTATAGCCTTCAGTGTATTCTCCAAAGTTGATACTGGGCCAAAAGAGGTTGTTGTTGGGTCCTTATTGCAGCAGAGGGTAGGTCTTGATTGGGAAGTGTGGTTGAGGGTTTTGGATAAGAAACCTCTGAGGATTAATAGTCCCATATAATGTGGACAATGAGGAATATTCAATGTTGTTCACATTCAATGAAACTTTCAATTATGTCAAGTAACTTTTTACTTCAGGTTATTTTTTGAAGATTATAGAAAATGCTGCTGATTCCCATTTCCCGCATGCTGATTAAACTCTCCTCCCTGCCTACAATGTGATGAATGAAACAGCCATCATGAGATCAAAAATCTGTAGATTTATTTGTTTGGGTCCAACTGTTACTTTTTCAATATTATCAGCCATGTCATGACATTGTGTCTCTTTTGGTAAATGTAGCAGTTTCTTCACAAATTCTATGTGATTACATGTAGCTATATCCTCACTGAAAGGTCCTGCTGATAAACCCAAACATGACTCACCGCCCAATCAGGGTATAGTCTACTAACTACCAGCCAACAGTACTTGCAAGCTTATTCTTGCCAGATAGACAAATATAAATACAGCCTGTATTCAGGGCGAAAGATAGAGTCAAGAGTAGATAACTCTTTTCTTTTTTTAAATTTTCTTTTAAAGCTGTCAAAGCACTTACTGCCCCTTGGTCAGTCTTAGTTTTACTTTAAACCGATGTCTTTTCTTGCATGATTTGGGTAATCTGCATTCCTTCTCATGGCTAGATGCCATGTATTCTGGATTCTGTATTTATAAAGTGAACATAAATATTCTCAAATTGAGTATGCCGTCAAATTCCAAGTAATCAATCAGTTCAAATGTTGTTGCAGTGCAGGGAAACACTAGTAATATTGTCATCTTGGGGCTGTAAGCAATGTAATAATTGTTTACTTAAGGTTAAAGCTATAAAACTTTTTGTCTGTATCATAAAAACACTCATTGCTTGATCGCTTTCACTTCTTTATTCTTAAACAAATATTTGTCATGTAACAATGGTTTGTTTGATGCCAATTGTCATGTTCAAGACTACTGACGTGTACATCTCTATACAGAGCTGCCACACTGCAGGGCCATGCCATAGACACCAGACATGAGACCCTGACACCCAGGATACAGTACACTGATGTAGCAGTTAACCTAAGTTCTTGTGCAGACTGTTACTGGTACAAGTGTTGTTTGACTGCACACCATTTCAAAGTCAAAAGCCTCCACAATGCGCATCACAATGGACCCATAAGCGTCTCACCAATGCAGTCACCATGACTTTATGTCTGACTGCATGGACATGGGCATGATGAAAAGGTCTGTTAGCAGTAACCTGTGGATCATCGTGGGTTCCCCAGGGCTCTGCTCATTTTCATCTCACCATATTGCCAGGCCACCGTAGTATAGATGAAATATTCTTGAGTATAGCGTACATGTAAATCACCAGTAAAATAAATGAATAAAAGTTAAAAAGGGTGTAAAACCCTCGGTTTCCATTTCATGATTCCAGCTGCCAATGTTATATGTAATCTAGCTAATATGGAGCATATTTTACGTCCTAGGTTTGGTTGCAGTTATTTCATCCAGCTGACAAAACAGGACAAAGTGTTGAACATGGCAACCTATTCCTGGCATTGGAAGAGACATTTCTATCACAGAAAGGATCAGGTAATTAATGTGTCATAGTACTGAAATTTTCAACATGTAGACACCTGGTGTTAAAAGCTATGTAGTTTTGTTCTGCATTTCTCAGAGCTTTGTGCAGATTGATATGTTCAAGAATGCCTGAGTTTCATTGTTGGCCAACCAGTCCAGATTTCTTCAGATTACGCAGTTCGCTATCTGCAAGATTTGTTTGCAGGCTTACATCAGGAGCTTTGTAATTTCAGTTAATGCCTGGTTTCCCTTTGGACTCTGGCTGGTTTCCCCCATCCATAAGTCTGTAAACTGCTATTATGAGTTACAACAGAAGAGAACTATACATGTACATGATGTATTATAACTGCAGTTATACAGAAAAATGCAGTTTTATCACACAGTTCATTGGTCTACACTTTATATAGTAGCTGTTTTTTTTATTTTCTATGAAATGGACGAAGGCAGCAAATCTCATTGTCTTAGAATGTTTTTTCAAGCATTAAAACATGTCTAATCTGTCCATACTAGACTTTTTGTTAGGTAAGTCATATTGACTTACCTAACCTAAGTTGTTTTTTTTTTTTGTTTTGTTTTTTTCATTTTTCAAGTCAAATTACTTGTTACCTCACCACTTAGTAACAATATTATAATTATAATATCAGTTATGATTTTTTGGGGGGAGATACAGGTGATGCCACTTCTGTCATCAGAAGAAAACAAGATACAATGCAAGATGGAAATTGTCAACAAATGCATCTTCTCATCAAATTAAAAGCATGGCATCTTCTGGCTGAATGTTATGTGATAATTGGTAATGTTACTGTATTGTATGTTCAGATAATGTTACTGTATTTGTATGTTCAGGTAATGTTACTGTATTTGTATGTTCAGATAATGTTACTGTATTTGTATGTTCAGGTAATGTTACTGTATTTGTATGTTCTGGTAATATTACTGTATTTGTATGTTCAGGTAATGTTACTGTATTGTTTGTTCAGATAATGTTACTGTATTTGTATGTTCAGGTAATGTTACTGTATTTGTATGTTCAGATAATGTTACTGTATTTGTATGTTCAGGTAATGTTACTGTATTTGTATGTTGTGGTAATGTTACTGCATTTGTATGTTCAGATAATGTTACTGTATTTGTATGTTCAGGTAACGTTACTGTATTTATATGTTCTGGTAATGTTACTGTATTTGTATGTTCAGCCTTTGACAACTTTTTATTTTTTACTATTAACTTTTATTTAACTGTTTATTCCACCCATGACTACATTAGCTGTATTGTATTCCTGATGAGTCACGGGGCTTGGCAACTGTCTGAGGCTCATGGAGTAACTTACTTACTGGTTTCTATAATTCTTCAACCTTTTCGCTTGCTTGAAAGGTGTTTATTCAAGCATATTCTAAAGGCATTATTCTGTGCAAACTGCCTGAAGCTGACCAACCCAACTAGTATGGTTTTGCCACCAATATCACATTAAAAAGGTGCATAAATCGCACTGAAAGCTGTGAAATATCTGAGGAATTAGGGAAGGTTGACATATAAGCATCTAAATGCCATCTTACGGGGTGGATGTGGGTAGCTGGGTGAGACATCTAGTAACAGCCTAAACTTGTGTCTGTGCTGAGCCAAGTATTACGATATGTAAGTATAGAAAGATAACCAGTGGGACAAAGGGAAGCTTTTTTGAGTGGAAAATATTCAAATAAACATGTTGTACTGGTGTTCAATAAATTTGAAAGCCACATGAGTTTGTCCCTATTTTTTTTTTTAACTGGTAATGGCTGATTCTATAGTTGGGATATGATTGTGCTATTTATGAAAACTGAATCATTTAGTAAAACTTTTCAGCATTATTTACTAGCTAATATAAATCAAGTTTCCTGATATTGATTTTTCCATGACATTGTGTTGACCAACAGTTTAGTTAAGCCATTCCACTATCATAGAGGTGTTAAATGATAAGTGATATCAGTTGGTGATTGGTTCAGCTACATGTAGATAGGAATTTTGTGCATAACTTAAGTTGTATCCTGTATGTTGATAGTGGAGTGGTTTTTCTAATGGGACTGCACACATACACATCATGTGTGTTTACTATAAATATTGAGTACACGAATATGCACACTACAGCTTATACATGTAATATGTACTTATATGTATGTGTGAAGAATATATGTATCACGAATGATGATAAACATTATAGACCTGATGTTTTTCTTATATTTGTCTGTGACAGAAATGACATGGGCTCACCCTAACACCCAAGACCTGTACCAATGTTTGGTGGCTGGCTTTATCTTCCCTGCACTCACGATGAGATATGACCCATTCGTTTTCGTACATCCTCCTAAGATTATGTTCTGATAACTGTGATAAAGCTGACATAGCTGATATGTACACAAGTATGTGGAGAAATGATCAGAGATATACACCCTGACTACTGAACCCAGGCTGTATATTAAAGCTGTCTTCCTCCCCTTCGTTGTGCACAGCCAAATCTCTGACTACCACTGTAATCAGAGAGGACATGTGACATTTCAGACATGTAACTTCATTGTTCAGTTTTTCATTTTGTTTCAGGGAAGCATTTTCCAAGTACTTCCGTCTCCTAACAGGGGTGTGGTAATGCAGATTTGGAGGGTGAGTTGGTGTCACTGTACATGAGGTAAAGGATTAATAAGCTCTGTATGATATCAGTCTCGTATATCTTTGCAAAATATTATATTCATTTCTGAAGTGGCTGATGACGTGTATGTGGCCATTTGCGCACTTTAATATTCTTTCAAAAATCACTTGTCTTCCAGCAGTATGGGGTGCATATCTGTGGGTCATATGTGGATAAAGTTTGTTTTGTTATCCGGGACACGGTTTCTTTTACTCCTGAAACTGACCATTATCACATAGGCCTAAGTGAAAAATTCTTGGGGCTGTTATGTATTAATTTCAGAATAATATTTAATGGATGCTCCATGTAAAAGTCACATGTGCTGTACTGAGTGCCTTTCCAGGATCTTCTCCTACCAATTTTTTTTTTTTTTTTTTTTTTAATACGTATAGCTAGTTAATGTGCGTAGACACGGAGATCTATGTCTGCTGTAGCTATGTACATGTATAGCAGGACTTGCCAGTTTTATGTGAAGTGTAATCAGATGCTGTAAGTGGGACATCCTGTCGCTGGTCTAAGCCTTCTTCAACAACATTCTGTTTTCATTTCTCCCAACAGCTCCATGGACTTATTCAGTTAGACCCCAGGTCATTGAAGAGCCTGTTGTTTTAGCAAGGGCGCTGATGGGAGAGCAAATTCCTGAAATCAGGACAATAACATCAGGGTTTAGTGTATGTGAACTGCATTTGTCTGGAAAACTTTATGCTGTACTCTGATCAATGAGGCTCTTTCCAAGTTAGGATGGAGAAGCTCCAGGTGATTTTGGTAAGTTTAATGTACTCTACATGTTCATTTTGCTTTGAGTTACGTTAGATATTGTTTTAAGAGTAACTGCTATGTGCATCTATATAGTTTAAAGGCTTTTTGGAAAAGCAAACAAATGTGAATGTGAAATGGACATTGACCCATCAATACGTGTACATGCACTACTTTTAAGAGAGAGATGGAATGGATTTACCCTCCTGTTAGTACATGTCGATATATTAATAGGGGGCGAAAAACCTGTTTGAATTAACAGTATAAATTTAGTGGAAGTGGTCTAAAAAGTGTGTTTGTTAGCTATTCCTGACTACATGTACAAATATAAAATTTCCAATTCAGAATTATGCTTCTGTTTTGTACATGTACATAAAAGCTGTGTTGTCAGCCATTAAAGTGATTATTCTTGTATTATTATCACTTCATGCATTGAATGCAAAATATGTTCTGATAAAAGCACATACTAGTGGTGCAGAGGATTATTTAAAATATTCTGTGATGATAAAATTAATTATATTTGGGTGTGAACACTCAATTCTTTAATTCCTAAACTGATCTCCTGAAAACGCATGCAAAAGAATTATGTTTTAACAGCTGGCTTGCAAGAGAAAAGATCAGGCAAAATTTTCAGGTACTGTTTTTCACCTGAAGTTTAGCTTTTTTCCAGTCACACATTTTACTTGATCCTGTTTTCATTGATTTATCCATCTTAAAGGGCCATTGTGTTTTTTTTAGTGCAGTTGAGTCGGTTACATTTCTATCCTTGTTTCAGCGCCTTACTGAGTCAGTCAAAAAGTCTAAAAACCTTTCTTGAGGAGTTAATACGATGTACCTGTACTGAGTTAGTTTAAGTATCAGCAGGGAGAAGACTGTAATCTACTGGTTGAAGGCACTTGTATTTCAGTCACTAGGACACATGAGGTGCAAGTTCAAACCAGGCCTTGGGCAGGGAATTTGTAGATTCTTTCGCTTTTGCTCCTTGTGGGACCTTGGTGGCAACAAACAGTTCACAACACATATAGCATCATATGCAGTTTATCGTTCAATGAAGACGATGCATCTTCCATCAATAGAATGTGCATATTTGTATGTCACAAGTGAGAAAGTTTGTCAGTAATGTGCCAGAGGTTGGTGGTTTATGCTAGTTTTAATCCTCCACCCATGAAACTTACTATTATTGCAGTAGTGAAAAATTCTTGAGTGTGGCATTGAACAACAGTTAAATTCTTAGCCAATATACATGTAATTGTAGCAGGAGTATTTAATTTCTTTTTTCTCACATGGTTAGACTATCTAATTAACAACATACTCTTAACTTTACTCTTCCAAAAAGCTGGGGAAAAGTGTAATATTCTGCTTTCAGCACTAGTAATATCTGTCCCAAAAATTAGAAGAATTAAGGTTAGTGGTTTACCCCCGACAGTCTGATTTTGACCACCCAAACTAACGCCCATTATATAGGAGCAGAATTTTTGAGGACACCAAACAGCATTAAGAACAAGAAGCTTGGAGGCCTTTGTTGGCTCAACTAGTTAAGGCACTGTCTTGCCCTTGACCAGGGAGGTCACATTTTCAAATCTACGTAAGGCTCGCTGTTATAACTGTAGCTTTAAGTTAGGAGATTTGTGTGGTACCTGGAGAAGGTTGCGGATCTACTCCAGGCACTACGATTTCCTCCAGCACTAAGTCTGACTGCCGAAATATAAATTAAAAATTATTGAACTCAATGTTACACACAAGTCAGATAAATAAAACTTTGGCTGTATTTGTTTCCCTTTGTTCTGAAATATATAATATATAATACTAGTACTATATTTGAGACACAATAGAGGAGGTTTGAGATCAAACTATTTTGTTACTAAAAGTGAAAAAAATGTCCCACTGTATCACAAAAATGTGAGGCAACTTTAGTTGACATTAATTTAGTGATCACCTGCCTTGTCGTATTCCAGAGCCACAAGTGACAACTCTTTCCCACTTCAGCTCCTCAAGTTTCTCCATCGTTGATCAATTTAAAACTCCTTGTGAAAGTATATGCAAATAGCTGCCTAACATTTCTGAGAGATCACATGGTACACTATAGCTCTGACATTGGTTGGACATATTCATAGCTCAACTTCTATATGAACCACCCTGAATCGTTACATTCACTAAACTAGAACTTGATCCTGTCTACTGCGCTGTCCTCAAAGTGTCAAAGCTGTACGTGGTTTCCTGTAATCTAAATAAAACACTGTAATGTTTGACAGAATCCATGGAGGCAAATATAAAAGGTGCATCCACTCGAACAAAATCTGAACATCTCACACTGCCATTTTCAAATCATGTGTCTCCATTGCAACTCTGAACTCTGTTGCACTCCACAAAGTTAAGAGCATTCTTTTTTCACAGTAGTTGCTTATAGTTCCTCCTGTGTATTATGAAAAGAAAAATTAAAACTCCCAAAAAGATTGTCAGTCGTCTTTTTAATAATATAAGCTTTTGAGTTGAAAACGTTCAGCGAGTTAATCTTTTTCCAGATGACGCCAAGTGCAGCTGATTTGCGCTGAGGGAAATTTGGCGTACTGTCAAAGCGCCAGGTACATTTGTGTTATGAAGTTACAGTCTGTATTATTCATGAATAACTAAGTGATATGAAGTCAGAGTCACAGTAGGACTAATGGAAACATGTTTTTGTAGCGTATATCTTTGACATGTTCAGGACAGTACACTTAAAAAAACGTTCCTGGCTACTAAATGGAAAAGCACAGATCTGTATTTCTGAAAGTCGACCAGGGAAGAATGAAACAGATCTCAGATGTGTACATGTTTTTTGTTTTTTTTTTTTCAATCTTTGTGAATAAAAGAATTTAGACTTGAAACTGCCCCATTGTCTTAATTCAGTTTTCAATATATCCCACCAAGAATGATATTTGACATCTAAACCACTTAGGAACACAAATTAAATTATATTTGAATTGCAAACTTTCTATTAAGATTGCACCACACCCAGATCCTTTCCATTCTTTGAACTGGTTCAGAACAACATATCCCAGCAGCATGTTTAACACGTCAGGTCGCTATGATGTCAAATTTCGGAAGTTTAACCTTCATTTTGACCTGGACGTGAAGCAATCCCAGGGAATGTGAATGAGTTTGTTTACAAGCAGAGGATGGGAGATAGAATCTGTGAGCTGTGTGTTAAGAAGTGAACAGTGAGTTTAATAATGTTGGTGTGTTCAAGTAGATCAGAGGCTGTGAATGGGTTGAGTCTTAATTAAGTATAACTTCCTCCTGTAGTTGGCAGAGCTTTCCCCGCACCCTTTACCCGAGCCTCAGCTTCTTCCTGTATGAACCATTCACTGTCAGACAGCCAGCAGATAACGCATTGCGTTGTTTCCTTCAGTCATTCTTCTTGTGTCTTCTCAGTCCGTAATAGTCAGGGCGTGTGCACTCAAAATACATGTAGTTAGTCTGGTCTGAAGAAAAAAAACATAACCCTGATATAGAATCTTAGTTTCAATTTTATTTTGAGGAAAAGGTTAGTTTTATATAGTAGAAATGCAGGGAAAAAAATTCATTTTTAAATTAATTAGAAAATGCTTCATTTTTAGGTAAAAATATATCAGTTTTAATTTGAAAATGCATCATTTGATAATAGAAAGATTTGGGCATGTGAACAATTCCTTATGACCAATCTGATCGGCTCCCTCTCATTTGGATATGAATTTAAGTCAGTAAAGGTGGTTTAATCTCATCACTGTCCTCAGTCCATAAATTCATAAATCACTTGTTATTTATACACATGTAAATATGGAATTAAACATCAATTACATGAGTAAGTAAATGCAAAAAACTGTTTATGTAAGAATAATATGATGTTGGGAAACACTGACCGCATACCAGCTTAACTGAGTAATTATTACGTGTAAAATCCTTTAGTACGGCATAAAACATCAACCAAATAAATAAATAAATTAACTGGAAGTTAAATTATTGTCCCACATTAAAAGATAGGATGTCAAGACTTTGACCCACCAACAGACAAACCAACTTACAGCGTTATTTTGTGCAGCAAAAAATCAGTGATGACATCAGATTTTTTGAAACTACTATTTTTTTGCTTGTCAGGCTGTGTCTGTGGTGTTGGTATCTCACCTGTCCCACATTGGTCAGTGTCTGCCTCCATCAGGAGGCATGCAGTGGGGGAGGACAACCCACGGGTACCCTGTAGCTGATGATGAAGTCGCCACACTTGACCTTAACGAACCCATGAGTAGTCAGAGTGACAGTACAGGTGTGATGACAGACTCGTTAACCACAAGTGTGAATGGTGATACATCTGAGGTGTCCACGCTGATCCCAGAGACATCCCTACCCACAATCCCAGTCCTCGGGGGTCAGTGTGTTAATGTGTCTGACTGTGCTCAGGTTTTGAACAGCACATGTAAGGACCATACCTGTCAATGTAAGGAGGATTTTTACCAACTGAAGGGCACCTGTCTTAAAAGTAAGCTCTGGTATAATTGTCTATACTAGAGTCATTGCTGACTCAAAATTGTGAACTCTTAACGATGCTTAGTTTTTGGTACTGTAAGTTGAAATTTGAACACATTTGTCTTAAGATATCAATAATGAGGTGGATAAAATTTTAATTTCTCAAGCCCGAAAATAAGCTTTAAGGTCGTATTTCAAATTTTGACTTCAGTGAGAAATGGCTTTGTAGAATCGGGCCTCCATTTACTGGTACATACAAAAGTGAATTATTCTTGAGTACAGCGCAAAACACCAATGAAATAAATAAATAACACATGTGTATACTCTTATTACACCAAGTGCTCACCTTAAATCAGATTTTCAGCTTTACATGCACTTATAATGTGCAGTTTAGGATGGCAAATAATGTCTACTAGTGTGCTAAGCCAGACAACCTCGGGACAAGTGGACATGGTGCATAAAGTTCAGATAATCTTCGTCATGAGAAGAGCATGCCATGATAAATTGAATTATGACTGAAATCTTTAGTGTACACCTGTGTTTGTGCGTGTAAGCATATGTTAAAACATATTATTCTTTATTCATGTTATTTCTCATTTTAGATCCAGAGATAGATCTAACACCAATCAAGGAAATGCAAAATGCATGCGAAAAACTTAATGGTACTGTTGAACTATGCATTGGCTGGAAACTAGGCCAAAGCGAAGTTACATTTAGTGATATGAATGTGAGTGTTGATGTGGTGTCTGAACACACCAACTGGACAGCCCAGGTCAGTGAAATGACTAAAGTGGCCAGTGACAACACCTCTGTCCAGTACCGAGGAGTGGTGAGGGGACTCATGCCAGGTACCTCCTATATGCTCAGGCTGACCGCTGTCTCCAATCTGTGGTCAGTGACAACATCAACAACACCAGGTTATTGCACAGGTAAGTAATATTGGTAATGAACAGGTTTGGAGATATGACCTTTAGAACAACAGAGTGGTGCCCCTTGGCGACCTGACACTTGCTTTTAATATTGTAGAGTAGGCTCAGTCTGCCAGTGAATAGCTCCAACGTACCTGATGTCCCACGACCTCTTCTTGCGACATTACTTTTCATCCATCCCGGTGAAAGCAATTGCGTCAAGGAAAGATTGAACATTTGTAACCAATATGTGGTACATCGGGTAAACCTATTTGCAACAATACTGCTTGTGATCGGTCAGCTGTGTGTCCTTGGTTGACAGTTTGGAAAGGTCTTTTATCATAGTGATACATCTATGTGTATGGAGAGAAAGAGAAAAGACATTTCTTTTTTACAACGTGGAGGAATTCCTGATTTTTCATTCAAACTGTTCTGGATAAATGTAATGGATTTAGCTTAGAAGTAGATGTGTATTATGTTTTCATCCCAGTGTCTATCTCACTATGTACTGATTAAATTAATTGCATCAGTTACTTTCTTGGGTGGGTTTGGTTGTCAGATACTGTCAAAATAATATTCAGCCATCAGTTTGATCAAAATATGAACCCTGATTTGTTCAAATATAGTAGCCCTACCATGCCGAGAAATGGCGACATCATTTTGTACTACCATATCGTTCCGTTGTCGTGATCACATAACTATAAAACTGCGCATAGGTGGCATGCATTCTCTGAAAGTCAAAATATGCAGCATTTCCCAAGACAGCTAGACCTATCCCAAACATCCGTAGTTTGCCGAGACAAGGGCGGAACGGTTCGTTCACACTGCGTTGTTTGACCTTTCGACTTATCAAATGTTTGGTTCATGAGAAATGTGTAATAATACAGTTTCTTGGCAGACATTCATCGATAGATGTGGAGATAGGGTTATTGTTGCTTCCAGCCTTGGCATTGAATAAGCTTGGGTACATGAAGGAGTGGTAAATACAATTACATATACATATATACTTTTTAAAAAAAATGGTGCTGGTTGATCCACTTCCAGTGTCAGCGGGGAATCCTCGAGATTCCTCCACTTTCACTGTGTCAAGCCTTGGTGGCAATATTTTGTTGACATATCACTCCTAAGGCTGTTTGAGTGGCCACCGTCCTTCAGTATGACATACACCTTCAGCTGGCTCTACATATAGATCTGTACATTACACATGGGAAACAGTGATAGTTACTTCCCGAAGGCTGGTGGTTTATTCCAGGCACTCCTAAGGCTTCTGAGGTATCCACTGTCCATCAGTATGACATACACCTTCAGCCGCATGGCTCTGCATGTAGAAATTTGTACATTACATGAGGGAAAGAGTGTTGGTTACTTCCCAATGGCTGGTGGTTTATTCCAGGCACTCTAGTTTCCTCAACCCATGAAACAGACCACTGACAAATTGGTTCGCCTTTCAGAAATATGAACAGTATAAAGTGAGAATTGAGACCTACATGCAATTGACATATGCAGTGTTTTACAGCTTTTTTTTTATATATGTATGTTATCCCTCCAAGAAGTGAATAAACTAAAATTTCGCTCAAAAAGGTGCATTTTTAGAGGCAAAAAAAGTGTCGTAAGATTTTACTTTTTGTGGTGAAACTATGTTTTTCAAGAGGACATCATCCTACTTTCCAAACAAACCACAAAACACCTTTGTAAGATCAGTGTGACTCTCAGAATCAAGCAAATTTTGTAAATTAGTGTGTAGTCATGGAGGACATACTAGGTCATTTACCATATGTAACAGTAAATAAAACTGCAGATGGTATAAATGGATGATGTCTGAATTTGTTCTGAATGTAGATCACTGTAGATGCCTTAAGTTTTAGTGAATATTGTTTTAATGCACATATTTGGAAAACTCCACATTGAATATACATGTATGTTCCTGGGATGCAAATAATATGACTGCTGGCTTTGACACAGTTGGGTACAGGTAGCTTGATTAATATAGATTTAGATACTTGAATTGGCTCACCAGATCACATCAGAATTCTGAACATACTATATACATTTAAAATGCTTTTTTCCACCCCATGTATGAACTGTTTGTTTGTGTTCTGCGCACCCAGCTCCAGTGCCCCCTAAGGTAGTAGGTCACACCTCAGAACATACCTCTGTGAACATCAGCCTGACCGGTGGGGCGGAGACCCCCAGGTACTCTGTGCAGGCCTGCCTTGCTTCTCCCCACCTAGGTAAGATTCTCCTTATGTCTGACTGTGTTCTGAACTTGTATGCCAAAGGATTAACAAATTTTAACCTAAAAGTTAAGTTTACTGTAACCTTCAACCTTTTCAACCACTAATGCACCTTTTTCAGTGGAATTTAATGCATACAATCATTATCAAAATGACGCCAAGTTTTTTTGTGTCATTAAAGATGTAAACTTCACAAAACTGTGCAAATTAATTCCCAGTTACCTAATACAGGTTGCAGAGGCGGCTGAAGAGTTAAGGTATATTAATATATGAATCTGAATATAACTTGGGGAATCAGAAACCTTTTAAAATGTGATGTTTGTCAATTGTAGTTTGCTAACATTCACAAAGGCTGATGTTGCAAAAATACTTAATTTTGCAGGAGAAACTGATCCTTGTTCTGATGCTGATACTAGGCCATCTTATGCCACAGTAAAGGACTTAACACAGGGTGGCCATTACAGAGTCACTGTGGCAACAGAGTTTTGTGGCATGACAAGTGAATACAATGAGTTCAGTGCTTGGACAGGTATGGATGGAGTTTTAACTACCATAGCACACAAGAGTTTAACTGAAAGCTGGGGATTTTCTATGTTCACACATGAAGAATTTTTGTGTAACGGTCATTACAATAGCATTAATAACAAGTCTTACATGTACATATCTGCATGGAATGTTTTAAATTGTTTGGCACAGGACAAAATAAACAACCTTAGGTATCTAACCAGGTTTGTTTGATTTAACACAAAGCTTTTAATTTTTGCTAAATGTTGTTCACAGTCTTCCTCTCCTATGGAGTCTTATGAAGACTATAGAAGCTTTTGTTCTCAAAATTGTTCACCAGTTTTTGGTGATATATACACATTCATGACTGTGTACACAAAATTTTTTGTCCATCTATCTGAAAGCAAGTTTATTAGAGCTCATGTGGGTTAGATACACTTGCATTTGGCGAGTACATCTATCATCAGTATCTGACATGATCATTTCTGTCAGGAACTATGTGTACCCTATTTCTTCTCATTTTTGGGACACCTGGTCTGCTCATTTTAGCCAATATATATGTAATTATACCAGGAATATTGAGTTATTTTTTTTCTCACATGGTCAGACCATCTAATGAACAACATACTCATATTTTTACTTTTTCAAAAGGTTGGTAAAGAAATGTAATATTCTACTTTCAACGCTATTAACATCTCATTTTAAATCTCAAAAATTAGGGTATCCTTTTGACCATCAGTCTGTCCTGTATTTGTTCCTTAAGATGCAAAACTTAACTGAGAGTTGACCCTGAAATATGTTAATTAAAATTTTACAGCTAGAGATTACTGATGTTGAACCAGGTGTGTATTGTTAGGTGACGAATCTGAACTCAGACTTACCTAGTCTACAAACACTGGGTAATTTTAATATCTGTATGTGCCTTTATAAACTGATCTAAATTCTGGTGTAATCAGTCCCTGAGATCTCTGAGATGTTGGTGGACTGCCACACCGGAGACTGTGAGACGAGTGGTGAAATATCATGGTGGCTGGCTGACGAGTCGTACGCCGACGAATTCAGGGTGACAGGGAGCAACGGACTGAATTGCACTGTACCTTGGGTCTTCGAGCAATTCACATACAGCACCAATGCAGATAAACTGTCCCCTGGTCTCACCTACCACTTTACAGTGGAAGCCATTGTGAAAACTGGACAAGGTGTACTGAAAAACTTGTTTGAGGATGATTATACCACATGTAAGTAATACAATGCAGTTGTGCATCGCTTAAATTTTCTTGTTTTTTTTTTCAGTTCATCACTGTGTTCATTTTCCTTTTAATGAAAACAAATAATTTTTAAACCCTTCTGTTCCAAAAGTCATGGAAAATGAGAACATTGATTAACATATAAAGAAGCCCAAAAAGATTTTTTGTGGAAACAGAATTTCTGTAATTCTTCAGCCATGTATGCAAGGTGTTTATTAAAGCATATTCTTAAGGTGTTATTCTGTGTTGACTGATAAAATTATGCTTTTGCGAAACATCAACACTCACCTATCCAACCAATGTAGTTTTGTTTCCATAATGAAATTAAAAATGTGCATAAATTACACAAATAAGTGAAAAGGTCATGAAAGTAGGGGACATGTATTAGTGATAGTGAAATACTTTTATCTGTAGAGTAGTTAGCAAGACTTGTATTTATGAAATAATTGTGATAATAAGTAAGTTTTTTTTTTCACATTTTTTCTTTTTTCAGTGCCACCGCCTGCAGTTATCAAGAGCCACCGGATTGTTGATGAGAAAAGTGTGATACTGGAACTTTCTACCAGGATTCCTTTGAATATAACTGGTCCTTACATGTACAAATTGTTGTACTGCCTAGGTGAGTATTGTTAGGTGACTAATTTAAACTCAGATCTATCCAGTGTTTACCTGTACAAACTGATGTACTGCCCAGGTGTGTACTGTTAGGTGTCTAATCTGAACTCATATCTACCCAGTGTTTAGCTGTAATGAACTCTAATGTGAAATCAGATCTACCCAGTGTGTACCTCCACTAACTGTCGCACAGCCCAGGTGAGTATTATTAGGTGTCTAATCTGAACTCATATCTACCCAGTGTTTAGCTGTAATGAACTCTAATGTGAAATCAGATCTACCCAGTGTGTACCTCCACTAACTGTCGCACAGCCCAGGTGAGTATTATTAGGTGTCTAATCTGAACTCAGATCTACCCAGTGTTTAATTCCACTAACTGACGTACAGCCCAGGTGTGTATTGTCAGGTGACTAATTTAAACTCAGATCTATCCAGTGTTTACCTGTACAAACTGATGTACTGCCCAGGTGTGTACTATTAGGTGTCTAATCTGAACTCGTATCTACTGAGTGCTTATGTGTAATGAACTCTAATCTGAAATCAGATCTACCCAGTGTTTACCTCCACTAACTGTTGCACAGACCAGGTGAGTATTATTAGGTGTCTAATCTGAACTCAGATCTACCGAGTGTTTAATTCCACTAACTGATGTATTGTTAGGTGACTAATTTGAACTCAGATTTACCCAGTCTACAAACACTGGGTATTTTTAATATTTGTATGTACTGATCTGTACTTTCCAGACCTGCCTACTTGTACGATTTTGGTGTGTTTTGTACGCCAAACATGTACAAAATATGACCATACCTTAAAGAGATATGAAATATGCTTATTTCCCTTACACGGAAGAAAATAAAAACCAAAGTCCGATTAAATGCAGTGATGTGCACGAAGAAAGCAGATGTAAAAGCACTAAGCCACTTACAGTGAGAAATTCTTGAACAAGCATTCCTTGATTCCCCTAGAATTGCAGCGTCACAATGCCGCGTCACAATTGGGAAATCCACATCATCACATGATGAGTATAGGTCCCCAGTCTAGAATGGCTGTAAAACTCCTTGAATATTTTATGGTATCCATATATGTGACATTTGTTCATATGTGAAATTTTTTTTGCAGTTCAATAAGCAAACCGTCAAAAAAGCCTGATCACAGAAAATATACACAACTCATCAAAGCTTATACACCAGCTAAATATGCTATATCATTAATAACCTCATTGAAGTAGAACATGAAGAATTTTCCTCTTAACTAAGACACCAAACATGTTTTTTGTTGCCCAGTTGGGTACCTTAACCCCTTTTTTGGAAATTCCTGACATCTCTATTGTAGTGACACAAGTTACCGTAATTAAAACGTTTTTGCGTTGGTGTTTTTATTTGAAGTGATTTTTAAGAAGGATTAAAAATATATCTGCAACATTGTTGTCGCAGTTTTGTATACATATAAAATTTGATTTGTACACCTAAATATGAGTGTTTGTAGACATTACATTCATTAGGGGTAGGCATGTCTGACTTTCTAAAATATGACAAGTAATTTACTACCCATGGCCACAGCCAGTTCTCAAAGGATCATCATCGTGACATTGTACATATGTATCACCTTTTCCATCTTACGTATTGATTTCTTTGTAAATCATTTGTGTTGTTGATTTCTTGTTTTCTTTTTTGAAGTTGTGGATCACCCAACAGAGTGCAGTAAAGACCAAACAAAGAAGGTGAACACACCAGGGCCAACCTACCACACACTGGAACAATTTCATCCATTTGGAAAATACAACATTTCTGTGACTTCTGCTGTGTTTGGTGAAGTTGTAGAGGAAGTCATTAACCCAAAGTCTGCATGGATTTTCATATCACTAGGTATGGACATGGTACATTTACTATGCAGTATCTAGCTATAAAGGAAGTAATCTCTGTGTGCGAGTATGTCAGTCATTAAATTTTATCCACGACCATGCAGTGTTATATGTAGTTTCATAAAATTTCATAAAACTTCATCAGTCAATTTTTCTCCAACTTCACTCGTAAATCACACTGTCAGATGGCATTATAACTTGGGCAAGAAAGTTGATTTTCAAACTTTTGTGAAATTGTCTCCCAAATGTAAGCTCTATTGACATTCATTATTTAAATGATTTTTCCAGAGCCTAATCTATGGGTGGCTGTGATACAATGGAAAACAATCAGGGCTGACCAGATTGAGTGCTATGGACTCCAGCCAATGACACAAGCCTGTGTACAGTGGTCTCTATCTTTCAACATCTCTGCTCCTATAAACATCACAGTTTACAGCAAATCTGCCATAACAGGAAGTGACCAGTCTGCGGAGCTACCTGGTGGACAAAATGAGAAGGGAGAGAACTTGTACAGAATTGAAGGGCTTAGTCCTGGCTTAGCATATAACTTCACAGTTGTGATAATGTCAGGCTTGTGGAGAAATGAGAAAACTACACAGATTTATTACACATGTAAGTGCTTGTATACAGTAAGTCTCAGTAGGTCAATGCTCTGAACCTTGATGTGTTGGAAAGAAAGCACTATCCAGATAAAAAGTTAAGAATCATTTTCCTCCATGAATAGAGAATGGAGCGACATTATGTTTTGCAAAAATTTCACTACCCTTTTTCCTCAACCATTCAGCATATCAAAGAGCAAAGTTCATTGCAGTTTATGCACATTTTTAATTTGATTTTTGGAAACAAAAGTTCCAACAGACAAAAGCCAGTTTCAGGGCATCACAAAAAGTTTAATTTTACCAGTCAACACGGAATAATGCCTTCAGAATATGCTTGAATAAACACTTTGCAAACATGGGAAAAAGGTTAAAGAATTAAATTAATTTCAATTTAACTACATGTTAACTTAATGTAACCTGAAAAAAAAAACCTGCGGAGAAAGTGGTAATGGCCAGATTGTCCACCTTACATTATATAGCACCAACTTCCGAGGTTACTTGGGTCAACATATGTTATGTAGCATATAGTTTGACAGTGTGGATCGTGTTTTTTGCATAAGGGTGTTTTCAAACATGTCCGGTACCTGTTTTCCTTTATTTATTTATTTGATTGGTGAAGTGAAATATTCTTGAGTAAGGCATACAACACCAATCAAAGAAATAAATAAAAGAAATATTTGATTGGCATTCTATGCCATACTCCAGAATATTTCACTTACTTGATGGCATCTGGTCTTATGATGGCAGGAAACCAGGCAGAGCATTGGGGAAACCCACAACCATCCACAGGTTGATAGTGGATCTTCCCATGTATGACTGGAGAGGAAGCCAGAGTGACTCACTAGACTCATTCAGCCACGGCAGCCCCATCTGCTATTTTCAGGCTTGGATTTCACTGTGTTATGTCTTCTGCATCTGCAGATTTGTGTAATAGATACAATCTTCTCACAGCAGCCTTGTCTCCCCACAGATCCCTCATCCCCTGACATAATGAACCAGACCTCAGCAGATACGACCTCAGTGACTCTCAGCCTTAACAAAACCTCACACAAAGATGCTGAGGAGGAGTACGAAGCTAGACTCTGTGACACCTCTGTCAAAGGTAAGTTGTGTTTGTGATGTCCATACAGACAAATTTCTGTCTGTCTCAGTATTTCTAAGTTGAGTGGCTAACTCCAGTAACAGCAAAAATTAAAATTTCTGCATTCAAGTGGACAGTCCTTACTGGAAGTTACTTCGCAATGTAGGAGATATTGATTTGACTTGAATGAGGTTTTATACCATGTAGATATAGCAATCACTGAAATTTATTGAACATGTAAATGTACAGGATTGGGAGTACAGTTTTCACAAGGAACATGTTATGATGTCATTGTCATCTTGATTTTGATTGGCATTATTAACATTAAGAGTGTTTTGTCTCCAGGTAGCACAAGTTAGTTGCTTCTATATATGAGATTTGTAACTTCCTGTTTTTTTACAGATTGTAAAGACAGTTGGACAGAAGATAACTTAAAGCTAAAAGTGCAGAACATGATGTTGACAATAACCGGCTTGAATCCCTCTACGAAGTACAACATATCTCTTAGAGCGGTGATAGTGAGGGGAGATAACTCCAAACTTGTTAGTCAGCGAATCACCTCAAAAATAATATACACAGGTAATAGACAAGACTAGTGCCATTTCTTAGTAAAACCTGTGTTGAGGTTACAACTGAAATATACCCAGCTCCATTTTGTTCATCGCCATAATAAAGGGAAAGACAAGATTGCCATAAGGTGTCTTGTTAAACAGCCATTTAGTAGCTTGTTATATGTAGGTGTAGCTATAAGCTGTCTGTTTTTGATTTCCCCTAGTTTTGCATACTCACTGTCATGTAGCAGTTTTGGTGACTCATTTGCAACTGTGTTTAATGTAATAAGACAGGTGTTTTGATGCCAACTGCAGGGTTCAAATTAGGATATGTCTGATGGTGTACTATGATTCTTTAGTCTTATGAATTGTACAGGTCAAATAAAAACAGGACATGTTAACTTTATACCAGCTAGAAAATAATTCAGTTCCTAATGGCCTACACTGTTTATGGTACTATTAACCTTTCATGTTTTTTATCGCTTGCTATTGCAAAACTGTGGTCGACTTTTCAGTTGCCAGTAATAATCAGCTGTTTTGAACCTTGGATGTGTGCTATAATTTGGGAAAGAAGTATATGACACATGGCCTAAAATTCTGTCAATGACTAAGCCACTTATTTTACACGATTCTGAAGAGTTTTGTTGACTCTAGAAAGATATTTTGAGGCATATTTCAAAAGATCAACAAGAAAATGTTCCAGCACCAAAAGTAACCTTTATTTACCTCTAAAAATGTGATTTTTGAGAGCAAATACAATAATATTGATAAAAATGCATGAAACAGTGTCTGCTAGCACAATCCCTTTAGTGCCCATTAATCTACCATGTCCAGCATTTCTAATTTACAGGTAAATCTCCTAAAATTACAATGATGGAACTAAGAATATTGGAAATCCAACAATCTCCTCAGCCTACACTGATAGATTTGAGATTATTGGAAATCCAACATTCTCCTCAGCTTACACTGATAGATTTGAGATGATTGGAAATCCAACATTCTCCTCAGCCTACAGTGATAGATTTGAGATTATTGGAAATCCAACATTCTCCTCGGCTTACACTGATAGATCTGAGATTATTGGAAATCCAACATTCTCTTCAGCTTACACTGATAGATTTGAGATTATTGGAAATCCACCATTCTCCTCAGCCTACACTGATAGATCTGAGATTATTGGAAATCCACCATTCTCCTCAGCTTACACTGATAGATTTGAGATTATTGGAAATCCAACATTCTCCTCAGCTTACACTGATAGATTTGAGATGATTGGAAATCCAACATTCTCCTCAGCTTCCACTGATGGATTTGAGATGATTGGAAATCCAACATTCTCTTCAGCTTCCACTGATAGATTTGAGATCATTGGAAATCCAACATTCTCTTCAGCTTGCACTGATTGATTTGAGATGATTGAAAATCCAACATTCTCCTCAGCCTACACTGATAGATTTGAGATTATTGGAAATCCAACATTCTCCTCAGCTTGCACCAATAGATTTGAGATGATTGGAAATCCACCATTCTCTTCAGCTTGCACTGATAGATTTGAGATGATTGGAAATCCACCATTCTCTTCAGCCTACACTGATAGATTTGAGATTATTGGAAATCCACCATTCTCCTCAGCTTACACTGATAGATTTGAGATTATTGGAAATCGACCAATCTCCTCAGCTTACACTGATAGATTTGAGATTATTGGAAATCCAACATTCTCCTCAGCTTACACTGATAGATTTGAGATGATTGGAAATCCACCATTCTCCTCAGCCTACACTGATAGATTTGAGATGATTGGAAATCCAACATTCTCCTCAGCTTACACTGATAGATTTGAGATGATTGGAAATCCACCATTCTCCTCAGCCTACACTGATAGATTTGAGATGATTGGAAATCCACCATTCTCCTCAGCTTACACTGATAGATTTGAGATTATTGGAAATCCAACATTCTCCTCAGCTTACACTGATAGATTTGAGATGATTGGAAATCCAACATTCTCTTCAGCTTACACTGATAGATTTGACATTATTGGAATTCCACCATTCTCCTCAGCTTACACTGATAGATTTGAGATGATTGGAAATCCCACATTCTCCTCAGCTTACACTGATAGATTTGCGATTATTGGAAATCCAACGTTCTCCTTTAATAAGCCATAATGTTGCTGAACATAGAATATGTAAATTCTTCTGAACTTACATGAATTGGGTAAAGAATGTAAAGAACCTATGTTGGTGTGATAGGAAATATATGAAATGTAGCATTCTCTCAAATTTATATTGGTATAGCATATTATACCATATTATAGAAAAGTGCATGTCTGATTGAAATACACCCACCAAATGAATGTATGATCTCATCCTTCTAGCGCCCCTGGAGCCATCCTCCCCGAGTTTCCAGCAAGAGTCAGACAATCTGAGGGTCACATGGAAGAACAGTCATGCCCCAAGGTACAGACTAACCTGGGGGAAATCTGAAGAGACTGTTGTGAATTCGAAGAAGTGTACCTCAACATGTCAGACTGTGCTAAACAAGCTTCAGCGAGGAATGGTGTACAACTTCACATTGTTTGCATTCAATGGTGTGGCAAGATCAACTGGAAACAGTGTTTCTTACCCTATGGGTAAGTTGTATAGTCTACAGAGGACTTTTACCCTACATGTACTTGCATGAGTATTAAGTCTGCATTATCTGCAGGGGACTTCTAGTCTGTGAGCAAGTCTTTTACTCTGTAAGTGCATTGCTGCTCATAAGGGACTTTTACCGCATGAATATAAAGTCACTTTCGCATTTCGGCCGGCTTTTTTTTAAGACAAAAATGTCGCGAGATCTCGCATTGCATGGGAGCTTTTTGCTAATTTTCACTCTACAGCCTATGTTTTAACCTAGCGGCAGCATGCTTACTACGTGTACATGTACTAAAATGCCAAGTAAAAGTGCCAGGTGTTACGTTTAAATGTTGCCACTTTATTGGCTGTGAGAAACAGCAGCAACCTCAAACTTCAAAGGCCCCTGTCTGCGACTGGGTGCTAATTTCAGCGCAGCTACTCTGTTGTGGTGAGTGTGGTGAGGCGCACCCTGAAATGCAGATGTTGCTCATCAGTCTACATTGTCTACATTGTCAAATGTTTATGACATCTTTTCAACAGAATTGTCTTGATCAACATCAAATCTGCCTGATTCAGCATTACAAAGGGAATATTATTATGTCACATTAGACAAATTTACACTCACTGACCAGAATTTTGTTTT